>NW_021703771.1:36127311-36253674 GCF_005190385.1 Monodon monoceros | reverse complement strand
AACAAAACTGGTATAAGGAAGAGATAGCTAGTGGGAAGCAGCCGCATAGCACAGGGAGATGCGCTCGGTGCTTTGTGACCACCTAGAGGGGAGGGATAGGGAGGGTGGGAGGGAGGGAGATGCAAGAGGGAGGAGATATGGGGATATATGTATACGTATAGCTGATTCACTTTGTGATACAGCAGAAACTAACACACCATTGTAAAGCAATTATACTCCAATAAAGATGTTAAAAAATATATATATATATACCTGTTCTTTTAGTAGATTGTGAATGTTTGAGAGCAAGAATCTCTCTCTTTAATTTAGTGTTTTTAGATACTCACCATCTCCCATCATGTAGCACAAAGTCCAACGTGACATTTTTATTTCTTAGTAAATACTAATTTATTATTTTGAGCAAGTGGCTCTTTGTAGGTGTCTGAATGTCCAGCACTAATTTTCTGATTATTCAGAAAACTCTGTGAGAACCTAGATTCATAGATGATATTTTGCATAAGTAAAATGTTGAAGAAACAAAGGAAAAACATCCCCAATATAAAAAATTGTGGATCCTTGTGATTCTATTCTTATCTATGCTTTTTTTTTCTTTACCTTTTATTTCCCTCCTAAGGAGGTATGATTACCATTTTTTATTACTATGAGGTTTAGGACATTGCCAAGACATGAACGTCAACTTTCAGTTTAAGAACATGCTTTGAAACACGTTCAGTTATTTTAAGATTTACTTGCTGCCTTTTCCTTGAAATAGAGTTCTGGGCTTTCTGACACTTCCCCTTAGAAGTGAGGTTTCTTTGAATAACTGAGGCCTTAAGAAAAGTTACAACACCACTGTCTTCAATCCATCCACAAGACTGACTTTGCACGCAAGCACACCATTGACGTCAGTAGGACTTGGGTGAAGTTCTTTTTTTTTTTTTTATCACTGGGAACTGGGGAGTGGAGGTGGGGTGAGGTATATGGGACACGTCTGTGTGCTAAGAATGAGCTGACTGTGATGAAATTTGGAATGTGATGGTTTTCGAATAGAATTGGTTCCTGTGTTGTTTTCCCATAGGACAAGAAAACATATATACCCAGAATGACAGTTATTCCAGGAACTTTAAAAGTTCTTCCATCATAACTGATAGACTGATGGCTGTTTTATGGCTTATGAGGACTGGCTGATGTGAAAGCATTTGGCGTCTGATTTAGGAGAGGTGTAGCTCTGAGCTGAACTTATTAGACTCTCTCAGTCTGTTCTGCAAGGAGAGATCATTTGCCTTCTCCTTAGAGCCGATGCTTCAACATAGAAGATGGGGTGTTCATATATGCATCTTCAATTCATGCCCGACTACTTTCAGAAAAATGTACGGCCCCAAACATTTGTGAGATACAAAATCACTTGCCATTTTTATCCAACATTCCCCAATCTTCACCTTTATTGTTCAGGACTTTAATTCACTTCCAAAACTTCCTATCCTAGTACGTATGAGCAAATAATCACTTTTCTTTAGTCACTATATCTAGAATTATTCTATTGGATTAACAGATTTTTCCTGTGTGCCTATGTGCCTAGCTCTGTATAGATATATCAAAGTTTTAAAAATATAAGTCCTAAACACAAAGCATTTATGAGAACAAATACTCTTTAAGGTAGTTTAAATCTTAATTTAATTGTGGTTTGTAGAAGAGAGGGGTGGTTGTTATCTTTAGGAGCAGAAGAGAGCTTGCTAGAAGAGATGGGACTTTTAATGGACTTTGAAGATTTAGCATAAGGTGTATAATCTATCAAAAAGACAACAGAGGACGGGAAACTTTAAAATTAATTTTGGGCTTTTGGGGGTCAACTATGGAGTCATGTGTAGACAAAGTTTCAAGTTGCGCTGTATCTTCTTAGAGGTCAGCATGTGCCTGTGAATTCTCATTAGACTGTGTTCCTTTTTTTTTTGTGTGGTACGCGGGCCTCTCACTGTTGTGGCCTCTCCCGTTGCGGAGCACAGGCTCCGGACGCGCAGTCTCAGCGGCCATGGCTCACGGGCCTAGCCGCTCCACGGCATGTGGGATCTTCCCAGACCGGGGCACGAACCTGTGTCCCCTGCATCGGCAGGCAGACTCTCACCCTCTGCGCCACCAGGGAAGCCCTGTGTTCCTTTTATTTATAGCTCCCATTTGATCGTGCTCATAAGGTTGTTACTAATACTGATAAGATTTGTGGGCACAGAAACACTTTGAAAACAACCTTTCCTAAATTGTTTTAGTTCTTTAGCTAATTTGAAGGGGAAACTGAACAAAAAAAGAGTTAACCAAATACTGTGAAACCCCTAAATTTCTTAACCTTAGGCCAGGTGTTCATTGTGAATCTTATTAATTCTAATAATTTTCAGCTTCATTTAAATTAAGTGACGTGAAGACTTTTTCATATCCTTGTTCATTCAGTGCAAGTGGAGTTTTTACCTAGTTGACCAATCAACAAATGGATTTTTATTGGGCATCTATTATGTGCCCAGAATTTTCTTGTATCTATAATCTAATATATTTAATTTATAAATATAAAAAATATATATAAAATTTAATTTAATGTCTTTAAGAGCCTAACATTTTAGCAGCAAAAATGACAAGGTTGAATGTATTAAAGTGTGGGATAGTAGTGTGGTGCTGGTTGTATAAGAGTGCTAGTGGTAGAAGTCCAGGAAAGAAAGAAAAGAAAGAAGTAAAGAACACCTTGGGGAATCAGAGATTTAGACAACCAGTGAGTGAGAAGGGAAAGGCTTTTAGGTGATTGGACAAGTAGGGGGAAAGCCCTGAGGCAGAAGAGTGGAATATTAAGGTAGTGAAGGGCATAGAACCGATAAAGTGTTTTCCAAACAATTCTTACTTTCCTTGCTGTTTGATTGTGCAGGGAGAGTCGTAAAGTAGTTTTATTTAACATTGTTTGGTGAACAAAGTTTCTCTCTTTCTCACCCAATCCCCCCAACAAAAATATATATCTAAAAATATATCTATATATCTATATGAAGTTCTGATGAATTCCCTTGATTATCTTTACAGTTGATACAAAAGAATATATACCTTTAATATAATTGGTAGAAGACTTTTGTGATAGTTACATTCTTAATTTTTCAGGATTCAAATGTGAGATTTTATTGGTAAATCAGATTTATGATTATTATTTTAGACAATCTTAATAAATATTCTAAATACGTGAATTCCAAGGTTAAAGGTTTCATAAAGTTTTCAAGAAAAGTCACAGCAATCGAAACTTTTTTCCCTTCAATAGGCTGTTTGGAAGTAAAAGTAAAAAAGCAAGTATGAGAAATGCAGAAGTTCTAAAGGGAACTTGGGAATTTATTTTTAGATTATTACCAGACACGCTTTTTTTGGCCAGCCGGAGACCCATTGAAATAGGGCTCATCCAGAGAAACTATGATCAAATCTAAATTATTTGTTTTTGAAAAAATACATATAAAATATTTGCAGATTTATCTTCATGGATAAAAGCCAGCCGTTTCTCTCAGAACTGTCTTAGAGAACCGTGCTTCTCAAATGTTGATGTCAACGTGGATCACCTGGGAATCAGAATGCAGGTTCGGATGGGGAGGGTCTGAGATGGGACCTGGATTCTGCCTTTTTAAAAGCTCCCAGGTGCTGCTGCTGCTGCTGCTGGAACAGGAGCCGCATGAATGCGGAGGGACCTGCCAGAGAGCAGACCTTGCCAGTACATTGGCATCTATTTCATTATTTTACTTAAAACATACATGCGGTGTCAGGATGGGGAGGAGATTTTGCACCTTTAAGCGTGTGGTCCAGTGGGGTTGATCATTCGAGTACTAGACTGCGGAGAGCTGCGTGGGAGCAGGGACGGAGCCAGTTTTGTTCTCGACTATATCCTAGTGGCTAGCATGGAATAGATGGCCAGTAAACATATGGTGAGTAAATGAACAAATTTACTGTTGGCCTGGGGATGCCGTTAAGGTGGCTGCTTTTCCTCGTTACACAAGCAGAACCTGACAAATCCCGAAAGTCTTCTAGCCTAATAATAAAGGTTACCTCAGCCTTACAAATGTATTGTAAGAAAAACAACTCAAATCTAGGTATTATGGATTGCAAGCAACAGAACCCCTAAGAATGCAGAAGCTCAGAGGAAAAAAAAATCAAGTTAAATCCTACCTTCCCGAAGGACTTTCTTTAGGACAGAGTTCTTGCTCTGTATTAAGGCCTCCCAAGCACCTTCTTTTCTCATCCTCTGTTCCATCCAGAACTCTGGCTTCCTCTCCCCCTGTGTACTTTAGCTTCTGATGCTGTTAGCCAGGGCCCATCAGCCACCCCTGTGGTCTTCACATTTTCTCCTTCTTGCCTTGCCTGTGTCTTCTGAGTTCTCCCCTGGGGCATTTCTGACCAAGATAGATTTGTCTTGTCATTTATGAAAGCAGGATGCAGCTCTTTCTTCCTGATGGCTATTAGTATTACCTTAGTGTTTGAAATATTATCTACCTAGCGACTTACTGCACTGTATTACCTAAGTACTCCAGCATTACTGGAGTGCTCAGGAGCACTCCACCTGGAGAATCACTTCTACTGCATGTGTTTTCTCTTTTTTCCCCCCTCTCATTAGCTCATGACAACAAAGTACTACTTGCTACCAATGTGACTGGACACTGGGAACAAAGACAACACTGGCACTACTGGGCAGTACTGGATTTTAAGGAGGTCACGAAGTTAATCCCAAATATGTTTATATTAATTTTTATAATCATTATTGAACTGGAAACTCAAAATCAAAAACTTCTTGTTGAGAACTTGAAGACCTCTAAGAATGCTTCTTCAGACTTGTGGGGATTTTTAAAGCCCAAACTGGAGAACTTGTCCAGACCTCAGGGCACCGCTTCTAGGCAAAAGGAGGTTTCTGGCTTCACTTGGTCCGGCCCACTTTACCAGAAGAAAACCGTAGGTGTCAAGGCAGAAGGCTTATGAACAATGGTGTTTGTTTGTTGGTGCTTTTCTTTGGTACACCTCCTTTATGAGACTATTGCAGTGGTTGCTGGTTCGGGATTAGTTGAGGATTTCTAGTCCTAGTCATAGCTCAGTCTGCAAAACAACCACTTGGTGCAAGAGCTGCCGCCTTCTCTAGAACTCAGGGAGTCTGCCATGCCAGCTGCTTGAGAGCATCTCCAAGTGTTTTTGCTCAATTTGCTAACAGCAAACAGGAAACAGTTTGGGTTACACAGAGATATTTCTGAACCAGTTTACTAAAGTACAGGGTCGTTGTCTCACCTCTGGCCAATCACTTCTCAGCAAATCAATCCGTCCTATCAAATCTGACTCTCGGCTTCTACCCTGAACTCACTCCCACCTGTAGTGCCCACTTGGTGACATCCCATTAACACTAATCGTTCTCTTCCGTTCTCCCTCTGCCTTCTTGCCAGGAGATTCTGTTCTGCAGATTGACCAACATCTAACTGGTCTCTCCCTAGGCGGTAATCAGTTGGTGCCTCTGGCTAACTGTCTTTCAAGTCCTCTTTCTCTTTAGACGAAATGAACGAGGAAAACTGTAAATTCCCCCACTGCAAGAAACTGTAGCGTTGAGCTTCCTCTTAGCTATGGTCAAGCCCCCTGATGGTAGTAGCAGCACTATAATTGTAATGAATGAATTTGAAGCTTTGAAAAACAAATGAATGTGTCTTTCCTGACTTGGAAGCATCCTTGATCATATACGGCAAAGTGTAATATTCTCTTCTGGAGCAGTCATCTGGAAGCCTGGGAGTCATCTTTAATTTCTTATTTCCCTCTCCTCTTGACTTTCTTCTTTTCTGCATTCCTGTTGCTTCTAATGTGGCTTATGATGTCATCACCCCGGTCTCCTTGAAATCACTACCCATCCCTACACCCAGCCTCACCCCTAGAAAGTGATTGTTCTAAACACAGATCTGATCAATCACTCGCCGGCTTTAAATTCTTCGGTGACTCCCCATGGTCCACAGGATGAATTCCAAACTGCTCAGCTTGGCTTACAGAGTTTTCACAGTCTGGACTCTGTTTAATTCTCAGTAGCGAGTCTTGCTGTGCCCGCACACGCTCGGTGCTCTAGCCAATATTGAATTGCTTTCAGTTCCCTTCATGCAGGATGCCCTTTCCCACAGCTAGTCCTTGGCATGTGCTGGCCCCTCTGCCTGGGAGGAGTCTTCCTTCCAGATTCCTATTCCTCTTTCAGGAACTCGGTTTAGATATCACTTCCTTGGTAAAGTCCAGGCTCCCACAATACCTTTGCACTCATGCCTTTCATAGCCCTTAGCATTCTGGATTGAATTTATCTATTTGTCTTTCTCACTCAAGATGGCGTGCAATTCGAAGGCAGGCATTGAATCTTACATTCATCTTTGCATCTCCTGTGATTTCTCAGAATTTCAGGACTTTCCAACAGCCAATTTTATGGCAAAGTAATTTTAGCAAGGACAAGGGGAAACCCGTCATTCTGACTTTAGTTCACACCAGAGCACCAACTATCGAATTATCTATCACACGTAAGAACTGCATTCTTCCAGGCTTGATCTAGCACCCTGATAAAATCAACCCTGCCTTTGTCTAGGTAAGCGTTAACCCACTGACTGGCACGTAATACATTTTTAGTATACACTAGCTGCTAGGTATTATTGTTAGAACTCTATCTATGGGCAAATTACCATCTAACCAAAGGGTCAGCAAGCCATGCCATTTATTTACTAATTAGTTCACCTTCATTTAAATTTACTTTATAATTGGATTGCCTGTTCCATTTCTTTCTTTGAACTTATTTTGATTCTCAGTACAACTCTCAGGCTGCCTTACACAAAAAGGAAAGGATAACATTTAGGATATAAGAAAGTCCTGTGGGAGTAAAGATTTCTTCAAATCCTTGGTTAAACTTTCTGAGTTTAAGGGTCTGAGAGCACCTTCCTAAACAGAGTTGCGGAAGTTTCCATCTGTAATGGCAAACAAAGTGAAAGCAAATTTAATTCATCTCTGCCTGGGAACAACAAGCTGCTCATCCTATATCTAAATTTGAAAAGACAGTGAGAGTAAAACACAAATTTTGATGGGGTGTGTGTGTGTGCGTGCAAAATTAGCAAAGCAACATGGCACATGCCAACTAAGACTACCCGAATGACCACTGAATTCAACCCCTTACACAGACAGTGCGCTACTTCAAGCGGCTAGATCTCAGTAGATCCCAAATGGGACGTCACAGGGACATCAGTGATTGAACATTCATCCTTTTGTTCAACAGATATTTATTGAGCCCCTTCTCTGTGTCAGGCATTGTTAGTAGCTGGGCACACAGTGGTGAAGAACACAGGCTGTCCTGGCATGGATTGTCCCCCCAGCTACTTCAGGTCAGTGTCACCAGAAAACTGAGGAATCAGAGTATGAAGACCTTACCAGCTGCCAGTGAGCATGCGAGGGAAGAAAGGGATGTCTGCGTGGCTTCCCCTTGACCCAGAGCCAGGAAGCACAGAGCAGGAGGCAGAGGCTCCCAGTTCAGTTAAGGACAGGAGGTTGAATGCCCAGGTTCAGGGAGAACAAAAAGGGGATTTCGGAGGCAGGCTTTTTCCTCAAGTTTTGTGGAGCAGTAGTTCATTCATTCTTACCGTAGTCCAGTATGCCATTGAGTGAATATGCCACAGTTTATTAATCTTCTGTTTCTGGGCATCTGGTTGTTCCCAGTTTTTGTCTTTTACAGACAGAACTACTATAAACATTAAAAAGAAAAAATGTGTTTTTTTCTTTTAATGTCATATGTGCACATATGACAAATTTCTTTTGGACGTAAATAGATATGAGATTTCTGGTCAGAGAGTAGCTTAAACTCAACTTTAGAAGATAATGGCAGACAGTCTTCTAAATGGTTGTGAGATAGGCTGGGACCTGGGACCCTTTCCTGCAGTGCTTGCACCTGGACAAACGTCTCCTCAAGCTACAAATTACAAAGAAACTATAAGGGACTAAAAATAACTGTGTGCCTGCACAGTTGGGGCAAATTATGGACAAAAGATACAAAAAGACCAAAAAAAACCCAACTGCCACTTCTGAAGAGCCCAGAGCAAAAACAGCGTTTTGAGAATAAAAGCAGGGTACTGCGCATGCCCCCTGCACTCAACATCACCTAAAGGGTGGGCAAAACACCTAAGCCACCTCTCCGGCCCACCTCTGGACAAACCCTACCCTCACCCCATAGAAGGAACCAGCTCGACTGCCCCACCCCCCGAACCCACCCTCAGGGAGCAAGCAAGGGAACCTGTTACCTGTTCTCATTCCCCCCCTGCTGCAGCAGGGGCCCCAGTAGAGCTTTGCCTGAATTTCTTGTCTGGCCCCTAGTCAATTTCTGTTGATTGGGGAAGACCAAGGATCCTGGTTGGTATCAGTTGTACCAACTGACACTCCTGCATCAACATAGGAGAGTCCTAGCTGTTCTCACATCTCTCCTAACTCTTGGTAAAATCAGTTGTGTGGGGTTTTTTTCAGTCTTTCTGGTGGCTAACATTGCTAACTGTACTGACTACTAATGAAGTTGGGCACATTTTGTATATTTAGTGACTATTTAGATATTAGATATATTTATCGGATATGTTCTTTTGTGCAATGACTATTCCATTCTCTTGCCCAATTTTTATTGTTTTGACTGCCTTTTTCTTACGGAGGGGGGAGGGGAGCTTTTGGTCTATTCTACACTACTCCTTATCAACGGATCTATCCTTATCATGATTGGTGCTTTCTTGTCTCAGCTTAAATGTTACTATCTCAGAGGGACTTTTCCGCTCATTCAGTCTAAAGGAACTAACTAGTCCCTCTCTAGTACAAAACTCTCTATTGTGTATCTGATAGTTTTGTTGTTGTTTCTCTTATTTGCTTGTTGAGTGTTTCCACACACTTAAGTGTGAGCTCCATGAGGGCAGGACCATGTGCATCTTATTCATAGACTCATGGATGAATCTCATGAACGCAATGTGGGGTGAAAGAAGCCAGAAACATAGATATTGCATGCTTCCATTTATGTAAAATTCAAACTTAGACAAAACAAATCTGGGAGTCAGATTCCTCTGTGGAGAAGAGGGAGTTGTGACTAGAAGGGGGCATGAAGGGGGCTTCTGAGGTTTGGGTAATATATATTTTTTTAAAAATCTAGGTGGTTTTGTTGGTAGTTAATGGGTGTATTCCCTTTGTGATATTACACTGAGCTGTACACTAATGATCTGTTTATTTTTCTGAATGTATTTTGTACTTCAATTGCACATCTATTCTATCCATTCAAATTTAAGTTTGAAGCTAGAGGGGGCTGTGTGGGAAGGCTGTTTGGTAGTTCTGTCGATTGAAGTGCTTGTCAACTTTAGATAGAAAGAGTGGGGAGCTGCCTTTTACCCTACATGTCCCTTAAATATCAAAATGAGGGGGACTTCGTGTTAGCTTCCCTAGTTCTTCTCTGAGAGTTCATTTAATTTCTTTAACAAAGATCCCTACAATTTTGGGGTGGGGGAAGGCCTAGAGATAATGAGTAGCTAGCTGTCTGTCAGTCTGGATATAGGAGTAGGGACTGGAATGGGGCGGGGTGGGTAACTCTCTCAGATTAAGACCTTCAGTTAGTCTTCACGTTTTCACCATTTTCCTCACCCCTGCCCTCTGTTCCACCTGTTCATACCTGTGAAACCCTGCTCCTTCCTCTATGGCAACTTCCTCCCCAGGAATAATTGACTGAGGTTCCTTTCATCCTATTTTAATTTATCAATACTTCATCCATTTTTTCAGAAACTCATATTCTGATGGTTCTTTTCCAGTTAGTTCTCTTTGATATTACGGGCTTATACCTTTTCAGTTTCCTTTATGTTTTCTTGCATTTGGGAGGGAAGAGATGCATGTCCTCATTTGGCCATTTTGATAAAGAAAACTCACTATTTCATTACCTAACATAGTCACACTTGAACTTTCTTTCCTGCTTTATCATTTGCTAATGCATGTTACATCCCCCATGAGGAATCAAGAGCATTTTACTACCTCTCACTTCCCTTTCCTGCTTCAACTTTTGATTTTTATCATTTTTAAATTGTCAAGGTTTATGTCATTTACATTTTTTCCTTTATAAAATTAAGCTCTTCTGTTACTGCTTCTAAAGACTTCTAAAAATTTAAGCGCCCCCCCCCACCCCCCACCCCGCCAAACAGCAAAAACTAAGCTGTGTGATTCACCCCATTTTGAAGGAAAGGTAATCCTGTGTCACTGAAAATCTTGTGGCTCAGAACAGACGGTCTTAAGTGTCAAGGTCCAGTGGATCCTCTTTTAATTATTTTCAGCTTCTTTTACTCTTCCTGGGTCATATTAAGATGATACTGTTTTTTTATTCTCTTGTCATTTTCTTTCTTTTAAAATCAGTTTTTGGTGTTGCTGTTACATTGTTTTGGATAATGTATTCCTACTGGATTCTTGGATAGTAAGATTTCTTAGTTCTCGCATGTTTAAAAGTACCTTTATTGACCCTTAATTGGTAATTTGGTAGGGCACAGCCTTTTTAGAGTCAAATAAAGTTCCCTTAGAAAATGGAAGGCATTGCTTCTTCTAGCATTTAATGTGGTGATAAGAAGTCTGAAGTCAGTCTGATTCTCATTTATTTTCTTTGGAACCCACCAGAATTTTCTCTTTATCTAAAGAATTTTGAAACTTTACAATGTTTATCTAGGTGTGGATCTTTAAAAAATTTTATCTTGTCTCTCATTTGTAGGGCCCTTCCATTCTTTTTTTTTTTTTTTTTTTTTGCAGTACTTGGGCCTCTCACTGTTGTGGCCTCTCCCATTGCAGAGCACAGGCTCTGGACGCGCAGGCTCAGCGGCCATGGCTCACGGGCCCAGCCGCTCCGCGGCATGTGGGATCCTCCCGGACCGGGGCACGAACCGCGTCCCCTGCATCGGCAGGTGGACTCTCAACCACTGCGCCACCAGGGAAGCCCCCCTTCCATTCTTACGACTTGTGATTTTGCCCAGCTTGGTGACATTTATTTTGTCTTTTCTTTTGATTATTTATTACTTATATAGTCTTTCCCTTAAATGGAAAAGGGACTCCTTAGATGTATCCTCCCACTCGTGATCTTTTCTCTCAGGTCTGTCTCTTTTAATTTTTGCTCTATGGGCTGGGATAGTATCTGCACTTGACTATCTAGATCCCCAACTTGGTCTTTGCCCCACTTAATTTACTCTTTGGTCCCTTCATATTTTATTTTGACAATCACATTTGTCGTTTTTGTGAAGTCTATCATGCTTTCTAATTGTTCCTTTTTATATTAGGCTTTTTAAAAAAGTGGACCTTACATTAAATATCTCTGAGACTGCCAATCACTGTTTCAGAAGGTTCTCTTCAGTTCTTTGAAATATCTCTGTTTCTTCTGGGGTCAGTTTTCATTTGTTTGTTTATCTGGAACTTGATTTGCATAACTGTGAGATCCTCAGCCCGCGATTATGTTTTCTCAATTCCCTTTGGCTCAATTTTCTATTCTAATATATATTATCCTTGCCTCTGAACTTCTAACATAATTTATATTTAAAAATTTTAGTTTTTGGATTGCTTTTAAGCCATATCTAGTCTGCTGGGTGATTTCAAAGGAAAGAGAGGGGGCTTCCCTTGTGGCGCAGTGGTTGAGAGTCCGCCTGCTGATGCAGGGGACACAGGTTCGTGCCCCGGTCTGGGAGGATCCCACATATCGCGGAGTGGCTGGGCCCATGAGCCATGGCCGCTGAGCCTGCGCGTCCGGAGCCTGTGCTCCGCAACGGGAGAGGCCACAACAGTGAGAGGCACGCGTACCGCAAGAAAAAAAAAAAAAGAAAGGAAAGAGAGGGAAGAGGAAATGCAGTGAGGAAAAAAGGAAGAGAGGGGAGAGGAAAGGAATAGAGCTGGAGAAATAGAGTTTATGTGACGATTTAATCTTTAAGGAGGATTTTCTGGTTTTTGGCTAAGAATTGGCTGTGGCCCAACACTGATTTGGAACAGCCTATCCTTGCCGCCCTGCTTCCTTTCCCTTCTCTTGCTTTTCCTCTTCCAATTATCAATACATCCTGACCTTTGTCAGCAGAAGGGGACAGGCCCAACTAGTGCATATTTACTTATTTCAGTAAGTACTGCTAACAGTTATTACCGTTAGATTATAAGCTCAGTTTTCTTTGATAGGAAGAGAATCACTCAGAGGCCCAAAGACCAACGTATTGTCCACACGGTTCCAATGACCAAGGGAGCCCTTGGGTGAAAGAGGAAGGAAACTTGCTGTGTCAGAACTCTCAGTTCTACTATGGATGTGAACATTTCTTGCCTTTTCTTTTTTGGGTCTGGGCCTGTAATTCCTCATCTGTCCTTACACCCCGCCCCAGGTACACGTGCATCTGTGTCATCCAGGGCAGTCTGCATCGCGTCTTTCCCCTGAGGAAAGGCAGCCTAAGTTATTGCTCTTGTCACTCTTGCAGTTGTTACTGTGCAGGCCAGCTGGATTTTGAGACTTGCCCATGAAGCATGTCAGTTTCTTGCCTGTGAGCACATTAACCCAATGTTTTAAAAATATTACTAAAAGAGTTGACTACGAAGGATCTGCTAATTCAGTAGTTCAACAAGGGAAAGATAAATGGCTTTGAAATGTGATGTTATCAAAGGGTCTAGGCATAGTTATTATTTGCTGCTGTTACATGATCAGTTTTTTTTGTTTGTTTTTTGGCTAAAACTGATGACACTAAATTCATCTGTAATCAATCTGTTTTTATAATTGCCTTTAAAGATTTAAAAAAATAGGGCTTCCCTGGTGGCGCAGTGGTTGAGAGTCCGCCTGCCGATGCAGGGGACACGGGTTCGTGCCCCGGCCCGGGAAGATCCCACATGCCGCGGAGCGGCTGCGCCCGTGAGCCATGGCCGCTGAGCCTGCACGTCCGGAGGCTGTGCTCCGCAACGGGAGAGACCACGACAATGAGAGGCCCGCGTTCCGCAAAAAAAAAAAAAAAAAAAAAAGATTTAAAAAAAAGTAAGTCAAGTGAAAACAAGTAATACCCTTTGCAATTGCATTGTATTGGCCATAGCGTAAGCTCTGTTGGGGGGAGTATCTTTCTTCTCTTCTCCAACCTTTGCCAGGCCAAATTGATCTTATCTGCTTCATTTGACCTAAAGAAGCTCCTACCACCCTCCCCCAACAACATAACTGTCAGAAGAGAAGCTTAACATTATTGTTATCTTAAGCCCATTGCTATGACCTCCTGGTCTCTGTAACTTTGGATGCCCCTCTCCCAGGGACATCACCCTGCAGACTTCCCACCCTGTCCTGCTGGCCTTGGTACATGGACACCAGAGCTTGGCCTGGAAAGATCAGGCCAAGCCAGGTCTTTGGAAATATCTCGGCTAAGGACCTGCCCATGCGCAGGAGGGTGTGCTCTGAGGCAGTGGCCAGAGTCACTGATGGTGACAGAACCTGCTAAGAAGCTGGTCCTGCGAGGATGTCACCCAGTGCAGCTGGCCAGGCTGGAAAGGAAAATGGATCAAAACATGCTTCATACCACCATCCCTCTTTGGGTTTGTGTTTGTTGTTATTCAGAGGGGCAGACCTCCTGCTGGCCAAGCCATGGAGACCGAAGCGGGTTTCTCAGGCCTTGATTCAGCACAAAAGCTGTTTCTGATTTCTGGGTCTGGCTCCTCACTCCCCGTTCCAGGCTGCAGCTGCTGTTGCTTGACTTTGTGTTGCAGGACTTCTTACTACTGTTGGTTTATCATTACATAACGTTTTATTTATATTCACAAAAACATAATACCATGTTGTTGTTCTTTTGAGTAGAATGCAGATTTCTTGGGGTTCAACAGATGCATGGAAACCTCTGGATCCCCTGGAGAGGGAAGTTCTGAATTAGGAGTAGGGACCGGTGATAATTTCTGCTTTACCATCAAGGCGGGGTGAATATATGTGCATTGATGGAGTCAAGCTTTGTCATAATCATCTTGAAAGATGAGTAACATTGAAAATTTGAAGAAAGTTTGAAAAATATAACCGAGTGAAACCCAGGATATATTTGCTAGCAGCCATGTATATAGGGGGTTTTGTGTAGTATAACGAATAAGCTACTTTTAAACTGACTTCGCCTGTTCCTTTCTTTTGGCTTGAGAGCACTCTGGCAATGATTGCCCAGCAATCTTTCTAGCAGGAAAAAATACTCTTTTAGACTTGCCTCTAATGTTGTAAGACATATCTCATCAATATATCATTGATGAGGAGGCCTTAAAGAGCTTATCTCGTGTTTTAGTGTGAGAAAGTAAGCTTCCTGCGTCCACACTGCTTTCACTTTTGTCAAAAAGCCTCTTTTGAAGGTTCTGGTCAGCATTGGGATCCTGCTTCTAATAGCTGTCACTCTAGGACACGTGTAGGACAGAGAGGATAAGAGCATGATACCAACGAGCGAGGAGACAGTCAAGTCTTTACATCAAGTATTTACATGATTTGCAGTGAGCAAAAGTCAATGCAAAATTGAGGTCTGTATCAGGAAGCCTCATCTTTGGGTTTCTTCTTCTGGGCAGGATGATATTTGTATGCCTCCCCTATTGCCAGGTATGTTCTAGACACCAAGTGTACGAGGTAGTGGTCAAATCTTTGATCAAGTTTGGAAGGTGTTGTTCTATGTTTGCCAGCCTGGTGGATAGTTTAATTGTAATCAGAAATAGGTGTGGAATTGAGGTCTAGTGGCCTGTGCTAAGGAATAGCAAACTTGAGAGGCGTGCTGGAGGGACTCTGGGGGTGCCCCTCCCCCAGGGTCACTGTGTGAGCAGACACTGGTTACCAGCCACTTTGCATCTACAGTCAGTTTTCTTTTTTTTTTTTTTACATCTTTATTGGAGTATAATTGCTTTACAATGGTGTGTTAGTTTCTGCTTTATAACAAAGTGAATCAGTTATACATATACATATGTTCCCATATCTCTTCCCTCTTGCATCTCCCTCGCTCCCACTCTCCCTATCCCACCCCTCTAGTTGGTCACAAAGCACCGAGCTGATCTCCCTGTGCTATGGGGCTGCTTCCCACTAGCTATCTATTTTACGTTTGCTAGTGTATATATGTCCATGCCACTCTCTCACTTTGTCACAGCTTACCCTTCCCCCTCCCCATATCCTCAAGTCCATTCTCTAGTAGGTCTGTGTCTTTCTTCCCATCTTACCCCTAGGTTCTTCATGACTTTTTTTTTTTCTTAGATTCCATATATATGTGTTAGCATACAGTATTTATTTTTCTCTTTCTGACTTACTTCACTCTGTTTGATAGTCTCTAGGTCCATCCACCTCACTACAAATAACTCAATTTCATTTCTTTTTATGGCTGAGTAATATTCCATTGTATATATGTGCCACAGCTTCTTTATCCATTCATCCCATGATGGACACTTAGGTTGCTTCCATCTCCTGTCTATTGTAAATAGAGCTACAGTGAACATTTTGGTACATGACTCTTTTTGAATTTTGGTTTTCTCAGGGTATATGCCCAGTAGTGGGATGGCTGGGTCATATGGTAGTTCTATTTGTAGGTTTTTAAGGAACCTCCATACTGTTCTCCATAGTGGCTGTATCAATTTACATTCCCACCAGCGGTGCAAGAGTGTTCCCTTTTCTCCACACCCTCTCCAGCATTTATTGTTTCTAGATTTTTTTGATGATGGCCATTCTGACTGGTGTGAGATGATATCTCATTGTAGTTTTCATTTGCATTTCTTTAATGATTAATGATGTTGAGCATTCTTTCATGTGTTTGTTGACAATCTGTATATCTTCTTTGGAGAAATGTCTATGTAGGTCTTCTGCCCATTTTTGGATTGGGTTGGTTTTTTTCTTTTTGTTATTGAGCTGCTTGTAAATTTTGGAGATTAATCCTCTGTCAGTTGCTTCATTTGTAAATATTTTCTCCCATTCTGAGGGTTGTCTTTTCATCTTGTTTATGGTGTCCTTTGCTGTGCAAAAGCTTTGAAGTTTCTTTAGGTCCCATTTGTTTATTTTTGCGTTTATTTCCATTTCTCTAGGAGGTGGGTCAAAAAGGATCTTGCTGTGATTTATGTCATAGAGTGTTCTGCCTATGTTTTCCCCTAAGAGTTTGATGGTGTCTGGCCTTACATTTAGGTCTTTAATCCATTTTGAGTTTATTTTTGTGTATGTTGTTAGGGAGTGTTCTAATTTCATTCTTTTACATGTAGCTGTCCAGTTTTCCCACTTATTGAAGAGGCTGTCTTTTCTCCACTGTATATTCTTGCCTCCTTTATCAAAGATAAGGTGACAACATGTGCGTGGGTTTATCTCTGGACTTTCTATGGGCAGTTTGTTTTCTAACCGAGCCATCTACTCTTTTCCATATCATTTCCTTGGGACAAAATGGCCATTTATTGGGAAGAAACTGGCTCATGTTTCGACTAAATGTAAAGACTTTTTGACATCTAATAATAGTTCCCGTAGTGCCCATTACGTGTCAGGTACTGGGCTAGAACTTTACATATATTATCTCTAATCCCCACAATGACCCTGAAAGCCAGCGTGTGTCCTCTAGTTTCAAGGGTGATAAGGCAAAGGCTCAGATGTGCCACCAAATATGGCCAGTGTCAGAGGATAAGTAATCAAAGGAACAGAATCTCAATCCAGGTCTGAATGCAAAGCCTGTCATCCTTCTGCACGAGACCATTCTGTGCCTCTTGTTAGCCTCATGCCATGAATTTACTGGATGAATCAGGGAGCTCAAACTTCCTTTCCAATATTTGGAATTAAAAAGAAAGAATACTTGATAATATCCTAACATGGGCTAAAACAAAGAAATAAGCAAATAAACAAGAAACCTGCTAAGTTAGACTCTTATGTTTGGATTTTAGGCTAAAGATAATAAGTTCGCTTCTCCTGAGAAATAGGATCTGGGGGAGAAAGGATACAGGGCATAGAAAGGGAACTTAGACAAACATAGACAGTGGATTTGACTATGAAAACTTGTGCACTCTATGTGGTGATATCACCAGCAAACACTTTTTAATGTCTGAATCGCAGGGACCCCCAGGCAGGCTTGTGTATGAAGACTTCTGGGCACACTGGCTAACAGAGCTAGAAGTCTGCAGGACACACACAATCAGAGGGGAAGCATTAAATCAATACAGGACATGGATGTGATCCCCCCTCGTGTCTGGTATCGATCCAAAGTGAGTGTGTCTTATGGGTGTTGGGCTTGAGCAAAACGGACAGCTGGGGAGGAGAGTGGAGAGGGTGGGCACATGTTTCTAGAACACTCTCAGAATTCTCATGGCCACCACCACAACCTAGGTTGGTGCCCAGACCAATGTGTGGACCAATGAGTAGGGCAAGTGGCCTGCCCAGGACAATGGTCACACTCCTGGATTCTTGATGAGTTTTTTAGTTAGTGGCATTTCCCATCATCAGGTTTACCTGATGTGAAAAACGACCCTTGAGTTTTTTCCTGAAGTTTCTCGTGGAAATGAATTTTCTAACCCTGTCCCCTGTGCATGGTCCCACCACTTAGGAGCCCACCTGTGTTGCTTT
This sequence comes from Monodon monoceros, assembly GCF_005190385.1. NCBI lineage: Eukaryota > Metazoa > Chordata > Mammalia > Artiodactyla > Monodontidae > Monodon > Monodon monoceros. The sequence continues at coordinate 36,236,147 of NW_021703771.1, read as the reverse complement.
GGGGGCAAAGCATCTCCCTTTCCCCTCAGTTGTGGCCGGCAGAGGGAGGTGAAGGAACCAGCAAAGCCAGACAGCTGGGGATCGTTAGGAACAATCAAGGAGCTGTATTAAAATGCAGCAGGGTTGAGTGTCTCGGTTCCTACATTGGCCTGCTTGAGGAAGCCATCTGGACAGAGGAAATTTGCCTTAAACCTTGGCAAGAGAACTTTGTTCTGTTTGAACTTTGTTTAAAGCCCCAGAGTGGATGATCATTTTGTTTAAACTTTCCTTAAAACAAAGAGTGGGAGATCCCCTGCAATTAACAACAGGAACCTTCTTCCCCTCTTAACAGATTTGATAGGAAAAAAAACGCAAGGACTGTTCTGACATCCATTACTGCGGTTCAGTTAGCGGGGTGGAAAGGAAGACACAAAGGAGAGGAGGAGGATTTTGCAGTCTCAGGAGAGGTTAGTTGATGTACTGAAGGTACGTAATCATATCATGCTTCATCCTCAACTGAACCTTCTTCCACGGAGGGAATATCCCCACTGATTGCGGAGGGCTTCTGCCTGTGGCTACCGTGCGACAGCCATTTAATCTTCAGCGTCATTTCCTGAGTTCACTATTCATCTTTGCCCATGAATTGACTCAATGCTCACAAACAATGGGATTTGCCACTCTGCCTTAAAGTGATTCAGTGGGGACGTGCATCCTTTCGGTTGCGTGCCAGAGTTATGAAAGCAGCTGTTTTCCCACCCGCCACCCCAAACCCTGACTATTTACTTAATGCAGTTCAAATATTGGACTTCAGCCAAATTCAGAGAGGGATAGTAACGGACTCAAAAGTTTTTTCTCTAAACCTACAGGTTACTATTACATCTGTGTCTGTTGATATTATCTAGAACACATGTATTTATACCCAGGAATATGTATGTACTGAGTACCCAAAGGAAAAGCTACTGAGAAAACCCCCGGCACCTGGTGGGTGGAGGGGCGGCAGCGTGCGGATCCTCCTTCCTGCCCTGCAGCTCTCCCCTCTGCCTGGGGCACTTCTCTTCTGGGGTCCCCCCATGGCCCCTGCTTTGCCTCTCCTCCCCCAGAACGCTCCGTGTCTCCAGGCTGGCTCCTGCTGTCCTCTGTGTTGTTACGGCTTGCTGAATCGCCTGTCTCTTTGATTAGACCAGAAGCTTTAGGTAGGGGGGGCAGTCACTCTGTTTACTGTTGAGTCCTCCTTGCCGAAAATGGTAGCCTGGTGGTAGCTAGGACCCCATAAATATATTTCGAATCAAAGAACAAATTGAGAAATGAAAGGTGTGAATGAGCTGTTCACTCATTCCAAAGCATTCCTAAGAGGTGAGTTTAGGGAATCCCAGTGGAGGGAATTGCTGCCTCCCCGGAGGCCTGACATACCCGCTGTATTGCACAGGATTTTCCCGAACATTTAAAAATGGTCACTTGATTGCTTCCTCCCGCATTAAATGCAAAAGGATGGGGGTTCTGTGGACAGAGGTGGAAGCTGCATGGATGTCCTTGGGCAGGTAAACCAGGGCAAAGGGGCCGTGAATAGGAGTGGTTCTCTGGATGCCATGGGGCCCCACAGGTGGAAGACCCACAGACCCCAGCCATGTTTCCTGTCCTAGTGGCCCCTCTGTATCTGGAAAGAGGAAGCTCGTTTCTTCCCTCCTGTCCTTCTGTCAACACATCCTATACATCAGGAACTAGGTGAGTGGATACCATTTCAGCAGGTGGTGCAGATGCGGAATGCTTTATAGGATAACTAGAGATGGGGATTCCTGCTTGCCTCCTCACCATTCCCTACTCCCTCCCTAAACTTCGTCTGCTTCATCCCGTCACCCCACCTTAGAAAGACAAGTGTGACCCTGTACGTATGCTACATGTTAGAAACAAACACTTATTTATAAGATGTTCATATGCTCTGCCTCAATAATTTGGTGTCTGGAAGTATGTTCTAAGGAAACAGTTTAAAACACTGATAGAACTGTATGCATAAAGATGTTCAACACAGCATTGCTTATAAGAATAGAAAACCTGGAAACAGCCTAAATGTCTAACTTTAAGAGAATGGGTGAGTAAACAGTAGCATGGCCTTCAATGCAAAGGAATGAAGCTGTAATAATGATCATAGCTGATGATTTTTAATGATTGTTAGTGCTGAAGATATAATATTAAGTGTAAAGGGTAGTATACAAAGATGTGTGTGTGGCTTCTGCTATCCGGGCCAATATGTATGAACGAAGGAAAAGTAAAACATGGACAGTGATTGTCTGGGTGGTGGGATTATGAGTTCTTAGTCTCCTTATCATATTCTCCAAAGTTTCTGCAGTGAACCAGGGTTACCTTTGAAGTGATTACTTTTATCATAGGAAATAAATGGTTAAAACCATGGTAACAGATGTTGTGCCATTGGGTTACAGGCTAGGTCATCACACTTTGTCAAGAGTCATGATTTCTTTTCATGGTGCCGGGGGCACCGAAAGTTACAAACAAAGCTTTGTAAACGTATACAACACAGTGTTTGCTTGTCAGGTGAGGGTATTATTATAATTCTTGCTGGAAATTTCTGATTGAATTGTGCTCTCTGAGCAAGCTTCTCCTTGGATCAATAGCTAATAAATGTTTTCAGAGTGGAAGTAGCCAGGGTGGATTGCTAGTTCATAGAATGTCTTACAGACAGCCTGTAATCTGCATCAATGAAAGTTTACTTCATCGTTTCTATTGCAATCTCACAGGATGGAAATAAGGTGATTTGTGTCTTAGCTTACCTATTTGGGGGCACTAAATGGCATAGAACTTCGTCCTTATGGCCCAATTCGGGATTGCTCTGTTCTCTTGCAAACATTTCTTGTTCAGGCAATAGTGAGACAATTTAAAATTAGTGGCGGCCTCCTTTATACAGCAAAGCTGTATAATTAAAAGTCTAGGTCCCGGCACACTTAGTTTGATGCAATATTCATGTTTTCCTCTGAAGAGGCTAGGTCAAACAGAGGCTTCAGGTCATGTGTGGACACGATTGTGATCTCTGCATCCCATTTGACTTGCATTTCAAAACTGTCCATAATATTCCACAGTACGGGCCTCTTTATAGGAAGGGCAAGATTTCAGTATGGAAGGAGAAAATGCTCTGTTAGAGTTGACTCATAAAATTCCTGACTCTTCTTGTCTAGGTTGAATCCAGTTTTATTCATTCCATTTTTCCATTTGCTTCTCTAAATGTTGGAGCAGCGGAGTTCTCTCACTAATCTCAATGGAATGGCCAGATTTTAAGAGGAATCAATATGGGATGAGAAGGCTGGGTCTGAGTTGAGAAAGAGAGATAGGAACAAAGGGAAGAAAAGAAAAATTCCCTGCCTTCTGCATAAGCCCTGTATTGTACCCTGCAGCTCAGGAATATCCTCCATCTGAACTAATCCTACCAGGAGATTGAAGTGATTGAGCCCTGCACTGTTGCTTTAGGCATTATCTCATTGAATCTTCACAATGACCATTTGAACTGAATATTAACTATTTTTTAAATCCCTAATTCATAGATGAGGAAAAGGAAAACGCTTGTGGCTAAAGTGGAAGGTGACTCCCCCTGTTACCTGCCCCAAGGCCGGGATTTCAAATTTTGGACCTTCCACAAAGGATTGGGCATTTCTAGGAATCACTTGAGAACCACTGTATTGTACATGCGCATTGTAACTCCCCAAACTGCCTCTGCATTTCCCCGTGTGTGGGCTTAGAGCCTGCCTCAGCCCTCAGTGTGTCCAGGCCCTGATAGTTTAGGCAGTGCTGGTGAAATCAGGACTTGAGGCATTCCTCTACTTTTCCCTCGTAATGGCTCAAACCAATCTAAAGAATGAGCAATGAAGAACAACCACAGTTTTGCTGGGGTGTGTCTTCTCCCCACGTTCCAGAGAAACCGGCTACAGTGGGAAAATCCAGATGGGAACTTTGAATGTCACCAGCAGTGCTAGCAGTGTTTCTTCTCTCTGTGGCAGCTGACCCCAGTCATTCTACACCTGCCTTTAAACACGTCAACGTGGCCTATGTTCCAATGGAGCCTGTAGGCTTTTGGTCAAGATTAAAGTGTTGTAAATGAACACGGGGAGTCTCTGGGGACAGAACCATTCATTTCAAGAAAGGGAACAGGAAGTTTACGGAACAGAATGGTAAAGATCTAAGACGCGATGAGGTGGTGGAGAATCGTCACTCCTTGAATTGATTCAGCCCCTGAATCCAAGCAAAATTATCAAGAAGTTATTTGGAGAGGAAATTGTTGTATTGTTATTGGAAACCTTGTACCAGTCTTTTTGTAGAAACCGAAGTTTCCCTTGAACCAGGGAGAAGAAGGTAATTACTATTGGTGATTTACACAGGAGACACCTGCCCAGGTAGGCAGCTCTGCCCTAGGATATTAACAGGGAATTTAGGCACCTTTGAGGGGGACAAGACCTTCTGGCAAAGTACTGCTGAGAATACATAGGTTCTCTCTCCAGGGAATCCATGGTGTAGTTCAAAGTGCGTGCTTGTATACTTTTAGATCATCTGAATGTTCACTCATATCCTGTTTTCCCTGGGCACATGGGAGACAACGTTTCCCAGCTACTTCTGGTCAATGGACCACGAGTAGAAATGACACGTGCTGCTTCTAGGCAGAGGCAGTGGGAAGCCCTCCCAACCTTTAAGCTCCCTCTTCCCTTGCCAAGCTGGCCTGGAAACCGTGGGTTAAAATTATGGAGCCACAGGGTGGAGACTGCCCGATTCCTCAGTCACAGGTTGGAAGGGAGCTGCCCTGCAAAGCCGCAGGTCTCACCTAGACTCTGCAACAGTGAGAAAGAAAGCTTCCTTGGATTTCAAAAGCCCTTGATATTCATGGTGAGCTGCTCGTAATTGATAGATGGGCTCTCCCACAGGGAAGAGGGAAGCTCTCTCTACTGCTCCATTATCTATTTTGGAATCTTTTTTATATTTTGTAAACCTACTTGGAATCTACCGTAGTGAAGAGAAATTGCTGAAAACAAGTGTTTTCCTGACATCTAGACCAGTTTTCTAGATCCATCTCAGATTGCCAGTTATGTGAATTTTGCCCAAATGCTCTTGATAAGAATCTTGGTTTTCCTTCACACAAGTGACTTATGCCCTGGAGGCATGGAGCGAATGAGGGATGTGAGGCTCTGGTTTTCTCCATTCAGATTATCCAAGCTAAGGGTGACTTCCTTGAATGGCTTTCTAGGACAACCAGTCATTCTTCTAGCACCTTCATGATTTTTGCCATATCTTCATACCCCCTTTATGACATTTTACTTAATATTTTTCTCTAAGTTAATTAACTTTTTGCCAAATATATTTTAAAAGTAACTACTTTGTCACTCCTGTAAATGGAAACCCATGATCACTTGCTAGAAATACAAGGTAACTACAAAAGTAAGTGTAATGAAAAACGTTTATTAAATTAAGTCTAGTAAAAGTCATGATCACTTGCTAGAAATACAAGGTAACTACAAAAGTAAGTGTAATGAAAAACGTTTATTAAATTAAGTCTAGTAAATGTTGCCTACCTGCTGTTATAGACTGAATGTTTGTGTCCCCACCCTTCCAATTCATATGTTGACACCCTAACTCCCCAATGTGATGGTATTTGGAGGTGGACCTTTGGGATGTAATTAGGTTTATATGAGGTCCAGAGAGTGGTCCTTAGAAAAAGAGGAAGGGATGTGAAAGCTCTCTCTGGCTGCACATGCACGCACAAAGAAAAGCCGCATGAGGACACAGTGAGTAGGCAGCCATCTACAAGCCAGTAAGGGAGCTCTCATCAGACACTTAACCTGCCGGCACCTGATCTTGGACCTCCCAGCCTCCCGAACTGTGAGAAATAAATTCCTGTTGTTTAAGCCACCCAGCCTAGGGAATTTATGGTAGCCTGAGATGACTACGATACCTGCTGAATGTCCCAAGTTTGAGAGCTACCTTTTCTTTGAAATTAAAAGGGGAGAAAAGCAATTGTTAGAGAGATGATAAGCCCATAGTAGCCCACCTGAGACTTTCTAGGTGATAGAATCAAAAAGATAGAAAGAGAACTGAATGGGGAATAGCTTTCTCAGTATTAAAATGAGACACCTCTGGTGGTATCTGTCTCACAGTTAGGTATCAAGGACCCAGAGCAAAGGAGAGAATCAGAACTGTGTATCTTGGGCCCTCAGCTAGCGTACAAGCGGCACTGCCTCACCTGCGTTGTGTGTCTCTCGTAACTTTTTCTTCTAATGTTACTCTTATCTAGTTAACCGTTGTGAAATATTATGATATAAAAATTAGGGAAAATATCAAGTTATGTTTCACGTAAGATCTATATAGTTTTCCCATGTTAGCTGAAGAGTGGGCAATATTTGCATAAGATATTTTGCTCATGCACATTTTATCTGGCTGATTTTAGTAAAAGAAAAACGAATAGCTTTAACCTTAGCGTTTAAGAAGAACATAGACACCCAGAGAAGTCTTATCGTCTTTAAGTAATATATTTTGCTTAGTATTTAATAAGTTTAACATAAGATAATTAAAAGGTGAAGTTCTGTGGAGTTGCTGTTGCCGTTGTTTTAAGAGGCAATAGTCCTTACTGCTTGCCTACTTGTCCTTAATTCCTTTAGGAACATAAAAATCCAGTTTAGCTATCAGCCAAGGTGATGACAGGGCTGTCAAACCTCAATATGGAGCTCCCTGAATGAAGAATTCCACAAGTCATATCTGAGCTCAATTCCAAACTTAACTAGCCCATTTTTTTTTTTAAGATGTAAAAGTAGAATGCTGTGTTTGTGCCAAGAATAGTAGTTGATGACAAAAGGAAAAGCTTCTCTCCTCCGAAGCAGGGCATCGGCAGACATGTTTGCTCCTTGCAAGATGCTGGAGGACATGATGGCACCTACATTTAAGTTTATTTGCTGCCACTTGTCATCTGTGAGAAAGTGTTATGTGAATGATAACTGCTCATGTTGAGTTTCCTGGTGTTGGCTTTGAATGTTCCCCATCACTTAATATCTTTTTTTCCACCCTTATTATCACTTCCTTTCCTTCATGTTCATGCCGTCCCATGGACTGTGAACTCAACAATCTGGCAGTCTCAGGGTCCCATGATTCAAAGGCATAAACCTGGGAAATATGGCCAGATGTTTGAATAACAGGAAAGTGAGGCATGGGTGCCCCTCCTTGCCCCACGGCATGTTGATTGCCTTCTGGGGGGTAGGCGGCAACTCGGTTTTATCATTTCCAAAATGAGCAGCTGCCCCCCACAACGTGGTCTAAGATTTCTTTCTTTTATATGAGACAAAGATTTCTTTCTGCATGTGAGTGAAATTTGAGTTTACTACCTCGTCTAATTCTGGCTAATTTATTCATACCTTTTTTCATGTAACTCTACTACTCAACCCTATTATTCTCATCATCCTTTTTTTTTTTTTTGTCATTTTTAATGTGATTGTTGTACTTTTGTTCCAACTTCTGGGGTTAACTACTTCCCTTCCTCCTCTTTCTTTTTATTGCTCCCCTTTTCTCATCCTCTTGATGTTACTGCCTTTTTACCTCCTCTGTAAATATGTCCACCTCCCTCATCATCCTTCCTTAGGCTGGCCCCTGCTAGCCTGCTACGAGAAATGCCCCAGCACACTGAGGAAAAGGGAGGGGTGGGGAAGCTGGTGGAGCAGAAACACTGTCTTCCTACTTTGATTCATTGTGTACCGGCCCTCTTGGCAGCGCATACTCCCGAGGCAGCGCCCTCCTCCGAGGCTCAGCCATCTTCCAAAATGGCGCACGCCTGTTTCTTAGTCCTGAAGATGGGCTGAATGCTGAGCACCACCCCTCGTCTTTCCTGCACCTCTTTCTGCCATTGTGAAGCATGTCATTATAGTTGTGTCTCAAAATGAGAATCCTGGCAGCAAAGGAGCTTCCTTCCCTGTTTCTGCTTTTCTAGAATAGGAGTTCATTTCATTCTTCAATCCGCCCTTGGCTGAGTCATCTTCTCTCGCTGCCCCTTGTGTATTGTTATCTTCAAATCCTATCTTGTTGCATTCCCCCAGGCCAATTGCTGCAATTGAAAGTTTCCCCCTTCCGGTTTAAAAAGTCAGATTCCATTTTTTTCTTTTAATCTCCTCCTCAAAATATTCATGAGTAAGCTGTATAAACAGGGCCATAAATGTCTACTAATGCCAGTGGGTCTTCACCTGGGCTGCTCTGCCTGCCTACCCCCGTCCTGGCTGCTGACCACGTGGTTGCCCTGAGGAACCTGCGTGTATCCTGTCCCACGGCCTGACTGTTGGTGGTCTCCAGGAACCCAGACAGGGCTTGGCTCACACTGATTCACACTTGCAGGGATCTGCTCATTGCAGCCAGGTGATTTCCTTCAGTGTGTACATGTACAAACTGCTGTCAAGGCCAGTGTCTCCCAAGTTATCAGGGGAAATCCCTGTCAGGAAAAATTATGAGCATGTGCTTCTAGTGTATGCCCACTTATTTATGGATAAAATATATGCGTGTTCTACTATATCAAGATATATGTATATTTTACAAGGCATACACGATATGTAACTTTTCAAAGGGTGAGCTACAGCTGCAGTGATGTTTTAATCATAATTTCTATTTTATTTACTTAGCTCAGTGGTGCAAAAGACCTTTCTGTTCTTGCCGAGATAAATATTAATAATATTTTTAATGGAGCAATGCGATTTAATATGCCAGTTCTGACGAGATCATTATAGTTTTTAATCTCACGATGTGGATGATGAAGAGCTCTTACTTGGAGTAGAAGTGTCGGCTTCGTAGCTTCTTGTTGTTTGCTATTGTTTCTTGTTGCTGATCCTCGTATTATGAGTATTATCTTCAATCCACAGTTTCTTTAGGATAAACTTTCTGACTGTTTTGAGAAGGGTAGTTTAGTTAAAACTGGACTAGGTGAGCTGTAAGTCCACTTAGCCAAGCACATGGGAGCTGCAATACATTGCAAGCCCCAGCCCCACTGTCCACCAAGGGAACCCTCACCCTCTGGAGCCTGCCTGAGCAGTCACTGAGGCCTTGACCTCTTGATGTATGGATAAGATGAGAAGACCAGTGCCAACCTGCATAGTAAATACTGGTAAAGCTTAATTTTTAAAAAGCTTTTCTTTTTGGATTAAAAAAGTAGAGACTTTAATGCTTCCTTTCCACATCCCAGCGGGTCATCTCATGCACTTTGGAGACCTCGGGACTTGTCACTTCTTCCTGACACATTCTGAGTCTTAACACCTTCTAGGACCGACCCTGTCCCCCCTTTTCCTGCTCTCTTCCAGTGGTCTCCCTGGCAACCGTCCTTAGCCACAGCTGTTCTCAAGAAAACTGTCTACAGCAGTTATCTCAAGACCTCCCAGCCTTTCCCTCTGCTGTTCCCAGCCCTTGTCCTCAAGAGTTCTTAAGGAAAATTTAATGGTACGTGGTTGATTATTTTTTCTCCAGCTTACTCGTCTTGAATTTAGCTTAGAAAATGGATGGGTGGAGACGGAGAGTTTAGCATGTGCCTGGTGCTCTATGGAGCCCATCTCATGCCATCCTCAACAACCTGAGGACACAGGTGTAATATGAGGCCCTGAGGCTCAGAGATGGAAAGTCATTGGTCAAAGTAATAGAGCTCATAAATTCCAGGAGAACTGGAATTTGAACTCTGGTCTCTTTGACAATAGAGTCCACTTGTGTTGACTTCTTTCAGGAATTTACTGATGGGGAAAATCTGTCAGGGGTCTCTCCCTAGGAGTCTGCATGGAAGCATTAGTCTTAGAAAGACCAGGAGCCTCAAGTCAGGAATTTTTTCAGGGAAGCTCATCCATCCATCCATCCATCCAATAAAAAAATACTTTACTTACTATGAGTCAGGCATTGAGGATATAACAGTGAAGGAAATGTGTAGGAGGCTGAGATAAAGAAGGCTGGGGGTGAGGAAGTGGGGTACGTATTTGGGTAGGGGGCTGTGTAACCACTGGTAGAGACATACAAGGAGGGAGATGGGGGGTCAGGAGGTCAGGCCTTAGAACAGCAGTGTTATTGGGTTGGTGTCTGTGATCTAAGATAGAAGCTGTGGGCAATTTTTGGAAGTTGGAGATCTACCTTAATGTCTTGCTGTCTGGGGAGCACATGTAGGCCAAGGGCATCTAAGTTCTGGGTAACACATGAAGCTATTCCTTAGGTCTCCCCCTTTCCTCGTAGCACCTCTCTTGAGCTGGGAATAAATAAAACGCTATCTGAGTACTTGCCCTGTTGAACTGATTTATAATGGCTAAAGATCTGTGCTCTGTTGGGTATGGTTGTATCATTTATAGCTGATTAAAATGAGCCCCTTGAAAAGGATCATAACTTGCGGGCCTCTCACTGCTGTGGCCTCTCCCGTTGCGGAGCACAGGCTCCGGACGCGCAGGCTCAGCGGCCATGGCTCACGGGCCCAGCCGCTCCACGGCACGTGAGATCTTCCCGGACTGGCGCACGAACCCGTGTCCCCTGCATCGGCAGGCGGACTCTCAACCACTGCGCCACCAGGGAAGCCCCATCTTAACTTTTATAACATCAACTTCTCTCTGAAAATCAGATCGGTCTACATCATTTTGTTCACAGCGTCTTTGCTAGAAAGCCAACTCAAGTAAGCTTGAGGCCTGCCTCTCATAAATTCACTTGGGGTTCTCTGGGACCTTTTATTCCTTCTTCTTCCCCAGATGTTCAGGATGGACACGAAGTTAGTTATTCAGACGTCCAAATCCAAGTTTTTGACAACAGCTAGAGAATTGTTTCACAACAGTAACAAGAGAGGGAAGGTTTCCTGTCATGGTAAATTCCATAAATCCAGAGCCTTATCTACTATATTTACTGTTGACTCCCTGGAGCTCAGAACAGAGCCTGGCACATAGTAGGTGCTCAGTACGTATTTGTCGAAAAAGGGAATAAATGAGTTTTTTAAGGTAGAAAATAATGTATTATGTTTTACTCTGTCCGTTGCCATTGGTATCTTTCAACTTTTATTCTTTAAAGAAAATGTTAAGCAATGAAGAAACTGGTAAAGAAAAAATATGTACTTTTGTGCTTAAATTGGTTTGGGTCATAAGAGGTGAGTCCCTGAAGGTCATTGTGCTGGGCTAGGGACAGCAGAGATACGTGCCCAGAGTCTCAGACCAATCCTGGGCAAATCCTTTTTTTCTGCTGCAAGTATTGAATTATTTTCTTTTAAATGTTGGTAGGCAATATACTAAATGTATTGTGTTAGGGACATTTTTTTTTTTTCTCACTCATTTCTTTTTTAAATCCATGTGTGTTTTCAGGGAAATGTAAGCCATGAGTTTCTGATTAATTTACACTTAACTCATCAAAATGTGGTTTTGGGAGCGCTCTTTGATATCCAAGCAGTCTTATGATCCTTTTTACTATACTGTCCCAGCCTTTGCCCTTCTTAGAAATGGGAAGTTGCATTTGGACAAGGAAATATACAGTCATGCACCAGAATACCTAAGTTGGACCCCAACTCCAATATTTGAGAAGGCTTTAAACTTGAGAAAATGTTGCTACGGCTCACTACATTTTCCTCCATCAACTAGTGCCACAAAACTCCAAAAGGGACAAAGGAACAATGGTCTGGCTATTGCTTGGGAAGCTTTTTGGTTCTTTCTTTTGAGAGAGTTCCTGGAAATTTTTAAAAAAGGAAGTGAATGTGTGTGGTTTCCAGTGGATTTTAGCTGTCAATGGGACAATCACATATCAGTTTTTCCCCCTTGTACTTGAATATCACTAATATTTTTTTCAAGTGAGGGCAGATAGTAACATGATTTATATAGGCTGAACTCTTGCAAAATTTTAGTATTTGAAGCAATGAACAGAATATATGTATTTTTCTTTTCCTTCCCATTATCTGGGCAGAAATTTCCAGTCCTCAAAACAAGTATGCAAGATTGCTGAGCTACCTGTGAATCCCGTGGTTACTATAAATACAGAAGAAAAATATTTTTAAATAGCACTTGTACATAGCTAATACAAAAATTGTGTTTCTTTTCAGAAAGTTTATTTTAAAAAGTTAAATCATTATCAGAATATTTTGTTGTCCTATTTTCCGAGGAAAAACAAAAACAACAAATGAGAAACGGAGACACATCTAGAAATTAAGTGTTCTGGATCTCAGGCTTCTAACTTTACAATACATGTGACTGATGAAGGTATTATACACCTTATTTGGTTGCACATGACACGGAATTAGGCCTTTATGCTAATCTTTAGAACTTGGTAAACACACATTAACCCCATTTCTGTAACGAATTAGCCTGAATGCTGAGCTGGCAAACAGCTGCCATGAGTTGCATGAGAAAAATAACTCAAGAAATTGGAAGATGTTATTGGTTCCTTAAATATTGGAGGTCAGGGCTTTGAGAAGACAGGAAACAAAGTGCTTTGGGGTTTTGCCAGGAGGCCTCGTCAGTTTCAGCTGTGAATAAAGGCCCCCATCCAACCCCGTTTTTTTTTTTTTTCCTCTGTGTCTATGTGAGTGATCACGGACAGACTTCTTCTAAGGAAATCACTGGAAAGACATCAGAAGATGATATCAACACTAACTGTCCCACCTCGTGTCATTCTGAGGGTGTTTTCTTCTTGGTTACCTGCAGTTAACTGATCTTCCCCACCACATCACCCCTTAGTTAGAACTGGGTCATCTTTTCAGACTTAGATAGGAAAAGGGCCCACAGGAAGATGAGACGAAGCTATGGGCCCAAAGCCACTACTGCTGTCCATGACAGTGGTGAGTGCGTCTACTTTTTTTCAAGAACCTCTCTTGAATAGACAGTAAGATATAGAATTGCTATCCCTCACCCAGAGGGTCAGACATAACAAATTCAAGGGTTGCAGAGCTACAAAATCTTTTGCAATCAAGTAATGCCAATACTTGAAGCAAACTAGTGTCTCGTGACGGATTTAGGCAGTTTTGTGTATCACCACATTTTTTCTCTAGTTGCTTGCTTTAACTGAGGTTCATAATCTGTCTTTGTAGCAAAAGACAGATAGAACATCTCAACCAAACAACATGGTACAGACTTCGCCAAAGACGGATATCGCCACCTGTGTTCAGGAAAGACATTTTTCTGGCTACCTTTCCCTACCATTTCCAGATTATAACAAAATATCTCTAAATTCCATGACATATTATTATAACTCAATCATCCAGTCAAATTCACTGTGGATAATTCCTAGAAATTTGGGACAGTTACCAAATTTTATTTACCTTCCCTTGACTGGTGGCATTCTTACCTCGGGTTCTTGATGCAGAGAAAGCATGGGATGAAGAGAAATGCGTGTTTCTATGGCTAGAACCATTTCAGAAATGCAGTGCTGGGCACTTTGGGGAGTTTAATTAAAAAAAATTGATGAATCAATGTAGCAAAAAGGTAGGAGGTCATTAGCTGTTAGGTACAAATTAAGAAATTGTAATTTCCTGAATGATGAGAGTTATAGGAAGAAGTGGAATTTTCTGAAATGGTGAAATTCATCCCTCATCCGTCCTCCCCCTCTTTCCCCATCCTGTCCCATCGCACCAAGTTACCAGAACTTAGGCAGAATGTGGAAAAAGAAGGTCCATCTCTCAGGCAGAGCTGATCTCGCTCAGCTTTCTCCTGTATGGAGCGGCGGTGATTCATGCCTTCCTCTGCTGTCACACTGTCAGCATCCACTAATCATAGCCCCGTGATCACAGGACTTGTGCACATAGACAATTTCCAGGAGGTACAGAACAGCCCAGGGACCTCTCAGGCATAAACACCGGTTTTTCTGTAATTCGTTACACCCCCTCCTCATCGTCTTGACATGTGCTTGAAATAATAGCTTTCCTTAAAATGTTTGAACATGTCAATGGACTAGATCCTTTCACTGTCCTTGGTACATACATTTTTGTTTCACTAAGTTGGCTTTTAAATAAAAATCTTTGGCTGTCCTGATGCAGCTCAGTGGATTTGTTTTCTGAAAAATATCAGGAGGATACAGTGACGGGAGATCAAACACAAGCTAGTTCCTCTTGTGCTTGGCAGGTATATGTTGTAAAGGGCCCAGAGAGCTAGAGTAAAAGGCCCTTTAATGCTGTTGGGAAGCAGACTGCGTAGATTTGGTGTTTAAATTTGTATGTGTTTTTTTATACCAGTTAAGTCAGGTCATTTAGCTTCCACTCTTCTCCCTCAAACAGATGTCTTTAGCAAACTAAGTTCCCTCAGTCAGCCTGTTTATTCGGCCTGAGGCAGGAGTCAGTAACTTCTGGTTACTCTGATAGAATTAGTTTCTGTATCCTGTAAACACGTATTTATGGAATGCCTACTGTGCTATGCGCTGCCATAGGCGTTGGAGCGTTTACAGGCTCTGCTCCCATGAGAGTCTAGAAGTAAGAAGAAACATTTGCAACCATAGTTGTCCAGTGCCTACAGTCTCTGTTGAGTGGTTACAATAAGGGCTGGTGGATTTTATAAAGTCTGTTCATAATATTGAACTTCAAACATAGAAGAAGAAAATATTATCTGTTCCATGTATGTCTCAGCTGTATGCCCTCAATGATTAGAAAATGAGAAGGTCGTATCCATGTTGGCATTTCTAGTGTCAAGTGTAATCTTTACCAGGGATTCTTAGCTCTTTAAGTTTTGTTTCAAAACGAAGGCAAAATTGCTAATTTCTTGCATCTTAATATACATATGTAAACCTGTCTCCCCAGTCATCCCAACAGACTTGTGTAGTGATTAATATTATTCCTTTTTATAAATGAAGACACAGGCTCAGCACATTTAGTCGGTTTACCTCCTCCAATAAGTTAACTCGGTATGGAGTACATAGGGCCTGGGTTTGATCCCGTGATGTAGTACCTTTACTTTTTCTGTGCTAATTAATAAGAACTGCAGTCAAGTGTAAAGATAGGGCAAGTGTTTTAGTTCGGGATCTTTTATGGACCTTGATGTAATTTTAACTGTGCTTTCCATATCACATACATGAATCAAACTCTGATATACCAGGCAGAAGAACTGCCAAGTCATTTAAGTATGATTTTAGAAGTCATTATTTTTCCCCCTCATGTTCTGGGAACTACTCATAGTTTTAACTATTCGATGAAACGATACTGTCAAAGTCTAATGGTCATGAACAGATCATTCACAAAAAGAGTATACGAAAATAAGGAAATGTACTAATAATTAGCAATATACACATTTAAATAATAGAGTAATAAAAAATAAAATAGCAAAAATTAAAACAATAATCATCCCAATGAAATGAATCTCTTATTTTGCTGGTGGCAGTTTAAATTAGGACAAATCCGTAGGAAAGCAGTTCGGCACGATCAAGAGCCAGAAAAATGCCCTTTGACCCTGCAATCCCACTTCTGGGAATCTATCCTGAAGAGCAATCCAAAACAGGGAGAAAGCTACAGCTATGAAACAGCAGAAGTAGCATATATGTCTAACAATAGGGTCATGGTAAATTATATTTTATTTACTTGATAGAATAAATGGGCATTAAAAAGACTAGTGTAGTGACCAGATAAACACCTTAGGATACAATTACTGACAGTGCAAAATTAAAATATATACAAATTTGTCTGATAATTACAAATAGAAAAGCAGATGTACAGAGAAGAAAAAAAAAGTTAGAGGAAACTTACCCTAATACTAAGAGAGGTTTAGTTAGGGTCATGGGACTTCTTGGTGGTTTTTTTCTCTTTCTATTTTCCAAAATTTCAG
Source organism: Monodon monoceros (assembly GCF_005190385.1). Taxonomy (NCBI): domain Eukaryota; kingdom Metazoa; phylum Chordata; class Mammalia; order Artiodactyla; family Monodontidae; genus Monodon; species Monodon monoceros. The sequence goes on along the minus strand of NW_021703771.1, from coordinate 36,220,422 downwards.
TAATGTTATTTATATTACTTTTATTCAAATTCTCAATAAAACTATGTCTAATTGAGTTGTTCTCCACAGCTGTGTGGAGGCTGGCTGGTGGGTTTGGAAGTGAGTGGGAGGAAAGGGGTGGAGTTAGAGCCAGCAAGCAGAACGTGACACACAGGGCCCTGGCCTGTCCTCTTCACACAGCTGCCCACAAAGAGGGACAGTACCTCAGGGGAGTGTGTTCGACCAGAAGCTCTGTAGAGATATCTGTTAGCAGAAACGCTAACAAAGGTTACCTTTATTTATCTGTTTCTTTATCTGAAATACTGAAATACGAGCATTTATCCGGCTTCCTTGCAGTCTTGTTGTCAATGCAATGGTGGGAATGCATGTGAAATTACACTGTGCTCCCAACACCCCATTCTTTGTTGTTACCATTGTTTTAAAATAATCATAATAGTAACATTTGAATCTTGGCTTCCTAATCTGAAAAATAGCAATACTAGTTTTTGTCCTGCTTACCTCACAGGATTATTGTTAGAATCAAATGAAATTATGTATGTAAATGAGTTTTGTTGACTCTCAGTGTTATAGAAATGAAAGCAGTTATTTTTGACTGCACACCTGGTTCCCAAGATATCATGCACTTTGGAGTAATGCCACGGCCTAGCTTTACAAGATGGTGCCAGTTTCAAACTTCTGGCTTCACACTTTGTGGCAGAGGAAGACATGCTCTGAAAAGACTTTTCTTCTGTCTCCTGCTGGGCCGGGGTAAGAAGATCCTGTTTATGTCAATGAAGTAAGTTGAAGCAGAAGAGCTCACAGCCGTGAAGAGAATTTGCTGTCAAGATGATGTGTCACAGTGCGAAGCGTCCGTCTGCAGACAATTGGGCTGATTGTGACGGCTGATGAAGGAACACGTTCAACTCTTCTCCTCCAGACACAAAAAGGAGCACTGTCAATGTGCTGGAAAAGATGGGGGACAGAAAGAAGCCACCCGTGTGCCGACTTTTGGAATTCCCAAGCTGTTTCTCAATCCGAAATTCACAATATTCAATAGGAAAAAGTTTAAAATAAATCCCATCCAAAGAGATCACATTCGGCCAATTTCTCCCTTCCAAAATCAAGTCTATAATAGAAAGCACTTAACATTCCTGTTACTCTATGAATAGCAGGTTAGAAAGAGAAAAATAAAAGGCAATCTTCCCAAGGCTTTGGGACCGAAGTCATTTGTTCTCAAGCCGCAGTTTCAATGCCAAGAGCTATTTATCTAGGAAAAAAACTAACGTTTGAGGTCAATATTTGGCAGGTCTCGATTTGCTTATAGATTTAAATAAAACTGGGAAGACGACAATTTGGAAGGAACCATTCGGATTAATTGGTTTTGGAGAATGGCATTAAATCTCCTTGATCACTTATGTTCAGTAAGGAGCTAGAGTGAAGGTAAAATCCTTTTATAATTTCATTTAGAAAAGAAAACAGCATGCGTAACATTTTGCATGAACTAAAGAGAGTGAGGTATGGAGATATATCACCAGGCACACGTATATGTAAGAAAATCCCTTCCTGGGGCTTACTGACGTGGGCTTCTTCCCCTCACCAAGAGCTCCATACCCTCAAATAGGACCTGCTTATTCTAGTTAGGAAGCTCTTTGGCCCTTCAGTGTTACACACTTCTTTTCCTAAGAAGTCTGTTTAAAATCAAACCCAGCCACAAAAGAGAAAAAGAACACTACAGTTGAAAGGAGTTGGGGGTGGGAAAGGAGGTAAAAAAAAAAAAAAAAAAAAGGAACTTAAACCAACAGAACAAATATACTTGACCAGATCTCTTTTTGTGACAAAGTAAAAATTCATTGGAACCAGAGTCTACAAAGCACCGAGTTAATATAAATGCTTGTATCAGACAGACTCAAGTGGGGTTCAAACAATAGTCACTCAGTCTACCCTCCGTTTTCTTATCTGTGAATTCCAAGTTAGGAAGATTAAATTGGACAATGTCTATGAAATGCCTAGAACATCAGTGTATCTGATATATTTTGATATATGGATCAACGCATATACAAAGGGATCATATTGAAGCAGTAGAAGGGTTTCAAAATTACATTCATCAGTTTTTGTGAATTGGATCTGTTTGGTGAATTGGATCACATTTTGAGAGATCCTGCATGACCTGGCCATGACAAGGACCCCTGCAGTAAAATCTCTTATAACACTTGAATTACTTCATATATTACTGACTCATAAATTGGGGCTTTTTTTTTGTCTTAGTAGGACATTTCTTATTTTTAATTTTAGTATTAAAAACACCTTTCATTTTATGTTTCTTCTTAGCATGATAGAATACAATTACATTAGCTAACTAATTTATTTCGTGGTAGGAGGCTACCATGAGGCCCAGAGAGGTTAAATGGCTAGGTAGTGGCACACCCCCAAGTCAATTTTATTAAGACAAGATTTTTTTTCATTAAAGTGCCTTATAAACAATCTCTGCACAGATGGTTTTCTCTAGATTCTTTGTAAATGTCCACAACATGAAGAGTAGACTCTTTGCTCTGTGAGAACTTCACTGTTGGATTCATATAATTTCCCAAAAAAACTCCCTTTCAAAAAAGTTCTGTAACAAGTAATCTAAAAGTGATTTTTGTTTTCTTCAAAGAAAATTCCCTTTAGAAAAGAAGGAAGTACATCAACAAGGGCAAAGGCAGCCAGCTGAGATTAGTGACTCAGTCTGTTCCATAAATCATAGCTCTCAAGTCAATTTGAATGAGTGTTCACATTAAAAAAAAAAAAAAAAAAAAAGACTGCAATGGCACCTAAAGGTGTAGAAACAGCTACGGAGGCAATTCGTTTTATGAAACAGAAATATTAAGTGTATGAACCCTAGTTACGTGCAAATCCAGAAATACGTACAAAAACGGGGAATTGCACCTTTAGTGCGCTGAGAAATTGTTCCCCTGTTCAGTGGAGAAAGTTAAGTCTGTGGCACATATGGATCAGAGGAACTTGCCGGGTGTTTGTTCTACTTCTGTGACCTGGGGTGGTCAGAGAAGGTGGAGAAAGCACAGAGAGACCAGACGCCATGCTCTCCTCAGCTGGAGGATGGGCCCAAATGGTCTGTTCTTACAGGGACTGTTTCTTGGGCTTTATTTCCCAAGACCATACATAGACCATAATCCCTTGGGAAGCTCCCACTTAAATGGATGCTTTTGATGATGTTGAAAACGGGGTGAGAATCTGAAAGCTGACCTGGATAGTTACTGCATAGAAAGCATAGTTACATTGGTGCGGGTGTATTCCCTCAAGACATCCAATCACACACTCTTTTATCACCATGTGCCTTAAACTTTCCTTTTGGACATACACACACACACACACACACACACACACACGTGTGTTAGAACACTCTGTGAGAAGTCCTTGGCCAATTCTCTGGGTACAGTTTCAGAGAAGTCTTGTCAATTTCGGTCTCTCTGATGCTGTGGACAGTTTCCTGTGGATCTCTCCTCCTCAGCTACCCCAGTCCACAGCACGGCTGTCTGATTCCTCTCCATGCTTCGCTTTCCTAGAGGCATTTTTCCTGATGTCCGGTGTCTTAAGGTTAAGTTGCTGCATTAGGTGCAGAACTCGTCCCCTTCGATTACCTTTTCTGCAGATAAAGAGAAAAGTACAGTAATTTCTGTTTCATTCTGAACCTTGCTGTAATTTTTGGAGCAGAGCTGTCGGCCTCACTAGCAAAAGCAACTGAGAACCTTCTAGGGAAAATATCAATACATTTGGGTCTTCTTGAACTCCTGCATAATTTCAGTGTGTGATTTTTTCTTTCTCTTATACTGTTCCACAAGAGTTTCATTTGGAAATGCTTGTCAGTGTAAACGTCCATCTTGACTCCCAAACAAGAAAGCAAAACATGCAGGCCCCTTGGGATTGGTTCCTGCCTTTTACAAGTCATGTATCACATGGGTTCTGCATAATGAGTATATGTCGGCAACATGGCAGAACATTTAAAATAAGGATTGCCCCACAAAATCCAGTATAAGTGGTGACTTTTGTCCTGTTTAATGATACTGCATTTGGGTTATATTAAGTACATTATGAAATATGAAGCTTTCAAACTATAGGACGGTGATGGCCAGATTTTATGTAGCGCAGGGGTTGGCAAACGTTTTTTGCAAAGGACAAGACAGTAAATATTTTAGGCTTTGAAGGTCATGTGGTCTTTGTCAGAACTACTCAGCTTGGCGGCTGTAGCTCAAAAGTAGCCGTAGGTGGTAAGTCAGTTAATGAGTGTAGCTGTGTTTCAATAAAAAAATTTTTAAGTCTACTGAAATTTGAATTTCATATAATTTGTGTCACAGATTTTTGCATCACAAAAATACTCTTTTGATTTTTCTCTAACTGTTTAAAAATGTGAAGCCATTTTCAGATTGTGGGCTGTACAGAAACAGTCTGTGGGCTGGATTTGGCTTGTGGGCCATGGTTTGCTGACTTGACAGTGAATTAGTAAGTTAAGGATCTGATCCCAGGAGAAGAAAGAGGTAAGATGTCATACACATTTCTTGGATTGACTGACTTTCTCTCTCCAGCTACTAGCTCTTCTGAATATCATACTTGGCTGTGGTTTGAGTGTTAGTTCCTGGTCGGAGTGAGTGAGTATCTCAGGGAGCAGATATAAAGGGATTTATTTTTTAAAAATTTACTCCTGATAACAGAACTTTAAATCTGTGAAGAACTCAGCCCCACTGGCTACAGTTTAACCCATAAGAGTTACAGGAAAATTCAGCTTGCTAAAGTTTTAGCCTTTAAAGTTTCCCAACATGAGGAAATAGTGTAAACAGAGGGAAGTTTTTGTTCTTCTTCAAATGGTAACCTTCTTAAATGTTTTGGCCCTGACTATTGCTATAAAAGCAAAGTCATGACTCAAAAAGAAAAGACTGCTAGTGAGAAGCTATCAAGGATAAAACCTTGTCTCACAGAATGACTCTCCAGGAATCCCCATGAAGTTTGCCTCTTCCCTTCAGCACTTGGCATGGAATAACAATCCCTCGCTCTCCATCGATGTTTCTTTTGAATGAAATGCTGCATTTGTTCCCTTTACTATTCTTGTGTTCTTAGTTGCACCAGGTAGTTTCATTTTTCTTCCCCTTTTCTCCCTTTCTCAGTCGAAGACATCAAAAACTGGCCTCTGCTCACCTCTGAGTTCCTTTTCTGGGTCTGATGGTCTTCCCTTGTCTGCAGAGTGCTGGTGAGGGAAGGTGAGGTGAAGGAAAGCATGCTGCCTGGGCTGGAGGAGCTGGAGTGTAGGAAGGGAGTACTGTCTTCTGATGTACATTGTCCCTCCATGGTATCTTTACAGCATTGCAATGAATAGTAATTTTTCAGAAAGGAAGGATTTTTTTTTTTTTAATTTAAATACTGTCTGATGTGTGTCTGTGGTGATGTCTGATTCATAGCTGCACAGCTTTCCCAGGAGAACCCAGTGTAGCTGGCGATCAGATTCTATCTGGGGTTAGTCAAGTCTATAAATTCTTGGATGGTACAGTCTCTGTGTGTACACAAAGGATCTCAGCAGAATCAAGAAAGTCATTAAATACATAAATAAATTTAAAATTACGCTGTACTTATACCCCGTTTCCTCATGTATACATATACAATTTTAAATATTTTAAATGTATTAATAAGTATCGACTGATAAAGTTGTAAAAGAATTCATTTCCATTCTTTCCATGAGATGTGATTCTTATGTAGATTGAAATATTTCTGTCAGTCTCTGGGTTTTGCCAAAGGGGTGATTTAAGGAAGAGGAAGTCAGAAGTGATTAAAGATTCCCTGCCTCAGGGAGGGAGATGCTGATTTTTCAGATCCTTTAATAGGGTTATGCTGATGCTGTGGGGCATAAAAATTACTTAGTATCAATAACCTCCCAGAAGGAAAAAGGCTGAAAACAACTGGTCTTAATTCCTAATGGCAGGTTTCATAAGATAAGAAACATCTCTTTAGTATCAAGTTTCTTCTTTTGTCCACTGATTCAAATATGTGACAAACTCTGGTCCATATGAAAATGCCCATTGACCTCTGCACATGGTAGTAAAAAGACAAATCAGTCCCCAGATCATTTATCTGAAGTCAGGAGCTGGTGCTGGTTCCTTGGCACTTGCATATGGATGTGGCATACAGGACCTCTGGGACTCCCACCCCAATCTCAGCACTCTTTAGAAGGTGAGCATTTGCCTCTTCTACTTGGTTGGTGATGAGTGTATGCTTATGTTCATCCTCCCCCCTCACCTGTGCTCTGGGGATTCCCTGGATTGAGCTCTTCCAAGCCCCCAGCACTTCTGGCCTTTATTTTCCATGCCCAAAAGAAAATTAATTCACTATTTTCCCAAAATCTTCCTTCAAGGTAGACATAAATAGAGTGAAAACAGAGAAAGAGCGGAAACTTGAGAGAGAGGCTGAAATATAGGAAAGTAGAACACAACTGTGAAATTAGAAACATTCTCATTAAAGGAAAGGATATCTATTATCGCTATTGATATTCAGCATTGAACTAGAGGGTCTAGCCAATGCAACAAGTTAAGAAAAATAAATAAGAGGCACAAAGATTGGAAAAAAATAGGCAAAACTGTCAATTGTTATTTTTGGATTACAGGACGGTCTACCTAAAAAACACAAGATAATCAGCTATTAGAATTAATGATAGTTCAGCAAGTGGCCAGACCCAAGGAAACACATTTAGAAAAAGAGGTGTTCAAATAAACAAATTAATGATGAGACGTACTTGTGTCATAAGAATTATATAATAATAATTTTTTAAAACAAGTGGATAAAATCTGTATAGAAATAAGACACATTTCTATTTTGGCTCTCCTCTTCTGGTTCAAAAGTGGCTAAACATTATACTGACTTATAATCATCTTTGAAGAGTTAAAATTCTTTGTGTCTTCTTTCCACAGGCTTTACTTTTCTGAAAAATATGCTACGTGTAACAATTTTCTCCAAGCATCCCACACATAATGCAAGCTTAGTTTCCATGGTCTGGGTCCTTTCTCCTTTTTTGCCTTCTTCCTTAACAGGTCTTTCTTGTGTCCTCACCTTAGAATATGAGGATACTGATAGAGCTTGCCTCTTGGCCATATTGCTTCCTGGGCAATATTTCTTTATTGCACATTAGGTTTATTGAAAATATCACTGTCTCTGAGCTCAGACACATATAGTAAGTTATTTAATCCTTTTGAGTCTCAGTTTCCTCATCTGTGAAGTGAGAATGATAATAACTATTTCATTGAATTTCTGTGATGATTAAATATGATTGATGTATCTTAAGTGTCTAGCACAGAAGAGGTGAGTTACAGGTTCAGGCCTTCAGGGCCAACCACTCTTGCCTGCCCCTCCCTCACACCCCCCACCCATTCTTGTCAAAAGAATTATGCAAAATAAAGTTACAAGGAGCTTAATGGTTTGATATGACTGGTTACAGCCTCAGGTCAAGCAATTCAGGGTAAACATTTTGCAATCAAACAGCATTTATGTTCAGGTTGATTTTATTTTTAGTGAAGTATGTAAATATAAAGTACACAAATCCTGAGTGTACAGCTCAAATACTTTTTATATGTATACACCCTCCCTCGTGTTCCTCATCAATCAATCACCACCCAGGGCCCAACATACGTTCATATTCTAACTTTCATTTGTATTAGTGGGGAACACAAGGAAGAATCAGACACAGGTCTTGCCCTGGCAGATAGCCTCTGCCCTCAAGGCCTACCCAACTTGTGCTGTCTTGTCTAAGTCATTATAACTGTCTATGTCAATCCTTTGGATATAGGCTAAATGAGGTAATATACAGCAGACCAGATGGGAATGTTAGAAGTTATTGTTAAAAGGAACTTTGTGGGTCCAAAGCAGTAACTTATCTATTGTGCCAACTACTACCTTTGCATGGTTTCCATTATCTACACATATCCTGTGTTGTGTTAAGTTTTACCTAAGGAGGTTGAGGATGAATCATATTTGATATTGCTTGATGCTTTTCTCCTATGACATGGTTTTAGAGCTAAGACATTGTATTTGTTGTCTTAGCCACCACTAAGAAAGGAGCTTTCCATTGCTGTCCAAAAATCTGAGCCACCTGATGGGGCCTTGGAAGAGAGCTTAGGAAATGGAGGCTTTTGCAGGTCATTTACTATACAGAGAAAATTTGGCCCAATATCTTTTTTTCTTAAATGCGATTGGATTTTAATTACTGAATCAATCCTAAGGAAAGATTGGTTTCTCAAAAGTGATGAAGTCTAACAGAGCAGAATCATTTTTTTCTGAATAAAATTCTGATGATTTTTCTAGCTTCAGCACACTCCCAGCCAAGGTTCTTGCTTATTGCTACATCTCTTACAAAACGGTGACTCTGCCTGGAGTTCTACCTTGGGAGTAGAATCTTCTTTCTGGAAACATTTTCTTCTATTGGTTTTTGTGATGGCTTGTTCTCTTGGTTTTTCACAACCACTCTAGTCTTTTTTCTCAGTCATCTCTGAGAGGAAGTGCTCTCTCATATATATGTGACTACATGTATTTCCTGAAGAGTTTGTCTCAGAGCCCTCTTTTTCCCCCCAGTTTATTGAGATATAATTGACACAAAACATTGTATAAATTTAGGGGGTACAACATGATTTGATACACGTATATATTGAGACATGATTACCACAATAAGGTTAGTTAACGCATCTATCCCCTCACATAATTACCTCGTGTGTGTGTGTGTGTGTGTGTGTGTGTGTGTGTGTGTGTGTGAGAGAGAGAGAGAGAGAGAGAGAGAGAGGGAGAGAACATTTAAGATTTACTTTCTTAGCAACTTTCAAGTATATAATACTGTGTTGATAACTATAGTCATGCTGTACATTTGATCCCTAGAAAATTTTCATCTTATAACTGGAAGTTTGCACTCTGACCAATATCTCCCCATTGCCCTACCCTGGCAACCATCAATTTACCATCTGTTTCTATGAGTTCAACACTTTTTGTATTTCACATATACGTGAGATCATACAATATTTGTCTTTCTCTGCCAGACCCTCTTCTTTGTCTCTGTATGTACTCTCTGTAGGTAATTTTCTCTGAACCTGTAGATTTAGTTATCATCTCTATGCCTATGAATATCAATTTTTATGTCCAGCTTAGGTCTTTCTGTGCACTCCAGAAGAACTCTACTTTGCCTTACCTGAACTCTCACTTGTAAATATCAAAGGAACCCCAAACATGCCCGTTCAAAACAGACCTCACAGACTTCCCATAGCTGCCCCAACCCAGCCCTAGCTGCTCTTCTTCCAGTGTTCTCTGTGAGTAGTTATCCAGTTTCCTACACCAGAAATTAAGGAGTCTTCCCTGACAACTTCCTCTTTTTGCCACCAAGTCTTCTATATTGCTATTGCTGGAGTATCTTCCAAAATCTATTTGCTTCTCTCTGCCTCTTCTTGGCCTAACCTGCCTGCCTTCTGGTCTGGCCTGCACAGCTACAATGGTCACTTCACTCCAGCTTCCTTATAGTTTCCCACCAGCAGCCCGAGCTCGCTCGCTGTGAGAACAGCTAACAGAATCTTTCTCCGGCGTACATCTCGCTTCCCCTGCCTTCTCTCCTGCCATATGCCCTCCCACCCTGTGCTCCAGCCCCACTGCTCTGCTCTCACTTCTTCAAAATATTATTCTCCTTCTGCTACTGGGCTTTTGCACGAACTATTCCCCCTTACTGGACAATGCTTTCTCCTCTTTTTCAAAACTTTTAAAATCTTGTCTTGGAGATAGATTAGCTCAAATGTCAGATCCCCAGGGAAGCGTCCCCATTTAGGGCAAGTTCCTCTATGGTACATTCATGCAGCAACTGGTTCCTTTCCTTCAGAGAACTTAACTTGGATTTCCATAATATTTGTTTGCATGTAATTTTCTTAGCTAAAACTCTGTCTCCTTCATCAGCACGTAAACTCCATAGTATTGGTTAAATGTTCACTGAGAAAGAGGGACACAGTCCCTCTTTTTATGTAAGAGTTTTGTGTTTAGTAAGTTCTTGATAAGCGTTAAAAAATGCAGTGAGCCAGCAGTGCAAAAGGACTGTAACTGAGCTAAGACATTATGGTCAGCAGGTGAGCTGGAATTTCTTTTCCCATTTAGTACCCAAAGCTCTTTCTTATATTTTCTGCTCCACTGAAGACAAGGAAGTAGTGTCTCTCCCTGGACCTTCTGCAAATGTAAAGATGGAGTGAAGGTTGGCAGGATTGAGACTTCAGGGGAGGGCCATGGTGGTAGAAGAGCTCCTTTCCTTCTGACTCCTGGTCCTTGGCTGTGATGCCAGATTCATTTCATCAGTGTTTTTCAAACTTCAGCAAGCATCAGAATCCACAGGAGAACTTGTTAAAACACGGATTTCTGTAGCCCATCCTCAGAGTTTCTGATTCCATAGTTTTGGGGTGAGAATTTTGCATTTCTAACAAGTTCCCATGTGATGCTGCTACTGCTGGACCACACTTAGAGGACCAATAACTTCAGTGATTCCATCATGAAACTCAGTCCCTCAGTCCCAGACTAATTTCCCTTCATGGGGGCAAACTTCCACCCTTCCACCTGCTTGTGTTGGTGACTCGACTAGAAAGTTCACGTGCTTGAAGAAATAGATATTGGCGGGGGTTGGGGGCAGCACGCGGCCAGAACATGATCTCTTGGTGATTCCACATTTGGAGAGTTCTGACTGATGTTCATTATCTTACCAGCACGAACACCTTTGCCAGATATTTCCCATAGGTGAATGTGTTATTGGTCACCACATTTCCAGGTATTTCAAGAAAGGCAGCGTACTAATTAGAGTGTGCAAAGAAAAGGAAAAAAAAAATAGGTGATCTTCCGTTTGGGCTGAATATCAGATGAGTAGCATGACAGCATATTTCGGCAGGGGCAGGCCACCAATGTGGCACAGAAGAAGCCGATGCCACCCAGCAGGTGGTGGGGGAGAGGCATGGGGGAAAGGTGAGAGGTGAGCTCAGGCAGATGTAGCCTTGGTGGGTGAAATGGAGTTTTAGTCAAGTAATATCTTAGTGTGGGCAGAAAAAGACTCGGAAGAACACAGGGTGTGGGGCTGACAGTGTAATAGTGCGCACAAAGCCTCAGCTGAAGAATGCTTTGAAGAAGACCCATGGTTCTAGTTCTGCTTTGCTAATTTAGTTGACATCTCCGGGCTTCGGTTCCTTCATCTATAAACATGAGTTGTTAGTCAACATCAAGGGCCAGTGAGTTTTTTCTGGACGGGGCCAGATAATAAATATTTCAGGGTCTGTGGGTCACACCATCTCTGCTGCAGCTACTGAACTCTGCCTTCTTAGTGTGGACACAGCCACAGATGGTATTTAATGAGCGGGTGTGGCTATGTCCCAATAAAATGTTATTTGCAGAAACAGAACTTGGTCTGGGGCCATATATGATTAATCTTTGAACTTTTGTTGATCACACACTCCTGTAGGTAACAAGAACAAAAAAGTTTAGCATGCATGCCTCAATAGATGGATACTAATTTATAAATACTATGAATCTTTAAGGTTCTAATATACTAGGTACCTTATAAAACATACTCCTAAAATAAAATTTTAAAGGCATATGATACAATAAAAACAGGTGATCTAATATTTTTCCTACGTTCTGATGGATCTTCTTGTATATTCCCCTGAGACGCTGGAGGCCGCTCATCCTGGTAGTTTCTAGGGTTCTTTGGTCCTCTAATGTCCTATTGTTTTTTTTTTTTTTTTTGCTGTACGTGGGCCTCTCATGTTGTGGCCTCTCCCGCCGCGGAGCACAGGCTCCCGACGCACAGGCTCAGCGGCCATGGCTCACGGGCCCAACCGCTCCGCGGCATGTGGGATCTTCCCGGACCGGGGCACGAACCCGTGTCCCCTGCATCGGCAGGCGGACCCTCAACCACTGCGCCACCAGGGAAGCCCTGTCCTATTGTTTATATGTGTGGCAAACTTCCCAGGATGCACATCTGTCAGGTGATTTTTGGCTGAATCAACTAGAGAGTTAACGTTGAGTAATCTGTACCAACAGGGAGAAGAAGAGATGCGGGCAATTAGCAACAGAAAAGACAGCCTACAGTGGTTTAGGAATGCAGCAAAATCCCAGCTCTCGGCGGCACATTTGACACAGCCTTGGCTGCAGTAGACTGGGTGGCTGGGAAAGGTCAGTTTGAGTGTCTGCTGGATAATTGGATAACTGAATATTTTTATAGGAAGAAAAATGGGTCATGAACTTTTCATTGTGGAAGGGGCCTTACAAGCCTGTTAGTTCACCCTCTTCATGTTTCAGATGAGATCTTTGTATCCAGCAAAGTTCTGTGTTAGCTGGTGAGAGGCAAAGTAGGACTTCAGGACTTCAAGTATTCTCACCGTGAAAGTCCTCTCCATGAAAAGTAGTTTTGTTTTCAGTGCCTCTCATTTGAGAACAGCCTCCTTTACAAATCATTAGGAGCTACACGGCAATTACTCAACTCCATCTGTAGATGGACATTTAGATTAAATGATCATGCCATCCCAAATATACAATGGAACTGGGCCACTCCTGGAACTGGAGGAGGGGTCAGTGTTCTGAGGTTTCTTTTCCAGTCTCTCCTCTTTACCTTGAACCTGGAGCATATCGGACTTATGGAAAACACATCACTGAATCGGCGGGGTGTTCTAAGAGTACCCAGCACCCCACTCCACCCCCGCTCCGTGTCTATAGCCCCTTCTGACCAGTCGACAGCCTGCAGTGAACGTGGTGGTGTTTGTAAACGGGAAAGAATGGCTGCTGAACCCAGGGTTTTCCATATGACTCTGTGCAAATGGTTTCACGAATTCTCCTCTTCAAAGGAAAAAGAAACATGGAGAAATTGCCTACTAGGAAAGTTCATTAGCGGTCCCCCAAGGTTACCCCCTCCAACTCTGTTTCATGATATGTTAGAAAGTGGGAGATTCATTTTGGATGAAGGGATGTGGCTGTAGAGTAACCTGGGTCCCCAAGTATGTCTAGTGCCTGGGTCCTGCCGCTATAGGATCAGTGAGGGTTCTGAGAAGGGCAACTAAGATAAGACTATCTGGGGCACCTAGGATGCTACAGGGAGTTGGTGCGTTTTGAGCAGGGACAGGTGCAGCAATGTGATGTTTCAAACAACCACAGGCTCTGCTGAGGGCTTGACAGTGGGCTGTGGGCTGGGAGTGGCCAGGACTGGCAGTGCCTCTCAGTATGAGAAAGTGATCTGCATGACTCCCCGGTGAGTAAGTGCAGCTTGTGGGACGTATCTGGTGCCTGGATTCTGCACAAATCCTTTTGCCAGTCTCTTCCCTTCTGGATGTGTTTCTGGGCATTTCCCTTTCAGAAAGGCTTTAAGATGGAAGTCCCCAAGGCTCTGTTCCTTTCCTCTAAGTTAATATTTTCATGGTAAGAAGTACAAAAATTTTCTGTGTGGGTGGATGCCAGAAGGGTTTCTCTCCACACACCCCCTCCCCGAGAATAATGGTAAACATTCCCTTTCTACAAGGGCTTATGGCACAGAAATGCTGCCCGTGCTGTCTGATCCTACTGTCTGTCGTTTTGGTTCTTTCCTTGCGGATCTAATTTCAGCAGCAGCAAGCCAGCTAAACACATTGAATTGTAGATTTGGAAGAGTTTTAAAACTGCCCGGCTCTCACTCCCTCTCTTTTACATCTTCTGGAGATTTATTTCACTCACTAGTTCTTTCATATATGTAGGTTGCTAGTTTTGCATTGAGTGCCATTTAGAGAGTCCCACCCCCCAAATCCCCCCACTTCCATTTTCAATCACCCAGTGAGAGTTTATGTTAGAAACACTCAGTTTTTCAATTTCATCAAAGAAGGAGTGGTTTTGAATGAGTGTGGAAGAGAAAAGCAAGTGGATATAATCAGAAGGTTATAATCTAGACTCTAATTACAGTTCTGTCCTTACTCTCCTTGGGAAAAGCTAAAACTTTGCAGCAATTCCAAGCTTATTTACTCTGTTTCATTTGTTTCCCCTTTAATATCTGGGCTAAAATTTCCTCTTGCCCTCGTCTTTGAATATGGATCCCTGCCTTAGGAAAATCACAGCTGACAAAATTGTCTCAAGTGGACATGAGATCTGGTTCTCTGCAATTTTCCAAAATGCAAAAGTTAGAGGAAAAACGTCATTGAAATGCATCCAGGAGAGCCCAGTGTCCTTTTAGGGGAGTGTGGCTTTGTGTGTTCAGGGCTGGTAAAAAGTTGACGAGGTTTGAACCCTGATGGTAAGTGTCAGAGGTAAATACCCTTTTGTAGCCAAACTGAAGAGGCTTGTTGGGGTGGGGGAGGGGAGGATTTTCTAGGAAGTGCTCAACACATAGCTGACAGCATCTTCCAGGACAGAAAGTAAATAGGGGTTTTGTGTTGGTCTTTGAATACAGAACTGGTAAAAGCCCCAAAGAGAAAAACAAAAATCTCCCAGATGTAGTTTCTAGTAAAAGACATCATGTTATCTACCTCCACGCAGAAAAGAAAAAAAAACACAAAAAAACACAAAAAACCAATGGAGTAAACATCATCTTCAGTGGCTCTTCAAACGCTTCGTTGCACACCTGAGTTGGTTGATTGAGTTTCCTCCACAGGTCTGGGGGGCATTGTTCCCGTTCTCAGGGGATGACCTAAGACCCACAAGGTAAGCAGGTGAATTGTCTGCTCTTGAATAGAAGCCTTCCTGTCCATGGAAGTTGCCCCAAAGCTAATCACAGGTGATGTATGGGGACCACATTCCTTCTAAATGCACCTTTCTTTATAAGAGTGTTTGCACTTTGGTTAGAAAAGAATGTCACCTTCTACCCTCCACTCCCAGGCTATACTCTGTGGCTCAGAGAAACCCTTAGTCTCCTCAAGCCCTCAACCAGACCTAGAGGACTTGGCTCCTTTCTGTGCACAGGTGAATTTCTGTCATACTTATTTAAGGACCTCAGGTGTAAGTTGACATCTTTCACAACAGGGATGAAACTTAGACACTTAATTCATACATTCAACATCATGGAGGCTAAGGCTAGATGACCGGAGTCCTCATTCACTCTCTTTTGGGGTTATCATCGATCAGGTGGGATTCTTTCCTTTTTGGAAGGGATCCACTTCTTTCATGACGTGTGAATCCCCGAGCAAGAGACACACCATATGTCTTATGTTTTTTCAACCCCCTTACTACTTGTGTCAGTAGAAGTCTCACGTGCCTTCCTAAGCGCATTCAAATGCTCCTTCCTCTCCAGGAGGTTGGGAAGACCACTGTCATGACCCATGGTCTCTAGTTCTTACTGCAGTCATCATATTTTCTTAAGTATCTTCCATCTCCTCTATGAGACACCAGGCTCTTGGAACATCAGAGTCAAGGCTTTTCATCTTTTTTGCCTTCACCATCCCCACATACATCCAGCAAAGAGACTAGCACATAATGAGTACTTAGTAATAATAACTTTGTAAAACACCTTATCTGTTACAAAGTACTGTCAAAGACCTCCTCCCACCTAATGACGTGAATTGAATTGAAATGAACTGAAGTAACTTAACTGAGCTACCCCATTAAGGGATAGAGGCTTAGGCAGAGCAGAAGAAAAAGAAGATTGGGGAAGGCAAAAGACAAGAGATTAAAGCTGTAAGATGGGGAGTGACAGAGCACCACTCACGGTGATTTCAGGGCCCTATGGCTCCATAGCTCCACTAGAAGCTTCCTGCTACTCCCAGGGGGTTAATTCTCTGCTCCGTACAAGGATATCCAGTCTTAAAGGCACAAAGCCTCTACAAAACTAGAGAGATGGACTCTAGAAGAGAGGTTCATTTTTTCTTTTTTAATGAATTTTTATTGGAGTATAGTTGATTTACAATGTTGTGTTAGTTTCAGGTGTACAGCAAAGTGAATCAGTTATAGATATACATATATCCACCCTTTTTTAGATCCTTTTCCCATAAAGCCCATTACAGACTATTAAGTAGAGTTTCCTGTGCTATACAGTAGGTCCTTATTAGTTATCTATTTTATATGTAATAGTGTGTATATGTCAATCCCAATCTCCCAATTTATCCTTCTCTCCCTTCCCCCTTGGTAACCCTAAGTTTGTTTTCTATATCTGTGATTGTATTTCTGTTTTGTAAATAAGTTCATTTGTATCATTGTTTTTAGATTCCACATATAAGCGATATCATGATATTTGTCTTTCTCTGTCTTACTTCACTCAGTATGACAATCTCTAGGTCCATCCATGTCACTGCAAATGGCATTATTTCATTCTTTTTTATGGCTGAGTAATAGTCCATTGTATATATGCACCACGTTTTCGTTATCTATTCCTCTGTTGATGGACATTTAGGTTACTTCCATGTCCGGGCTATTGTAAATAGTGCTGTAATGAACATTGTGATACATGTATCTTTTTGAATTATGGTTTTCTCCGGATATATGCCCAGGAGTGGGATTGCTGGGTCATATGGTAGTTCTATTTTTAGGTTTTTAAGGAACCTCCATACTGTTCTCCATAGTGGCTGTACCAACTTACATTCCCACCAACAGTGCAAGAGGGTTCCCTTTTCTCCACACCCTCTCCAGCATTTATTGTTTGTAGATTTTTTGATGATGGCTGTTCTGACTGGCGTGAGGTGATACCTCATTGTAGTTTTGATTGGCATTTCTCTGATGATTAGTGATGTTGAGCATCTTTTCTTGTGCTTTTTGGCCATCTGTATGTCTTCTTCAGAGAAATGTCTATTTAGATCTTCCACCCATTTTTTTTGTTGGGTTGTTTGTTTTCTTGAGAGAGGTTCATTTTTTCTGATTCGAAAGATGCCACCAGGAAGAACTCACTTTACAGTCACAGTCCCGTGGTTTGTTGTTTCTGTTTTATTCTCCTCTGCTGAGACAGTAAGCAGGAATGGGTTCAGCTAAGCCACATGAAAGAAAGCGATGTTTTCCTTTCTATTAAGGAGAAGCAGGAGAGGCCACCAACAGGGACTGGCAGGTCTATTATTCTCTCCAAGTCTAAACGAATGGTGAAGCTTTTGACCAGGAGTCAGAGCAGAAAGAGATGGCAGTGACTGGAGAGAGCTTTCTTACATCAGAAAAAGGAGAACCAGACTTCAGTTCACCACAGAGAACAAGATGACTTACTGTGATTAAGTGTTTATATATCTCCAAAATTTCGCTCTGAATTAAATCTTGAGCCCCTAAACTTAAAGATGCAGTTTCTATTATCTTCATGGTTATATTTTAATATTAAACGTGCAAATATGTGTTTTATATTTATGTCGGGAAAAGGAGAATCAAATAGGTCTTTTTCTATTTCTGCTTCTTCGAATTCCTATAGTTGAAGAGAGTTTCACTGTTTGGTTGACTTATCACAGGGATCAGAATGCCAGGTGGGGCTTTGAGGAAGAAATAGTTAACTTGGATAGGACTGTCCTTGCCCCAAATCAAACTTGCTGAGGTAATACGAATGCCTTCTCTCTTCACACCCAATGCCACTTTTTGCACACAAGTCTGCCTTATATATTTTAAGTATATAGTATTAAAAGGCACAAGCCATGTCTAGTTTCTCTGCCATTCTATTCTAGGACTTGGGATGGGGAGGTGGTATTTGATGACAGTAATGAGACTGATAAAGGGGACACTACTGTCAAAACCCTAACCATCCCCCCAAGGCACGTGGCTGTTTCTAAGCCAGCTGAGGTTGTACTCTCTCACGTACCCTGCCCCACTGCCCCCTAAGTCTATGAGCAGGGATAATTTCTGAAGTATTTTAGCCAAGATAGCTCTAGCACTCACAATTTAGAATGGGCACCAGTGGGAATGTTAGAGCGGGGCCCTGAAGCTTCTGGCTGTGCCGGGGACCCATGACCCCATTAGTTGCCGAATTGTGGGGAAGGTCTTGGGGATGCGCTTGGCAGGGGTGGAGGAGGGCATTTCAGAGTCTCTGAGCTATAGCAGCTGAACAATTAGTACAGCCAGTGTGCTTAGGCTCAATGTCACCCTAAGAGCATCTGTAGCGAGTGAGGTGAAGCTTAGAGCCACACGATTAAATGTCCTCTGTGTGCTCATCACTGGGTTGGGCAAAGGGGCTGTAAAGACGAAAGAAAACCCATCTCAGCACTTGGCTGCAGCCAGTGGAGTTGATCACATCTTTCTTTACACAGCTGATTCCACCTCATCCTTCAGACCTCCCACCGCCTCCTGTTCACTTCCATCACAGCGCACACCTCGACGTGGGGTTTAAATACATGCATTTGTGGGTGGATGTGCCTATAGTCAGGCTCCCCAGTAGACATGAGCTGCAAGTATCCTCAGCTCCCATCAAGGTGCCTTACACTTAGCAGGCACAGAAGCAATATTTGTTGAAGAAAGAATCAGTGGTCACAAAGGGATTATCCGAGTACAATAAAACCATCAAAAATCATTAACTATCGATTCTGTGGGAGACACATCTGTATACACCAGAAATGTAACATAAAATGCTGGTTTCAAACTTGTCCTTTAAACATGTCTTGGATCACCAGGGGTATGCTAGTTTCTGGGCCCACCACGGATGGCTCTCCTGATAGCACTTCAGTAGGACCTGGGACTAGGAAAGAGTGTGTGTTTCCTGTTAATAACCAGATAAGTGACACCACCAAAATGCTGGCTATTTAAAAGATTAGGCTACTCAAAATCCCTGCAGGTGGCCAGCTGTATGAATGACCCAAACTTTCATGAACCCATTTAAGTCATTGGAGGAAATGACACTTTTTAAGTCTCAGCAAAGATTCCCTTTGGGATCAGCCTGAGTTAATGGGTTTTTGTTTTTTGTTTTCCTCAATTCATTTGACTCATTTCATTGATCCTTGCAAACAAGACAGAAATAGCCCTTTGATATTTTCCCTCGGCCTTTATTAACTGTTTGAGTCCCCAAAATCTCAAAAGTAAAAAGGAAAGAGTGGGCTGATAAAGGTTGAAAAAGTGCCATATGGGCAACTTTTGCACACTCTTCCATCAAGTTTCACGAGTCTCGAAGGAAATCGGAAGACTTGCGTTCAGAAAAGGGATCTTGCTGGTGTCCACACGCCCTCTCTCTCGGTTCCCCCCAACCCCTACCAGTTCCTACCCTACTCCCCAACACCAGATTCTCCAACTCCACCCTTCCTTTCAGTTGCCCTGAAGGGGAGGACATGAGTCAGCATTCAGACTTGAAAGTGTGAGCTGCCTCTGAGTCCTCAGAATGTAATCATTTCAGAAAATCTAAGACAGACAACTACAGAGAAAGTCACCTTCCCCACCTCCGTCTCTTCTGTGGCCAGACATACACTCCCACTCTCTGAATGCAGCTTTAGCTGGGGTTGAACTTTAACCTGAAAAAAAAAAAATATATGGGAAGGAGGGGGCTAGAGACCAGCAGGGACAGCCATCACCCAAGTACAGTTGGCTGAACAACTTTTGCAGAGAACTCCAGCAGTTAGTTTACCACTTTAAACATCTGGTGTTTGGCCGTGTTCATGTTCAGCCTGGAATTAAAAAAAAAAAAAAAAGATCGAAGAAAAAAAGTCAGTCTCACTCCTGATCTTTGAAGCCAGAATGAATTTTCTATTCTTCCAGAAGAGGAAGTACTTTGGAATTCCCTCCAGGTATCTTGTTAAAACATCCAAGCACACCTTTAGACCCATGCTTTTTGGAAGGGAACCAACTTTATTGATACATTTTTTTTTTGTTCATCCAGCTTTCTTTCGGTCTCTACATCCAGGTTTTTACTTTGCGCTGGAAAAAGAACTTCAGTAATTGTCTCTCGCCCTCCCAGAGTGACTTCTTTGTCTTGGCTTTGGGAGAAAAGGCAAACAGACTCACACAGGGGGTTGTGCAGACTTTATCATGGATCAGACAGCTCTGAGAAGAAAATCTACTTTAGACTTCTTAAGATTCAACCTGTTCAGGATTAGGAGAAAGCCAAGACCTCACCGGCTCTTGTGAGCAACAATCTGGCAAAAAGTAATTTGGAAAAGTATGGTTCTTCAGCTACAGAAAGGGAGAGAATGGCTGAGCTCTTGATAAAGTCCTTAGCTGCTGGGCTTCTATTGTGCAGTCTCTGGTTCTTGTTTGAAGGGTCTCCTCCTTTCCCTCATCCAATTAGCCAACCAGGCTGGGTTTGGAAAGGGAGAGTGAGTTTCGAAGGCTGCCAGTACAGCTGTTGAGTTCCTATTTCCAAGTATCTTGTTGCCAAAACAGACAGGAAGCGCTCTCACTGCGCTTTTATTTAACAAACTGATCTTGGGTGTAACCGACATGCTTTCTGAGCAAAGAGAAACTCAGACCTTGCTCAGGCTTTGACAGGGTCCTGGGGAAACTGGGAGAAGAGCAGCGGAGCTCCCTCCTTCTGAGGAATTCTGGAGACACACACCTCTGTAATGCTGCTGGAAGCCGGGAGACCTCCTACTGCGCGAGAAAGGCGAGGCTCCAAAGACAAGAGCCCCAGCCAGTTAGTGACCGATGGAAGTAGACTTCACTGCTCCTTCTGTCAATCTTGGTCTCTTCCCATCACACTGTTTCCAACTGTGCTTTCATTTTGAACAGGGTGAGGCTAGCCAGGCTGTGATAGGTCTCTGCCAGGAGAGTGGTTTTGCAGTGCTCGAAGGAAGAGGTGTGTGTGAGCGTGTGTGTGTGTGTGTGTGTGTGTGTGTGTCCGGAGGGTGGAAGTATCCAAAATGATAGAAACGTGATCTAAACGGTTTCACACTGTAGAACACAGCGTGTACTTCAAACTTACGGGCAACTTACTACTCTCGGTATGAACCGAGTTGGCCTGGGGGGCAGTTCAACGCAGTAAGTTTTCTTGGGCCTTACTCTGTGCCTGTGAGGTGCATGTGACTCTGGGTGACTCCAAAGATGAGTAAGACCTGGGTTCTGCCATTTTGAATTTCACAGCCTTTTCTCTGGCCCTAGATGGACCACAGTGCTACAATGGGGTGAACACGGCATGTGTTGGGAGGAGTGAGGAGGAGCCCTGTTTGCTCAGGAATCTGGGAGGAGGTTGGCCTGCCCTGCACTTTGGAGCGATCGTGACCTGAAGGTCTTCTTAGGCAGTTGGAGCGATCGTGACCTGAAGGTCTTCTTAGGCAGTCGGCTTCGGAACTGGCTTCCGAGGAGTATCTACACTGCGTGTGGAGTCAAGCAAAGGACTCGCTAACACATGGCTTGTTCCTTTTCCCTTTGCCTTTCCTCCTAAATGTTTTTGGGGGGTTTTTCGAGGAGTTGTGCACGGTTAGTTCAAGGGATGACTATGAATAGGATGGGCATTTCAGGGGCATTCCCTGCAACCACCATCTAAATCAAGCAGTAGTCAATGTGTTGGAGAGACGTGAGGTTGGGAATATCCTCTCACAGACGTCAGTGTTTTCCTCCATTTATTTTTATTTGCATTTTTAAACTTTTTATTTTATATTGGAGTATAGTTGATTAACAATGTTGTGTTAGTTTCAGGTGTACATCAAAGTGATTCATTTATACATATACATGTATCTATTCTTTTTCAAATTCTTTTCCCATTTAGGTTGTCACATAACATTGAGCAGCGTTCCCTGTGCTACACAGTAGCTCCTTGTTGGTTATCCATTTTAAATATAGCAGTGTGCACATGTCTATCCCAAACTCCCTAACTATCCCTTCCCCGCCACTCTTCCCCCCAGTAACCATAAGTTCGTTCTCTAAGTCTGTGAGTCTGTTTCTGCTTTGTAAGTTCATTTGTATCATTTTCTTTTTTAGATTCCGCATATAAGAAATATGATATTTCTCTTTATTTGTATTTATACTTTATTTTACGTGTATATAAATATGTACGTGTGTGTATGTGTATGTATTTTTTTGGGGGCATGGTCATTCCCAAAGGATAATATACTTATGAGGGAATTAAAGTCAATCAGGGATTTCCCTGGTGGCGCAGTGGTTAAGAATCCGCCTGCCAATCCAGGGGACATGGGTTTGAGCCCTGGTCTGGGAAGATCCCACATGCTGCAGAGCAGCTAAGCCCGTGCGCCACAACTACTGAGCCTGAGCTCTAGAGCCCATGAGCCACAACTACTGAGCCCGTGTGCCACAACTACTGAAGCCTGCGTGCCTAGAGCCCGTGCTCAGCAATAAGAGAAGCCACCGCAGTGAGAAGCCCGCACACTGCAACAAAGAGTAGCCCGCACTCACCACGACTAGGGAAAGCCTGCGTGCAGCAACGAAGACCCAATGCAGCCAAAAATAAATAAATAAATTTATAAAAAATAAATAAAATGAAGTCAATCAAAGATTTTTCTATAGAACCTGTCCCTTTTAGTTGTTGAAAAGTCATGTTTATGAGATCACTTTGGTTAGTGAGAATCAGCAAGGTCTCTTTATCGGCCTCCTTCCCTCCCTCCTTCCTACCATCTTTCTTTTCCTATCTTTTGTTTATTTTTTAAGACATCTGGCAGTAGAGTTGAGGCACTCCGGCACTTCAGTTTATCTTTATGGATTGTATGACTTTTAAACTAAAGACCCAGTGAAATCCCCATTCAACGTAAACACAAAGTAAGTGTCAGATGTTAAAAAAGATCATTTTCAGAATTGTAAATTCTTAAAGTGGGGAATTCTCAATATTAGTAACATTCATTGAGGGCTGAGAATGTTCATACTGCTGTTGTTCCTGACACTGTGGTCTTTGCCGAGAATTTAAGTGCCAAACCCATCAGAATGGCAAAAACAAAAAAAAAAACCCAAAAAAAACCCCAAAAAACCTGATCTCACCTGACAGTCCTGAGTGCTGGTGATTGTATCGTGCAATTAGAGCTCAAGTACACTCTGGTGGAGGCTAACCAAGTACACTACCTTGGAAAACTGTCTGGCAGTGTCTTCTGAAGATGACAGTGTGCACACAGTACAGCTCAGCAATTCCACTCCTACATTTATACCCGAGAGAAATGAAAGCATGTGGGCATCAAAAGACACGTCCAAGAATGTTCCCAGCAGCACTATTTGCAATAGCCTCCAAATGGAAACAACCCAAATATCAACAGAAGAACGGATAAATAAATTGCAGTATATTTATACAATGAACAAACTATGACAAACTACAGCAACATAGACAAATCTTACAAAGAGAATGTTGAGCAAAATAAGCCAGACACAAAAGAATCTATCCATTATAACTCTAGTTCTACAAAACTTAAAAACAGGTAAAACCAATACATGATTTTAGAAGTCAGGATGATGATTTCATGTACAGGGAGGTAGTGACCTGGAAGGACGATTCGATGGGGCTTCCAAGAGGTTGGTCATGTTTTATTTCTTCATCTGGGTGCTGGTTAAATGTGTTCATTTTATGAAAATTCATTAAGCTTGAAACTTGTGCACTTTTTTTTTTGTATGTTAGAATTTAATAGTTTTTCTTTTTAAATCCCAAAATCAAAATCATGGGTGTGCTCTGTTTGTTTCTGTGAAGGCATCTGTTTTTCACTACTCTCAGGTTTAGGGAAAACTGGTTTTATTTTCCAAATGAAACTTATGGAAGTTTATATTCCCTATTCAAATTTAAATTGGGCTTAGTATCAAGCAGCATCACGGGTACCAGATTTGAAATGATATTAAATGCTTACACAGTAAGTACACATTCTAGCTTCATAGGTCTTATCTTCCTTAACCTTGGAAAGGCATAGGGCATTTATGTTTTGGGACAAGGTAGGGGTGGGGTTACAGGAGGTGGGATGGCCTTAGACAGATGGGTGCTCATGTGAAAAATGAAGGTATTGGTCACTGTGTTCTTGCTGTTTCTTAGCACACGCTTAGCAGTTGGGTCTGTAGGTTTCTCAGTCTTCTCAGAAACTGTGTTGAAACCAGTGTAGGATTGACCATTCAAGAATGATGGAATTAGTCATTTTCAAAGCCCCTAACGTGGTGAGGCTAGTTAAATGATAAACGTGAGCACTGAACACGAAGTCTGTTTTGCACAATGTCTGTTTTGCATAAAAGGTGGATTGTCAGCACTAGGGGCAAAGGCTGAGAGGAAATGCCCAAATAAGAGCATTCCTTTGAGAGGCAGGCAGCCTTGGGCAATGGTTGCTACCCAGCCTGATACCTGCTGGAGTCCAAATTGCCACTGTGGCAAGTTTATCAAGAAGCCCACATCCTGAGAAGTGCAACCCTTGAGGCACGCGTAGGGGTCTGTGGAATTTTAAAGTGAGTGTGAGTGAGCGTGTGCATGTGAGTGTGTGGGCGGGTGGAGTGAGGACTAAGCTCCGCTTCAAGGATATTTATAAAGTCCATCTGAATTTCTAGGTTCCATGTCAACAAGGGATTTAGGAATAAAATACCTCATTTGAAAAAAATGTGATAAAGTATTTTCTAAAAAGTTTTCCACAAATAATTATTGTATTTTTGTCCTCTCTAGCCACGATACTATATTTTTCTACTGACGTTTTATTGAATATATGATTCATATACTCTGTTTCCTTTCCTCCTAATCCCTCTTGAACTCTCTGAAATTTAATTTTCACCCCGACCTCTTGGCCCAAATTGGCTCCTAAAAGTCACCGACTGTCATTGTAACAGCCAATGTGCTTCCTTCAATCTCATTCTCCCTATCTTTTCCGCAGGCCTCACTACTTTTTCCACCCAGGTCTTCTTGGAAAATGCTCGTCCTTTCCCATTTTCAGCATTAAACTCTCCTGTTTCGCTGCTAACTTTCCAATTCTCCTGAAGTTTCCCATCTGCCTCTGGTTCCCCCTCATGTCCCTTGCTACCCTTTGGTCTCCCTCTCTTCTTGCTGGTCCCCAAGAGGTATAGAGATTGTCTCCATTCTCGTGGCTGCAAGCGCATGAGGCTGATGACTCGCAGATTTACAGCTCACGTCCTGCCCCTTGCTCAGGGTTTATTCCCGTATCTCTGGCTGTTCACTGGTCATTTTCACTTGAACATCTTTCCATCACCTTGTATTCAACAGTCTCTAACTGAGCTCATCACCTCCCCCACCAAACCAGTTCCCCTTCCAAGTTCCTTGTCTCTGCCATGACACCCTTGTCTCACAATTTTTCCAGCTCACAGCTTTGAAGTCATCTTTAATGCTTCCCTTGCCTTGATCCTGGCTCACCCCATAGCCTCTCCCCATGATGCTTGATATTCATCAAGTTCTACTGATTTCCACCCTCCCCCCAAACTTCTTTTACCTTTTTGAGTCCTTTTCATTTCCTAATTTGGGTCTTCATCATCTCAGGGCTAGGTCACGGATAGCCCCTTCCCTGCCAACCTGCCCACTTCCGGTCTCCCACCCTCTGATCTGATCTCACCTGCTCAGTTGGTGGATTTTCCTGGAACTCTGAATTTTCTCGTCATTCTCCTGCATCCAGCTTTGGAGGTATCTAATTGTTCATTGCTCTTCCTTGGTTTCAAATTATATAAAAAATTGCTCCTTGAGTGCCAGTTATGTGCCAGGTGCCATGTGAAGTGCTAGATGGTGGGGAATACAATTATGAATGAGTTGCATTGTTCTAGCACCTGAAGGGAGCCCTCACACTCCCACCTCCCTACCCTTCCAAATTGAGAAGATAGAGCGATATCCAAGTGATAGAAAGGATGAAGGAATAGGGAGAAACTGGAAAATTGCAAGTGCTGCTTGCATGCTGGGAATGGAACAGCACGCCCTGGGGACCCAAATACTTATATTTCTGTAGTGATGTGTGCTGATTTCAGAGCTCTTCCTATCTCAAAACTGGAGGGTGGTGAATTCTCCTAAGAACAAGAGAATAATAACTGGCATGGTGAAGAAGACAATGAAAGTTTGCTGTTGATTGTGTTTCCCCTTCTAGGTTATGAGCTTTTTTTTTTTTTTGCGGGACGCGGGCCTCTCACTGTTGTGGCCTCTCCCGTTGCGGAGCACAGGCTCCGGACGCGCAGGCTCAGCGGCCATGGCTCACGGGCCTAGCCGCTCCGCGGTATGTGGGATCTTCCCGGACCGGGGCACGAACCCGTGTCCCCTGCATCGGCAGGCGGACTCTCAGCCACTGCGCCACCAGGGAAGCCCTGGGTTATGAGCTTTTTGAAGAAGGGACCAGATGGGTGTTTTTCTTTAAATTTCACAGTGCTGAATTAATCTCTGTACACCCAGGAGTTTTTGGCAAATTCCTATTGATTCCTTGTTTGACTGACCAATCCTAGTTAATGCTACTGAATCTCTTTGTGACCTCCACCGACTCAGCCAGTCACTGAAGCCCAAGCTCAAGTTCCTTGAAGGTTAATTTTTATACTGTAACAGTGCCAGTGATATGGCAGGCTCTATGCCTTGTTTCAGCTGCACTAGGCCAGTCACACCTACATGCTCCTTCTTCAGAAAAAGGAAAAAGGATAGAATCTTTCGATTCAGTTACACCCAGATGTTGGGGAAGAGCATATTAGAAGAAGATAAAATAACCAAGCAAATTAACTTAAGAGGGAAAGAGGCTAAAAAAGAAGCCGTTGGGTTTGAAAAAACCCTTTATTTTTTTTAATTTAAAAAGGGAGTGTGACTTTCTACTTCGTTTTTGAAATCACTTTTATTTTCCTAACCATAACAGGTTGCTAAAATCCAGATAAATACTGAGCTAGCTAAACCCTTTGGATAGCTTTGTCAAGTGATGTCTGTCCGAAAAGAGGCCAGGCGTCTTGACCCCCAACACAGACCACTGTGAACCACAGGCAAAAGCAAAAGATTAAAATGCTATAGATTTTTATTCTATTTTTCTTTGAAAATCACCACCCTTGGTCCACCTCTGCACCTCATAGAAAACCACTCTTTTCTTGGCCTAATGAGTATGTAGCTGTCTCTACCAATAGACAAACTGGGCAATGTTTGCCATTGTGTTTAGAAATTTTGCAAAACAACATAATCCAGGCTGTACATGAAAACAATACAGACTGCGGTGGTGGATTAGTTTCTCTGTATAAATCTGATCCTGGATGTTAACGCATTTCGTTGGAAGTGGTAGTATAAGGCAAAAGTGTGAAATGAAATGGGGGTATATACTTTCAGGATTGCAGCCAAATCTCAAATACTCATGGCATGGGGAACAAGGGACAGACAAGTCTGGCATGAGTGCTAACTCTTGTCTTTAAGTCAACTGCTTCATCACGTTTCTTAGGTGGCGAGCAAGTTCACACACTGTCTTGAGCTTCATCTTGGCTTACATGGATAAAACATTGGTTCTGTGAGGTCTCTCCCACCTAGTATATTACAAGACAGTGTCCCTGTGTTACCTCTGGTTGAGGTGGCAGGTCTAGTACAACTGATGATAAGAGGGTTGTGGTTTTCTTTGCTTGAAAAAACAGAGAGCTCCCAGGATAAGAATGGGCCTAAATCTCATTGCCAGTGATAGACTTTTTTCTTTTTTAATCTTTATTGGAGTATAATTGCTTTTTATTTTATTTTATTTTATTTTTAACATCTTTATTGGGGTATAATTGCTTTACAATGGTGTGTTAGTTTCTGCTTTATAACAAAGTGAATCAGTTATACATATACATATGTTCCCATATCTCTTTCCTCTTGCGTCTCCCTCCCTCCCACACTCCCTATCCCACCCCTCAAGGTGGTCACAAAGCACCGAGCTGATCTCCCTGTGCTATGCGGCTGCTTCCGACTAGCTATCTATTTTATGTTTGTTAGTGTATATATGTCCATGCCACTCTCTCACTTTGTCACCGCTTACCCTTCCCCCTCCCCATATACTCAAGTCCATTCTCTAGTAGGTCTGTGTCTTAATTCCTGTCTTACCCCTAAGTTCTTCATGACATTTTTAAAAAATTCCATATATATGTGTTAGCATACGGTATTTATCTTTCTCTTTCTGACTTAATTCACTCTGTATGACAGACTCTAGGTCCATCCACCTCATTACAAATAGCTCAATTTCGTTTCTTTTTATGGATGAGTAATATTCCATTGTATATATGTGCCACATCTTCTTTATCCATTCATCCCATGATGGACACTTAGGTTGTTTCCATCTCCGGGCTATTGTAAATAGAGCTGCAGTGAACGTTTTGGTACATGACTCTTTGAATTATGGTTTTCTCAGGGTATATTCCCAGTAGTGGGATGGCTGGGTCATATGGTAGTTCTATTTGTAGTTTTTTAAGGAAACTCCATACTGTTCTCCATAGTGGCTGTACCAATTCATATTCCCACCAGCAGTGCAAGAGTGTTCCTTTTTCTCCACACCCTCTCCAGCATTTATTGTTTCTAGATTTTTTGATGATGGCCATTCTGACTGCTGTGAGATGATATCTAATTGTTTTCATTTGCATTTCTCTAATGATTAATGATGTTGAGCATTCTTTCATGTGTTTGTTGGCAGTCTGTATAGCTTCTTTGGAGAAATGTCTATTTAGGTCTTCTGCCCATTTTTGGATTGAGTTGTTTGTTTTTTTGTTATTGAGCTGCTTATAAATTTTGGAGATGAATCCTTTGTCAGTTGCTTCATTTGCAAATATTTTCTTCCATTCTGAGGGTTGTCTTTTCGTCTTGTTTATGGTTTCCTTTGCTGTGCAAAAGCTTTTACGTTTCATTAGGTCCCATTTGTTTATTTTTGTTTTTATTTCCATTTCTCTAGGAGGTGGGTCAAAAAGGATCTTGCTGTGATTTATGTCATAGAGTGTTCTGCCTATGTTTTCCTCTAAGAGTTTGATAGTGTCTGGCCTTACCTTTAGGTCTTTAATCCATTTTGAGTTTGCTTTTGTGTATGGTGTTAGAGAGTGTTCCAGTCTCATACTTTTACATGTACCTGTCCAGCACCACTTATTGAAGGGGCTGTCCTTTCTCCACTGTATATTCCTGCCTCCTTTATCAAAGATAAGGTGACCATATGTGCATGGGTTTATCTCTGGGCTTTCTATCCTGTTCCATTGATCTGTATTTCTGTTTTTCTGCCAGTACCATACAGTCTTGATTACTGTAGCTTTGTACTATAGTCTGAAGTCAGGGAGCCTAATTCCTCCAGCTCCGTTTTTCATTCTCAAGATTGCTTTGGCTATTCGGGGTCTTTTGTGTTTCCATACAAGTTGTGAAATTTTTTGTTCTAGTTCTGTGAAAAATGCCAGTGGTAGTTTGATAGGGATTGCATTGAATCTGTAGGTTGCTTTGGGTAGTAGAGTCATTTTCACAATGTTGATTCTTCCACTCCAAGAACATGGTATATCTGTCCATCTATTTGTACATCTTTAATTTCTTTCATCAGTGTCTTATAATTTTCTGCATACAGGTCTTTTGTCTCCTTAGGTAGGTTTATTCCTAGATATTTTATTCTTTTTGTGGAAATGGTAAATGGGAGTGTTTTCTTGATTTCACTTTCAGATTTTTCATCATTAGTGTATAGGAATGCAAGAGATTTCTGTGCATTAATTTTGTATCCTGCTACTTTACCAAATTCATTGATTAGCTCTAGTAGTTTTCTGGTAGCATCTTTAGGATTCTCTGTGTATAGTATTATGTTATCTGCAAACAGTGACAGCTTTACTTCTTCTTTTCCGATTTGGAGTCCTTTTATTTCCTTTTCTTCTCTGATTGCTGTGGCTAGAACTTCCAAAACTATGCTGAATAAGAGTGGTGAGAGTGGGCAACCTTGTCTTGTTCCTGATCTTAGTGGAAATGCTTTCCATTTTTCACCATTGAGGACGATGTTGGCTGTGGGTTTGTCATATATGGCCTTTATTATGTTGAGGAAAGTTCCCTCTATGCCTACTTTCTGCAGGGTTTTTATCATAAATGGGTGTTGAATTTTGTCGAAAGCATTCTCTGCATCTATTGAGATGATCATATGGTTCTTCTCCTTCAATTTGTTAATATGGTGTATCACGTTGATTGATTTGCATATATCGAACAATCCTTGCATTCCTGGAATAAACTCCACTTGATCATGGTGTATGATCCTTTTAATGTGCTGTTGGATTCTGTTTGCCAGTATTTTGTTGAGGATTTTTGCATCTATGTTCATCAGTGATATTGGCCTGTAGTTTTCTTCCTTTGTGACATCTTTGTCTGGTTTTGGTATCAGGGTGCTGGTGGCCTCGTAGAATGAGTTTGGGAGTGTTTCTCCCTCTGCTATATTTTGGAAGAGTTTGAGAAGGATAGGTGTTAGCTCTTCTCTAAATGTTTGATAGAATTCGCCTGTGAAGCCATCTGGTCCTGGGCTTTTGTTTGTTGGAAGATTTTTAATCACAGTTTCAATTTCAGGGCTTGTGATTGGTCTGCTCATATTTTCTATTTCTTCCTGATTCAGTCTTGGCAGGTTGTGCATTTCTAAGAATTTGTTAATTGCTTCCAGATTGTCCATTTTATTGGCATAGAGTTGCTTGTAGTGATCTCTCATGATCTTTTGTATTTCTGCAGTGTCAATTGTTACTTCTCCTTTTTCATTTCTAATTCTATTGATTTGAGTCTTCTCCCTTTTCTTCTTGATGAGTGTGGCTAATGGTTTATCAATTTTGTTTGTCTAATCAAAGAACCAGCTTTTAGTTTTATTGATATTTGCTATTGTTTCCTTCATTTCTTTTTCCTTTATTTCTGATCTGATCTTTATGATTTCTTTCCTTCGGCTAACTTTGGGTTTTTTTGTTCTTCTTTCTCTAATTGCTTTAGGTTCAAGGTTAGGTTGTTTATTTGAGATGTTTCCTGTTTCTTAAGGTAGGATTGTATTGCTATAAACTTCCCTCTTAGAACTGCTTTTGCTGCATCCCATGGGCTTTGGGTCATCGTGTCTCCATTGTCATTTGTTTCTAGGTATTTTTTGATTGCCTCTTTGATTTCTTCAGTGATCACTTCGTTATTAAGTAGTGTATTGTTTAGCCTCCATGTGTTTGTATTTTTTACAGATCTTTTCCTGTAATTGATATCTAGTCTCATAGCGTTGTGGTTGGAAAAGATACTTGATACGATTTCAGTTTTCTTAAATTTACCAAGGCTTGATTTGTGACCCAAGATATGATCTATCCTGGAGAATGTTCCATGGGCACTTGAGAAAAATGTGTATTCTGTTGTTTTTGGATGGAATGTCCTATAAATATCAATTAAGTCCATCTTGTTTAATGTATCATTTAAAGCTTGTGTTTCTTTATTTATTTTCATTTTGGATGATCTGTCCATTGGTGACAGTGAGGTGTTAAAGTCCCCTACTATGAATGTGTTACTGTCGATTTCCCCTTTTATGGCTGTTAGTATTTGCCTTATGTATTGAGGTGCTCCTATGTTGGGTGCATAAATATTTACAATTGTTATATCTTCTTCTTGGATCGATCCCTTGATCATTATGTAGTGTCCTTCTTTGTCTCTTCTAATAGTCTTTATTTTGAAGTCTATTTTGTCTGATATGAGAATTGCTACTCCAGCTTTCTTTTGGTTTCCATTTGCATGGAATATCTCTTTCCATCCCCTTACTTTCAGTCTGTATGTGTCTCTAGGTCTGAAGTGGGTTTCTTGTAGACAGCGTATATGTGGGTCTTGTTTTTGTATCCATTCAGCCAATCTGTGTCTTTTGGTGGGAGCATTTAGTCCGTTTACATTTAAGGTAATTATCGATATGTATGTTCCTATTCCCATTTTCTTAATTGTTTTGGGTTTGTTATTGTAGGTCTTTTCCTTCTCTTGTGTTTCTTGCCTAGAGCAGTTTCTTTAGCATTAGTTGTAAAGCTGGTTTGGTGGTGCTGAACTCTCTCACCTTTTGCTTGTCTGTAAAGGTTTTAATTTCTCCATCAAATCTGAATGAGATCCTTGCTGGGTAGAGTAATCTTGGTTGCAGGTTTTTCCTCCTTCATCACTTTGAATATGTCTTGCCAGTCCCTTCTGGCTTTCAGAGTTTCTGCTGAAAGATGAGCTCTTAACCTTATGGGGATTCCCTTGTGTGTTATTTGTTGTTTTTCCCTTGCTGCTTTTAATATGTTTTCTTTGTGTTTAATTTTTGACAGTTTGATTAATGTGTCTTGGCATATTTCTCTTTGGATTTATCCTGTATGGGACTCTCTGTGTTTCCTGGACTTGATTAACTGTTTCCTTTCCCATATTAGGGAAATTTTCAACTATAATCTCTTCAAATATTTTCTCAGTCCCTTTCTTTTTCTCTTCTTCTTCTGCGACCCCTATAATTCTAATGTTGGTGTGTTTAATTGTTGTCCCAGAGGTCTCCGAGACTGTCCTCAGTTCTTTTCATTCTTTTTTCTTTATTCTTTTCTGCAGTTGTTATTTCCACTATTTTATCTTCCAGGTCACTTATCCATTCTTCTGCCTCAGTTATTCTACTATTGATCCCTTCTAGAGTCTTTTTAATTTCATTCATTGTTTTGTTCATTGTTGCTTGTTTCATCTTTAGTTCTTCTAGGTCCTTGTTAAATGTTTCTTGCATTTTGTCTATTCTATTTCCAAGATTTTGGATCATCTTTACTATCATTATTCTGAATTCTTTTTCAGGTAGACTGCCTATTTCCTCTTCATTTGTTAGGTCTGGTGGGTTTTTACCCTGCTCCTTCATCTGCTGTGTGTTTTTCTGTATTCTCATTTTGCTTATCTTACTGTGTTTGGGGGTCTCCTTTTTGCAGGCTGCAGGTTCGTAGTTCCCGTTGTTTTTGGTGTCTGTCCCCAGTGGCTAAGGTTGGTTCAGTGGGTTGTGCAGGCTTCCTGGTGGAGGGGACTAGTGCCTGTGTTGTGGTGGATGAGGCTGGATCTTGTCTTTCTGGTGGGCAGGTCCATGTCTGGTGGTTATGTTTTGGGGTGCCTGTGGACTTATTATGATTTTAGGCAGCCTCTCTGCTAATGGGTGGGGTTGTGTTCCTGTCTTGCTAGTTGTTTGGCATAGGGTGTCCAGCACTGTAGCTTGCTGGTCATTGAGGGAAGCTGGGTGCTGGTGTTGAGATGGAGATCTCTGGGAGATTTTCGCCGTTTGATATTATATGGAGCTGGGAGGTCTCTTGTGGACCAGTGTCCTGAAGTTGGCTCACCCACCTCAGAGGCACAACACTGACTCCTGGCTACAGCACAAGGGCGTTTCATCCACACGGCTTGTAATAAAAGGGAGAAAAAGTAGAAAGGAAAGGGAGAAAGGAAGGAAGGAAGGAAGGAAGAAAGGAAGGAGGGAAGGAAGGAGGAAAGGAAGGAAAGAAAGAAAGAAGGTAAAATAAAATAAAGTAAGATAAAATAAAATAAAGTTATTAAAATAAAAAATAATTATTAAGAAAAAAAAATTTTTAAAAGAAAGAAAAGAAAAAATAACGGATGGATAGATCCCTAGGACACATGTTGGGAGCAAAGCTATACAGACAAAATCTCACACAGAAGCATACACATACACATTCACAAAAAGAGGAAAATGGAAAAAAATAATAAATCTTGCTCTCAAAGTCCACCTTCTCAATTTGGGATGATCCTTTGTCTATTCAGGTATTCTACAGATGCAGGGTACATCAAGTTGATTGTGGAGATTTAATCTGCTGCTCCTGAGGCTGCTGGGAGAGATTTCCCTTTCTCTTCTTTGTTGTCACAGCTCCTAGGGGCTCAGCTTTGGATTTGGGCCCGCCTCTGCGTGTAGGTTGCCGGAGGGCGTCTGTTCTTCGCTCAGACAGGATGGGGTTAAAGGAGCAGCTGCTTTGGGGACTCTGGCTCACTCAGGTCGGGGGGAGGGAGGGGAACGGATGTGGGGCGAGCCTGCGGCGGCAGAGGCCTCCGTGACGTTGAAGCGCCGTGCGTTCTCCTGGGGAAGTTGTCCCTGGATCACGGGACCCTGGCAGTGGCGGGCTGCACAGGCTCCCCGGAAGGGGAGGTGTGGATAGTGACCTGTGCTCGCACACAGGCTTCTTGGTGGCGGCAGCAGCAGCCTTAGCGTCTCATGCCCGTCTCTGGGGTCTGTGCTTTTAGCCGCGGCTCGCGCCCGTCTCTGGAGCTCCTTTAAGCCTCGCTCTTAATCCCCTCTCCTCGTGCACCAGGAAACAAAGAGGGAAGAAAAAGTCTCTTGCCTCTTCCGCAGCTCCAGACTTTTCCCGGACTCCCTCCCAGCTAGCCGTGGTGCACTAACCCCCTGCAGGCTGTGTTCACGCCGCCAACCCCAGTCCTCTCCCTGGGATCCAACCGAAGCCCCTCGGGCTGGTGAGTGCCGGTCGGCACCGATCCTCTGTGCGGGAATCTCTCCGCTTTGCCCCCGGCACCCCTGTTGCTGTGCTCACCTCCGCAGCTCCGAAGCTTCCCCGCTCCGCCACCCGCAGTCTCCGCCCACGAAGGGGCTTCCTAGTGTGGAGAAACCTTTCCTCCTTCACAGCTCCCTCCCACTGGTGCAGGTCCCGTCCCTATTCTTTTGTCTGTATTTATTCTTTTTTCCTTTGCCCTACCTAGGTACGTGGGGACTTTCTTGCCTTTTGGGAGGTCTGAGGTCTTCTGCCAGCGTTCAGTAGGTGTTCTGTAGGAGTTGTTCCACGTGTAGATGTTATTTCTGGTGTATCTGTGGGGAGGAAGGTGATTACGTCTTACTCTTCCGCCATGTTCGTCTTGTCCGGCAGTGATAGACTTTTGTATACAAATATTTGTTGGATTCAATAGCCAATGAGTTCTTTCCTTTACTTTCTATTTTCAGTACCACAGTGATTTTATATAGTTCAAAAAAAAAAAAAAACAGAAGAAAACAACTCTTCGACAGATCTTAATGTTTTGAAAGGAAAACACAGGGTATTGGAGAAGTCAAGAGACTCTTTCTATGTTCGAGATGTATCAATAGATAGGACCAGATGATGCGGGGTTTTCCTTGAGGGCTTTTTTGTTTTTGTTTTTGGCCGCACTGTGGGGCTTTGTGTGATCTTAGTTGCCCACCAGGAATTGAACCCGGGCCCTTGGCGGTGAAAGCGCTGAGTCCTAACCACTGGACCGCCAGGGAAGTCCCCCCTTGAGGGCATTTAAGAGTGTGGAGTTTACAGTAAGCATAAAGGAATGTCAGCGAAAGATTTGAGTTAGGGAAGTGAAATGATGGGAACTCTTTAAGGAGACCACGGGTCCTGCCGTCTAAGAGTGAAATGACCTTCCGTAGGCTCTGCCTGGGGCCTCCTGACTCCTCAGACCCCACAACTCCCACAGCTGCTGCTCTTTCCTCTTTGCTCTCAGCAAGCACAGCCTGTTCATGGGTCAAGAAGAGGCTTCAAGGGCTTCCCTGGTGGCGCAGTGGTTGAGAATTCGCCTGCCGATGCGGGTGACACGGGTTCGTGCCCTGGTCCGGGAAGATCCCACATGCCCCCGAACGGCTGGGCCCGTGAGCCATGAAGGAGGGGGCAGCCAGCGAGGCCGGTGCTACCAAACAGCAGAGTAAAACGAGGAAAATATCCAATGGATTTGGAATGTGGAGCTCACCGGCAACCCGGCAAAAACAGTTTCAGTGCCAGTGCCATGTCGGGGGTAGAATCAAGGTAAGAGTGTGTTGGAAAGAGAATTGGGGAGTGAGGAAATGGAAACAGCACATGTACGCAACTCTCTGCAGAAGAGCAGTTATAACATGACGTAGAGGGAAGGAGTAATGATTGTAGGGGATGTAGGGGCAAGTGGGATCCTTTAAGATGGTTGCTTGCAGAGTCTGTTTGTAGGCTTAGCATGATCCAGTAGGCAAGGAGAGACTAGTGATGCAGAAAAGAGAAAATAACCTAAGAAATGGAGTCCTAGAAAGTCTGGAAGGAGGTGGGATGTAGAACCCACCGAAGGGATTGTTTTTCCATGGGAGAAGGGACACTTCCTTCATTGTAACAAGAGGATGGGGAGAATGTAGATGCTGATCTAGGTGGGTTTAGTAGTACGGTATTGAAAAGATTAGGGAGGGAGTAGCTAGGATCCTTTGGCTGTAAGCAACAGAAAATAACTATGGTTAACTTAGGCAAAAAATAAATTAAAAAATTAGATGAATTTGGGGTAGCTTAAGAGAAAGACTGTTAATAGCTAGTGGTGACACCCCTGATAATCCACAAGGGAGTTGACTCCTTTTAGGTCTCTGGACAGGGAAGTAGGTAAGCACACTTCTTTATTCAGACATCTAGTAGACCTCACAGAGCAGGGTGGTATAACGGGATCAGGACTTCATTTCCTCCAACGGCATAAGGGTAAGGGGTCTGTGAAAAGAGGCTGTCTCATATCTCCCCCGCTCTTCCACCTCTCTCCTTAGTCTTCTGTCTCCTTCCTCAGTTCCCTCTCTCAAGTCTCCTAGGGTCTAGGTTCTCACCTCCTCCTCAGGAAGTTGAACATCTGTCTCCAGGTGCCTCTCTACTCCGTTGCATCCAGCATGTGCCGGATGCCAAAGGTGGCTTCTTATCTGGGGTTTGCAGCCTGAAGAGGCCAGGGTGGACAGGACAAGTGAGTGGGGTTGGTGGGATGCTCCAAAATTCCTGTTTGGTCTTTCAAGCAGTGAGCGTCATGGTTGAGTTTTCACAGCGATAATACTCCTACAGAGAGGAAGCACTGATGGTCTGCAGAGGCAGCATGATCCCGTCCCATCCATACAAGGGAAACACAGTTTGGCCCGCCCCCTTGCACAACAGATAGTATTGTGTTAAGGAGTGCTTGACGTAGTTCAGAGCCTCTTTTCTTACCAGAGTTGCTGCTTTTGACCATGAGTAACACTTTCTCAACTGTCTGCTATGGCCAATGCCAACTCTCGCTGAATTTTTCCTCATCTTCCTGGAGAATTGGTAGTCACTCAGTTTGTCTAGCCATACCATTGTTTCAAAGTTTCAAAGCTAAATAGATGCTAAAAACAGAGACCAGGTGGTAATTCTAGACAAAATTTCAGAGAATCATAATAGATCCAAGGTCTCCTTTTTAGCTTTGTAGATTAAAACATTTATCAGTTCTTGGAAAGCTTTCAGGTTCTTAAAGACTCACGTGCAGTTCCCCAATTCTAAGGGATTTTTTGGGGATTGTTATTCAAATACTCTTCCAATTTATAATTTAGGAGATAATTCTCAGGAATCAGAACACTTGTGTCAAAATACTATATGATATCACTTACATGTGGACTCTAAAAAATACAACAAACAAGTGAATATGACAAAAAAAGAAGCAGACTCACAGATATAGAGAACAAACTCGTGGTTACCAGTTGGGGAAGGGAGGGACAATATCGGGGTGGGGAAGTGGGAGATACAAGCTCTTGGGTGTAAGATATGCTACAAGAATGTATTGTAGGGCTTCCCTGGTGGCGCAGTGGTTCAGAATCCGCCTGCCAATGCAGGGGACACGGTTCGAGCCCTGGTCTGGGAAGATCCCACATGCCATGGAGCAACTGGGCCCGTGAGCCACAACTACTGAGCCCGCGCGTCTGGAGCCTGTGCTCCGCAGCAAGAGAGGCCGCGATAGTGAGAGGCCTGAGCACCGCGATGAAGAGTGGCCCCCGCTCGCCACAACTAGAGAAAGCCCTCGCACAGAAACTAAGACCCAACACAGCCATAAATTAAAAAAAAAAAAAAAAGAATGTATTGTACAACACAGGGAATATAGCCAGTATTTTGTAATAACTGTAATTGGAGTGTAACCTTTAAAAAATGTATAAAAATTTTTTTTTAAATTAAAAAAAATACCACGCATATACTACACACACAGATAAGAATACTTGTGTAAACTGGGCAGCACACTTTCTCTACTGTAGAAGAGTCTGTATGGAAAACCGTATTGTTACTCCTTGCTTCTTGGCCCAAGAGTAATTGAGACAGAGTATAAAGATAGCCCCTCCCAAACATAATACCCAAGTTCAATCTCAGTCATTTAGGTTCCACCCCCCACCAGCACTTTCTCTTTCCCTTTGCCCAGATTCATTAACTTCCTTGAATTAGTTCACCTCCCATGATTTTTCTTCCCTTCACTCAACTCCTTTGAGTAAGGGCAGTGTTGCCGTCATCTTTGTATTGCTATATCTCCTTCCCAGAGGCCAGGGCAAGTTTTGCACATGGTAGGTGTTCAAGGCTTGTTTGTGGTTGTGTTACCACCAGAAGGTTTCTCGAAGAAACGCTTCCCACCTTGACCCTCGATAGGCTGGGTGATGTATGGAGCAAGCAGTGGATTTATAGTCAGAAGTTTTAAGTTTGACTTGTGATTCTGCCACTTACTCGCTCTTTGACTTGAGGTTAAATTACTCAGCACCTCTGAGTCCCCTCTGGGGACCCCTGTTCTAATGGACCTCAAAACTCCCAGTGGTACTTACTCTTCCATAAGGGGATGAGAGCATTTGTACGAAGCTATGGTGTAACAGAGCGAGAGCCTGCCACCCACAGCTTAAAGCTTATATTTTTGTCACTTTAGACCCATATAATCTCTATTAGGCACATGTAAATATATATTTATGTGTAAATATACAAACATAGAACATATAAGTATCCATTTTGTAATGGAAATAATTATCGAAGGAGGGCAGTTATTTCCAATCTGAGGTGCTTCAATCAGAGCTCTTGAAATGGCTTTTGCTATTATATTTAGATTTTACGTCAATTGTGAAGAATCTACCTTTCTATCGTTCTGACCGCCTCTTGTGGCCCCTACTCTATGATCTTTCCTTGGGACTTGCAATTAAGTGAGAAATGATCTTGGAAGCTTAAGTAGATAATACGATTGTGAAAACCTATTAAATCCATTCCCCCCCCCCCTTAACCATGAAACACAATCTCTAAAAGCTACACAGTCCCTAAAAGCTGAGGTTGTGCAACTCCCTGGAAGGCTCAGAGCTCAGCTCAGTGTTGCGTCTAATGAAAACAAAACCAAAAATAAAACCCAAGTTGATCCATGAGGCTGGCTCTTTGAGCCTCATTGCCTGTAATTGTAGACATCTGAACTTCAGGATTTTCAGGAAAAGTTCTGCCCTGCAAGAGTACCCCAGTCCAATGTTGTTTTTGACTCGTGACTCTTCATGCTGCTTGTCGTGATTATGCCACCTCAGGTAAGACAGGTGTTCCTTTCTGCCTGGAACAGTCCCAGTGTGGCCTGGAAGAGCAAAGAGCTGGGGAAGTTGAGCTTTTCTGGGGGTCTGTTTGGCCAACCAAGATGCTTAGGTGGAGATTCACGTGGCATCACAAGTCTCTGTCATGGGACTGCGTTTCCTGAGGAGGTGACACTGACCCACGTTGGTGCTGTCGTTACCTGGACAAGGGTGGCGTTCTCAGTGGCAGTTGTACTCGGTACCAAGGAAAGGGTGGGTTACGCCACTGTCACCGGAGTTGCTTCAGGGAGGGAGGTGCTTCAGGTGCACAGGGTTGCCTGTGTTGTCACAGGTTTAATAATCCTGAAAGGGTGGAGCTCCCTCTGAGGAGTCTACTTCTGATTGTTAACACTGAATTCCTCTCTGTCCTCTCAGTCGGGGTAATAATAAAAATACTGCCTCTTTGGCTAAAGGCGTTAACTTTTAGACTGCACGGTTAGGCTATTAGTGTGCTTAAAGATCCAGCTTCTAATCACCTGAACAAGCGTTCACAGTAAAAAACTACAACCCCTTTCGTTTGTAGAACATGCTAAGATTTACGAAGCACTTTTACACCATCTCTCTCCTGGGTCCCTCAGGCAAACCCGTGAGCTGGACGTGGAAGGCCCTGTGCCTTCCCTCACCCCCTTTCTAAGAGAATGAGGCTTGTGAGGCCCTGAGTGCCGAGAATCAAGTCACCTAAGTAGGAAGCGGTAAAGCCAGGACTAAAATCTCGGTTTTCTAGTTCAAAGATTGGTGCTCTTTTTTTTTTTTTTTTTTTGGCCAATATTTTGAAGATCTGGTGGCAGAATAATTTGATGATTTATTTTTTTTTTTAGGACAAAGAAAGACTTGCTAATACTTAAGGAGAACAAATGCCACTAACATAATCTGATAACATCTCCAAATCTCCAGTCATTTCGCTTAATCTCAGCTACAGGGAGAGAGAGAGTGGCCTTCCGTTTGGGAGAGTCCTGCAGAGGCTGATGTGGCTTTACTGGCCATGCACAGTATTCAGGGTCCTGAATGTTCCTAAGAGGAGACTACATGCCTTTTAGTGTTGTTTTCTACTTCAGGAAGAGAAAGCGATCAGATTCATGGTATCTCCGAGCTGAAAGGGAAGGATAGAGATGGATTCCTCTCTCCACTTAAGCCTTATACTCATGAGCAAAATGAGGCCCCAAATATTGGGTGACTCCAAGGTTCTACATGTTTGTCCAGCAAGACATAAGCTCTTGCTTTTCAAACGATTTCAATCTAGTTCATGTAAACCACCTTTCCTTTAAAGAAGAATTAAATGTCAAGCTACGAATGTCATAGTCTGCCCCATGGGGATTATGTAGAGTGACATGGATCAGGATTTTGACAATCTTTTTATGTGGAAATGACAAAGCCATTCCACAACTTTTTTTTTTTTTTTTTTTTTTTGCTGTATGTGGGCCTCTCACTGTTGTGGCTTCTCCCGTTGCGGAGCA
Organism: Monodon monoceros; assembly: GCF_005190385.1. Classification (NCBI taxonomy): domain Eukaryota; kingdom Metazoa; phylum Chordata; class Mammalia; order Artiodactyla; family Monodontidae; genus Monodon; species Monodon monoceros. Next base: position 36,180,023 of record NW_021703771.1, on the reverse strand, counting down.
CAGGCTCCGGACGCGCAGGCTCAGCGGCCATGGCTCACGGGCCCAGCCGCTCCGCGGCATGTGGGATCTTCCCGGACCGGGGCACGAACCCGTGTCCCCCGCATCGGCAGGCGGACTCCCAACCACTGCGCCACCAGGGAAGCCCAATTCCACAACTTTTTATTATGAGTTTCAAAGAGATCTTACTGTGGGTGCACTGTGTGTGCATCAGTGTTGGTCCAGCCCCCTGAGTGAAATGCTGAGCAGAGGGCAGGGGTGTACACAGACAGTTACACACTTCCCTGCAGCCGTGAAAGGCCTGATGCGCAGAGGCTGAGGGTGCTCTCATAGTTACTGGGGCCTGGGGCGCTGTGCTGGCTTGTTTGCTCTTTAGACTTCTGTTTGTCTACGTTGTTGATCATAAACACCGAGGTGGGGACTGTTTCCTGACTAAGAAATCCCTTTGACATTCTAGCAGTGACTCACGGAGTCACTTCATGCCTACAGAGTAGCCAGTGGCACATTGTGGTCTTGGCCTGTCTCGCGTAAAGCACTGAAATCATGTAAAACACGGGCACCAGGTTCCTCCTGCGTCAGCCTGCACTCCCTGAGAGGCTCCTTTCTTCTGTCCCCTAAGGGAGAGCTCAAGCAGCTTCGGGCTCCCCCAGGGCCCCAAGCCAGGGAGCCTCTCCTGACCCAGCATCTCCTCATTTCCAGTCTCCTTACTCGGACAGTCTGTTCCATGGTGTTTTCTCAGATCCATTTTGGTTCTCCTTTAGCTATATTGTAATTTTCCTGACTGTGGGACCCCTAATGGGCACTTCTCTTATATCCTGGCAGAATATAAGCACCTAGTAAGTGCTTAAAAACACTTATGTGTGGTTAGCTACTGCAAGAAGAGGAATTTTCTAAGATTCCCTTCTTTTCTTCCTCTGTTCCTTCTCTCCTCTCTCCCTCTCTTCTTTCTTTCCTCCTTTCCCCCCTTCTTCCCTCCCACCCTCCCTCCCTCCCTTTTGCAAATATCTATGGCACCAGCGGACAGCGTCGTGCTTGGTTTGGGGAGAGAGCAGGGAAGAAGGCGGGTGTGGCCCTGGTCCTCGTGCTTATGATGACTTAGGCTTTTACCAGAAGTGCAGGGCAGAGGACGAGCTTGCTGTGGAAGAGGGCATGAAGGTGTTTATCTCATGGTAGGAGGGGAGTCCTAGATGGAGAAAGCCCGGCTTCCGTCTTCACTTGGGCAGGTAGAGCTGGGGAGGGAAGAGCATGTGTTTGAAGGAGAAGCGGAGCTGGAGACATCATCAGGTGGACTCGAGCATTTTAGAAGCTCAGGGCTTTTGGGCAAGTTTTAACACCCCTGAGCCTCTGGCCCTTCATCTATAAAACAAGGGTGGTTGTGAGAATTAGTTATAGAAAAATGCACCTTAAACTCCTACTATACAAATATAAAGGATTTTATTTTATAGAGCATGTTCCACTTTTTTTCCCTCTATAAAACTTGACATGAGTAGCTGCTACGTCCCTTCGGAGCATATGATAATAGGTAATAGGCCAGTTCTTTGTGGGTACAATTAACTCCTCTGTATGGTAGACACAGTTCCCCTGCTACAAGCACCTTTATTTCTACACGGAAGCAGCATTTTGTTGAATGACACAGGTCGTGCCTGAAGGAGCTACTAAAGTTTCCAGTTGAAGTCACGCTTGGAAATTGTTCCTAAGGCAGAATCTGGTCTGAAAAGAAAAAAAAAAAAAAGCAAAATATATTCTGTGGGGATGCCATCTAAGGTCTAAATCTGCATTTCTGAAATGGTAGAGACTACTCCTCCCTCTCACCCAAATTAACCAACACAAACCAAAAGATGAATTCCTCCAAGATCTGGATCTTCTCCCTCACTTGTCCCATTTCACCACAATTTAGGGGACTGCTGCTGCCGTGACCAGGAGGCTGGGCCTCAGCATCCTAGGTGTCAGAGGGACTCATCTTGGAAGGGGGCTGAGAAAGGCCAAATGCTCACCCTAGTTTCTCCATGGGTTAAATGGGAGGCTCAGGACTGACCTGATTAGTTGTTTTTTTTCTGGAATAATAAATATCTATAAAAACCTCCCAGGAACGCACGGTGCTAACCAAGCAGGATGTGACTGTTAAGCCAGTTTCTGTGGTGACAGCCACTGAGCAGCACCCATCGCTTTCACTGGGAGCCACTCTTGGTGCCCTGTAAGCCTGTTTCCCATAACCTAGGAGAGCGGCTCCTTCCCCAGCCTTGGCAGAGCTGCAGACAGATCTCACATCCTGGACTATGAACTTTAGACCTTGCTTTCTCCATAGCTGCAGACGGACTGGCTCCCTTTGGAGAAAGCCTGCTGTGGCCTACTTCCAGACCGGTTGAGATCCCATTTGCAGGCTCACTGGTTTTAAAGGTGGTTTCTGCAAGGTAATTCAATCAAATTTTTTTTTTTTTCTTTTTTGGCTGAGTCATTTTTTGATTTTCAAAATCACAAACAGCAGAGCGATGCTTTGCAGTGAGCTCTTGAGTAACAAGGGCATATTTGTCATACTTGACCAGTTTCTGATTGAAATGGAGATAATTATTGGGTGTTGGTATTATAATCAGTGATAGACTAATACAGTGACCACTAATAACATCTCTTGACCGTCTCCATTTCTGAGAAGTGCTGGCCTGACATTTATGCAGCATCTAGCAAAGTCTATACCTACGCGAAGGAGCCTGGGCACAAAATGGCATCTTTTCTCCAATTTGTTTGTATTGGGCAGTAAACGGGTACGTGGTGTTGACGTAGTGGGTTTAGAAGCATTTCTGGGCGTTGATCTTTTCATCTGAAAAATGATCAGGCAGGGCAAGATGACCCCCGAGTCTTATCTAGGGTAATTACTTTGTGATTCTCTGAATTAGTGACAATTTTTTGGATTCACTGGAAATAATGAACTCTGCTCTTATTTCTATCTTGGCTAATAACTTGTTAACTGACCTATGACTTCCTCATGTGGATATTGGGTTGGTGTGTTGATCTGTGTGTGTCCTGCCCTCTGGCAGTATATTCTTCTCCTTTCACCCAGAGACTCTGGCCCAGGAGAAGGCCTGCGGGAGGGGCTACAAAGTAGCCAGTGGGGCAACAATATGGTGTCCGCCTTGGATGAAGCTGTAACGATGATTTAGTGCAGAGTCAGCTAGATTTGTCAGTAGAGCAGGCAAGGGGGAGCCACGAGGACAGAATTTCCAACACGATTTCCTCCTCTGTGATATGGGTCACCTTTTCCTCCAATCTCGACTGAAAAACTCATTGTAACCAACTCCTTTTGATTGCCAGCGAAGAAAAGTGGGTCAACAGGCTGTTTCTCCAACGCACGTGTGTTAACTGACAAGGCAAGGAGGACTCTGTGTATATGAGCCCTCCCTTAGTAGTCTCCCTATTGCACCCATTAAATAAGAGGTGGCAGGGTGGCTGCTGGTTGGCTGAATACTGCTTGTTGATGTGTTTTGTCAACTTAGAAATTAAAGCAAACAAAGAAATTTTTTAAAAAAGCCTTAGAAAATAATTTACTTGCCAACATTTAAAAAGTCAAGATTTTAGCTACAAAGGCAAATTTCTGTTTTTTTTTCCTGATAATTTCTGGCCACGCTGGGGCCTATATTTCTGTATGGTTACAACTAGCTGCAGCTCAGAGGTCACTGCTCCCAGGGTTCAGGCACTCTCCAGGGTGACAGACCCACCTTGGCCCATTTTACCATTTACTTTTTCTGCCTGGCCCCCTGTGCTCATTTCAGGGTGAGACCCTTGAAATCAGTCAGCTGAGTTGACTGTCACTTGCATGAGGCACAGGAAACCTGGTTCCAGAGCAGCAATTTCACAGACAATAAGAAGCTCTTTGGGAGTGAAGGCAAGGCTGAGGCATATGGAGTGAGAGGGAGGGAGGCCCCACCCCAGGCCCTGAGCTATAGCTAAGGTAACCGGTCCAGGGCAGTGGGGCAGGCGGGCACCTAGGATACAGCCTGGCAGCACGCAAGAGCGGTGCCCCAGAAAGGAGGACTGACTTCCTTCTCCTTGGCCTTGGGTCAGCCTCACGCGGGGAATCAAAGTCCACGTCTCAGCATGACCGCTGAGGACCAGCAGGGAAGTCTAGTTGGTAAATTCACCAGTAAGGTAATATTTGACCTATTTCCAACTGTAATCATGTTGTTGAAATTATCCTCCATCTCTTTAGCTGTTAGAACCCGTAAGTGAAGTATGATGCCCCATGATGTTTTAGATTTTCATGGTCCTCACATTTCACCACAGGGATCTCAGCTCTGTCAATATTTTCATGTTCTAGTAACTGTAATAAAAGCTTGAGTTGGTCATATGGTAATAAATAGCCACCCATCTGGGGCATGGCCTTGTAAAACACAGAACAGGAAACTCCACTTCATATGGAAAGTTGTACTTTTAGTTTCATAAACTCAACTTTTGCCTAACAAAGATAGCTCTTATTGAAACTGAGCCCTTAAAGCATAAGAAATATATTTAAATATTTTGTGAAAATCATATCTTTGTACAAAATATTTTCCTATATGTCATCTTTTGGTGGGTATTATCATGATTCTCTGAAATAGGCAGAGAGGTAATTAGTATAACCGGTTTATGAAAAAGGATATTGGAGTTCAGGAAAATTAAGTGACTTTGTTCATGTCATATAATTTGGTAAACAAATCATAACTGGTTCCTGAGGTCTCTGCCTCTAAATCCATAGTTTTTCTACCCTCCCTCTGTTGCCTCTGTGTGTCACAGTGTGTGTTGGTATGCACATATACTAAAACAGATGTATGCCGGTGCAGAGAAGCAAAGTTTATTCTATCTAAGAAGAATTTTCAAAATGCTTGGTTTGGAAAATAGCATGTTTGCCTATAGAATGTGTAGGGTACTTAAGTAAAAATTGGAGAGGTGCTTTCTGAAAACTTACAGAAAAATTCCATTCCATTGAAGAGATAACAACACAAATAATTTTATAAGCTTACTTTTCTTTCTGGATTCATGGCCTCTAATAAAATAGTGTTTTGATGAACTGGTTATAAGAAAATGTCTATCCTGAATGACACTGTACAGGAAACATTTCCCCTAATTGTTAAATATGTATTGGCTATTCTCTGTATCAAAAATATGCTAAAGAAAGCTCACAGTGTCACAACTCTATTGTTTAGCTAGTGGTAGCAAATATTCATATAGTGCCGTCAGGTTTCATATTTCACCTAAACCATGCCCTCGCCATCTTTTTTGTTGCTGTTAAATTACCAAAACAAACTCAAAGCAAATAGAACACACTGAACAGGTTAGTGCCTTGGACAGTGGCTCCAATGAGGAGGGATGTATGCTCCCCTTTCCTCCTCGAATGGAGATCAAACCTGTGTCTCTTCAACTTTCCAACCCACTCCAGAGAGGCTGGGTGTCAGCTTTCTTTACTTTCTGGTTGTTGGGTATTTTTTGGGGGGTGGGGTTGTTTTTTATTGGCAATTGGCAATGTATTAGAAATATACTAAAAGCAAATTACATTTTCATTGAACTTTATTCTCTGTACAGTTGGTTACAGAATTTCTTTCTGATACCAAAATGATGGTGCTTTCAAACAGGGTACTTACATATTTGTAAATATCTAAGCAACTTGAAAGTGCTTGGAAAATTGCACCACTGTGCTTGGGCTGTACTTTTTTAGGCATATCTATATACTGAGGAGGAGAGCTCAAAAACATTAATTTGATTTTCTTAATTATTGTTTAAAATCATAATGGTACTATGTAAAATTGTATAATGGAACACAATAAAAAGGTAAAATTATTTTTTTAATCAAATAATTTAAATATTAATATTGTATTATTAATATTAAATATTTGACCAATTTAACATATTTGGAAAGCTCAAAATGTTTAAAGACCTGCAGAACTTTGGGTGGGGATGGAAACTATGGTGTGTCTGTCAGGAAAATATTATGCTTATTTATAAAGAAGAGGCACTCACTTAATATAAAAAGTTACTTTGAAATGCCTGACGCGTTTATTTCCAATATTTATTTTGTGAAAACAGGTTTTTAAAAAACAATTAGATGCCATTTTTATGAAACTTAGTGACCTGACTTTAATCAAGTTTTTACAAAATAAAAATATGATTTTAAAAAAGCCATTGGCATCTCAAAACTTGAAGTTATATTATTTTTAGGAAAGTAGATTATGTATTAGATAACTGAACATTGAGTCTTTTAACATGAGGTCAGTGTTGGCTTGACCCACGTAGGAAGTGTTGGTCATTTGCTGTGCCTCCCTACTGAATTCGGCTTAGTTTTACCTTTAATGTTGAGTTTTCATGTTGGGAAATAAGCTACCGGATGTTAATACTTCTCTCTTCCTCATCTTCTAGAGGCTTTATGTGATCATTTATTCAAATTAAGTCTATAAAAAAAATTATCAAGCGACCCAAATGCCTGCCTTTCTCTCTCTGATCCTTTACTTGTCCTCACACAAATGTTAACAATGTCAGTTCTAGCATTGATTTTTTCCACTGTTTTTTGAGTGCCCTTTGAGAATTCCTCTTTCTGTGCCTTTACTCATGTTAGTCCCACATTCAAAATGTGCTCTCTCTTCCATTCTACTAATGGCAGCCTGCCCCTGTCTTTAACATCTACCTCGAATCTCACTTTCTTCATCACATTTCCTCAGGGTAGGTGTTTCCTCTGAACTCCTATACAGTTCATGTCTAAGTCACTCTTGTCATATAGCATTCATTACCCACTTATCAATTTCTAGGACACAAAGTTAAGTAGGTGTAGGTCTTTCAAGAAGCTTATAATTTAAAGAGATGATAGCCTATATTTTCAAAAATAAGAATATCCCATGAAAAATAAGGGAGTAGGAGATCCCGTGAGTGAGAGGTAACATCCAACAGATGTGAAGGCTCCTAGGAGAGTACTTGGTGCATACCAGATATCTGAACAATTATTAGGCCCCTTCTGTGTGACTGAGGAAGGGACAGGGAATCAGAAAAGCCTCATGGAAGAAGTAGCCTTCAGTTTTGATCACATAGGTAAAACCTGAATCAAGTGGAGAGGGGGAAAAAGAACTTTTCAGGCAAAGGATGCTATCTAGGCCAGCAAGTGTCAAACTTTTGGTCTCAGGACTCTTGACACAGCACACATTGAGGATCCCAGAAAGCTTTCGTTAATGTGGATTGTATCTACTGATACGTACTTTATTAAAAATTGAAACTGAGAAAATTTTAAAAACTTTATTAATTCGTTTAACAATAACAATGATAAACTCATTACATATTAACATTACCAACATATTTTTACTGAAAATATACGCAAAGGTTTGAAAACCAAAATATTTAATGAGAAGACTGACATGCTTTTTTTCATTTTTGCCAGCCTCTTGAATTTCTGGCTTAATAAAAGAAAGCTGGATTCCTTATCTGCTTCTGCATTCAGTTTGTTGCAATGTCACAGATCATGTAGCTTCCAGAAAACTCCATTGTACACTCATGAGAAATGGGAGTGGAAAAATATTAATAACCTCTTAGTCTTATCACAGAAATAGGTTTTCTCTGGTGGACTCCTTGAGAGAGCCTCAGGGTCCCTGGACCACACTTTGAGGACTGACAGTTTATGCTATGCATGGCTATCTATCTTGTTTTATGGCTATTTTGTATTCATTTCTGGTCCCGCCCCCTGCCATAGTTAAATTGCAAGCTACTTGAAGGCGGAGACCATGATAGGTCCTCAATAAAGTGAAAGACTGATATTGATTTTGATCATGACGTGTATTCAATTTAAATACACACATACACACACACACACGTATGTGAAATAGATATACATGTGCCTGCCTATCTATCTCTTGTGAGTTTTTTAGGGAGTAAAAGTTCAAGCACTGGAAATATGGTTAAGTGATAGAGCTGACTATTAATGATTTGCCTAGGGCTAGTAATAGAGGCAATGTTAGTAATAAAGCTCATTACTCTTTCTACAAAAGAAATTAGTCAGAAAAGGAGATCCATGTGCAGAGACAGGATGGCAAACTGCCAATTTCACTTTTGCAAATTTTGAATTCCTAGGGCTTTGGGTCCCACTTCATCACGTCCCTTTCCTGCCTGGTGACAGATGGCAGGTGTGGTCAGATTTGCACGTGAATCAAGCATACCTTGGAGCCCAGGCCTCGAAATCTACCATCGGAAATCCATATTCTTAGGCAGTTTCTCGAGAGAATTGCATCAGGAAGAGCTTAGCAGGTTTTTTCAGGAAGCCATATTACCATAGTGTATTCAGGGCTCTGAGCAAAAAATGAAATGTGCCCCAGTCCCTTATCCTTCTCTCAGAACATGTCCTTCAGAGGTGCATCAAAACAGGACTGGCTCTCATCTTACTTTCTGCCAGCATAAGCCTTGACCAGACTTGCTTTGCTTCAACTCATACATTTAATATGAAATTTAGCTACAAAGAGCTTAAAAATCCTTTGGCTTTTCAAACTAAGAATTTATACATCAGACCTCCTGGAGATGATGTGTTTTGTTTCCATTTTGTAGGTGGAAGGAACAGGTTAGTACAGATGGAAATGATCAGATGCATTGACTGAAATACCGGACACTTACATAATTTTAAAGTTAGGAAAAGTTCAGAGATTGTCTAGTGAGTCCAATCCTCTGTTTTACAGAAGAAGGCACTGAGACCAGAGACGTGAAGTAAGTTGCCTGGGGACTGTGGGCTTTCTCTCTCTGAGTCTCTGGGCTGAAAATTTTTTGTGTCCCATACCAGGTACTAGCACAGTGAGTGGTTGAGCTCAGGCTTCTTGAGAACCTAGGCTTCATCTTCCTTAGGACCTGCACCATTTCCTGTATTGAGAGCTTGTGCAAAAGAATGAGGTATGGGGGACGTGGTCTCTGGCACCAAATGAGTGAAAAGAGGCTCTTTTGTTTTTTGCTCTTAAAGGGGACGCCATGCTTCTGAGTGAGACTGGGAGCCAGTCATCCCGTTGACCAGAGAGGTGGTTCTCAACCCTGGCTGCCCATTCCAATCAGTTGGGTTGGTTTACAAAAACCCCAAGGCTGTGGCCCCCAACCCAGATCAATTAAATCAGAATGGGGCTGGGAGAGAGGGCGTAAGCGTCATCCCAGGGAATTCTCAGCCCGCCCGAGTGGCCCAGCCCTGTTCTGGTGTCTGCCTGCGGCTGCTATTGGAGCCTTGCTCTCCTCTTACTCTGAAGAGGGACTTCAGCTGCCCACTTACATCCTATAGAAGAGGCAGCATCCCTGGCAGATCTCGCTTCAAAATTTCAAGAAGAACTTGCCGATGTTGTCGAGGAGGGCGTGTACTGCCCATCAAGGTCAGGGGCCACTACTTCCAGCTTCGTAAAGGCCAAGTAACTCGATGACACGGAGCTTCCTGCTTGTCTGCGTGCTGCCCACTGCATCACACGTCTGGCCTTCCATGAGCAAAAGTTTCACTACTGAAATCAGTGGGCGACCTTTCTCGTTTTTTGTATACCCGGAGGAAGAGACGGTTTGCTATCGAGTATGTTTGCTACGGAGTTTGGTACTTCGGTCGGACAGGAGAGAATCTAGCCGTGGAAGCCTGAATGAGAAGCCCTTCTGGTGCCTCTGCCTTTTCACTGTTCGCTGCTGGATGAGGTGTTTACTTTGCGAATGTGTTCAGTGTCTTTGGAACTCACTGAAGGGCTGGACTCACAAAATACCCGGACGTGGTCAGGCGACTGATACTTTCTCCCTACTTCTGTTCCAAAGGTGTTGGCGCCCTAGAAAGCGAGTAGGAGAATCCAAAGTGTAGTGGCCAAGGTACCGGCTTCTCCCCATCACAGCCATGTGCTGCCTCTTGCCCACATTTCAAGGAGTGGGAGCTGAATATAATCACCATCTGGAAAAGCTTAGTGGGAGAAAGAGAACAGACACAAGGCAAAAGGCAAAGAAAAAGCTGGAGGCAGAAGGGGGCAGCTGTGAGTCTTGGCACGGCCAGCTCTGGCCTCTTCTCCCCATCCTTGGCTTCACCTGCAAGGCTTCCTCCTGCCCTTGGCTCCAAACCTCCCTAGCAACACTGAGGAAGCTCCGATATCCCTGGCAACCAGGGCAGGTGCTCTGATCCAAACCGCTGCCCAAGGCTAATCTTGCATTCGAATTATTCAAGTGAGGAATAAGCAAACTCAGTCACTCCCCTACCCACCCACCCGGCCACTCTTCCCTTAAGGGAATTCGGTCCAGGGGCTCCCAGGGGAAAATCATGAAATTAAATTTTGATGTAATAAATTCCACTTTAGGAAGTAGTAATTTTATTAGCAGGAACTGCAATTCTATTGTGTGTGTATACACTATTTCATAATAGTAAAAAAAAAACCACCCTGAGTATATCAAATAATTAGATATATTTATTATAATACTTTGTTATGAATTATTAATTTATTTTGTTCAGATAGTAGTAGGAGGGATCTTTAAAAATTTAAAAAATATTGTGAAAGAAACAAATAAAAATGATCAAAGCCTACCCACTATCTTTTAGTCCCCCACTTTTAGACCACTGTTATCCTAATTTAGTGGAAAATCACCTCAGCTCCACTTCTGAAGCAAAGTTTGAGAACTTCTCGTGTAATGGATAAACTGTTGGACTCTGAGAGAAACCACCCGCCGCTCAAGCTGAGATTCTGGTTGGTGTTCTGTTCCTGACCAATCTCGTGGCTTTGACAGAGACTCAGCCTGGTCCTGGTGGAAGCACGATGCTCGCCCTGCTGGTCCTTCCAACATGCTGGAACTCTGAGAGTCAAGCTAAGGTGTCAGTGGCCTGGGAGGGAGGGGAGAGGTTTAATTATAAAGCAAATTGCCCAGCAAACATTATGTGATGATAGCAGAACGGAAAGCAGGAGGCAGGAAGGCAAATTGTGTGCTGCCCAAGAGACAGAGCCGTTGTCCCCCGGAGTGATTTTTCACTGAAGCACCTGAGGAAAGAGCTGGAATTTCAGGCTCGAAGGGGAAGAGGCAGAATTGGGAGGACCCTGTACCTGGGGTGAACAAAACTTGAGTGGCGAGAGAGGGAAGAGCTAGAGCAGAGGAGGAAGTTCCCTGTCCTCTGTCACTTTTAATTACTTCCCCTACCGAGACCCCAGGAGGCAAGAAGGGGGCCCAGCCAGCATGGGAAAGGCGAGTCCTGCAGCTGGGGAAGGGCAGAGGAGCACAAGAGCGAGACGCAGGGCCAGACGCCATTGAAGGGGAGAGAGAACAGAGCCCCATGTAGAAATATTGGGATCAGTTAATTCACTAGAAGGTTCTTCAGTGAAATGCCCGAAATTAAAATGACATAACACTGGGTTAAAGGTGAAGATGCTGTGGTGGGAAGAGCTTGGATGGGGTCCACGACAGACCTGGGTTTCAGCCCCAACTTCAGCGTTTAGTAACTGAGAGAGAGAAGGACTCATTGAGGGAGACAACTCAGCTACCTCATCGGCAGGATGGTGAGAATAATAATATCTCACAGGTTTCTCATGAAGTTTGCCATGATGTACGCAAAGGGGCTGTCGAGATTCCTGCCACAGAAAGAGTCTTGAATAAAGAGGAGTTGCTGTCATCTGGTTTGGAGTGAAATCAAGACCGTGAAGGCAACTCTGTGGCTGAACATCCCTGTAGGGAGGAGATCGGGGTCACGCGATATGGATCCATCTGGGTTTGTGAGGTAGGAGCCCGGGCAGTGGACGTTAAGATAGTCACTCAGTTGCTCTACCCAGGTGTTCGGGGGCCGACTGGTGACGTACAGAATGCAGCCCATGGGGTCTTTGCTGGCCACCAGCGGGGACCCCGCGGTAGCACCCAGCCCTCCCGCTACTTTGTGGACAAGTGAGAAGGGACATGTGAGACTGAAACCCCAGAGGCAAGCCAGGAAAACATGGCTGGGAAGAAGCAGGTGCACTGGCCCAGGCCTCACAAGAGTTGGTTGCAAAAAATTTAAAAAAAGATAAATGGAGAGGACAGCGAAAGAAGAATCCAGGAGAAAGATCAGTGTCTGGATCTTTCTAGAGATGGGACAGAAAAGGAGTATGGAAATAGGCATGTGGGAGAGGTGAAGTCAGCAACTTGTCATCTATCACCTGTTAAAGGGTGGTGTCTGGGCTCAGGGAGTGAGGGCTGAAGAGGGTCTGTGGAAACCTCAGCTGTGACCATCTCTCGAGGAGTCCAGGAGGCGGTCTGAGGAAGAGACCTCGGGGTGACAGCCAGGTGCTGCCTTCAACATGGGGTGGGAACAGCTGTGGTGAGATCCAAGGACACCAGGTCTGGGTCCTAGTTTCCCCTGGCCTTTAGCCCAGTGACCCCCCTATAAGTCATTTCACCCCACTAGGCCTCAGCCTCCTGGGTATGCAGTGAAGGAGTGGGACCAGCATATCAATTTTAAACCTCTTAAAAATCCACATCTCCTTTTTTTCTTCTTCTTCTTCTTTTTTTTTTTTTTTTTTGCAGTATGCGGGCCTCTCACTGTTGTGGCCTCTCCCGTTGCGGAGCACAGGCTCCAGACGCGCAGGCTCAGCGGCCATGGCTCACAGGTCCAACTGCTCCACGGCATGTGGGATCCTCCCGGACCGGGGCACGAACCCGTGTCCCCTGCATCGGCAGGCGGACTCTCAACCACTGCGCCACCAGGGAAGCCCCCGCATCTCCTTTTGAACAATGCCAGAATCTCCTCTGCTCCTCTCCCCCAGCTAGACCATCACCCAGCCCCTTCCAAGGCTGATGTTTGCTTGTTCTATGATGGAGAAGGACAAGGTGTGTTCCCAAGATGATAATAAAAGAAAGATGGAGTGAAAAGAGATGCATAGGGCCTCCGCGTGGGTTCTGATATGGCTGCTGCTCTGGGAGAAACTGTCTGTTGACCAAAGCTCAAGTCTGGGTGGGAACAGTTACGCTCAGGTCTCCCCTTGCAGCTCGGAGCTGAAGGAGGGCAGCTTGGGAACCTGGAGCTGGAAGCACCTCCTTACATGCGGCTTGCTCCACAGGGAGACTCTCTGGGGAGGCTCCAAGCCACCCTCCAGCTTCAAAAAAGTAAGACCTTAGGGCTTCCCTGGTGGCACAGTGGTTGAGAGTCTGCCTGCTGATGCAGGGGACACGGGTTCGTGCCCCGGTCCGGGAAGATCCCACATGCCGCGGAGCGGCTGGGCCCGTGAGCCATGGCCGCTGAGCCTGCGCGTCCGGAGCCTGTGCTCCGCAACGGGAGAGGCCACAACAGCGAGAGGCCCGCATACCGCAAAAAAAAAAAAAAAAAAAAAAAAAAGACCTTAGAAGCTCTGCCTCCAGAGTTCCCTAAATATTCCCAATCAGGTTTGTTTCCAGACTCTTTAAATGGGAAACCCGGACAATCTGTGAGCAGCCCCTTTGCCCTTCAGCTGGTGGTGGTCCCTCCCTCAGCCCCGCCCTGTTTTAACTTCCTGTGAACAACCCTGCTCATCCTCCCCTTCATCCAACTATGCGTAGGCAGCTCCGTAAGCTCTTGCCAAACGGGGGTTAAAGTGTAAAGAGGTCATGCTGCCTCATGGTTAAAAAACAAAACAAACTAAAACAGATTCTGGAGCTGCCCTGCCTCACTTCAAATATAAGCTTAATAGCTGTGTGCCCTTGGTAAGCTCCTTAACCTCTCTGTGCCTCATCTCCTCACCTGTGAAATGTGGTTAATAGTGTACTCAACCTCCCAGATATAAGTACATTAATAAATATAAAATTCTTAGAAGAGCGTCTGGCACAGAGTAAGCACTACACAATGTATTAGTGGTTATTATTTTCCAGTTTCTCACATTTATTTTTTTACCAAAGTTAGTTCCTTTCTCAGTATGTTGTTTTTTTTTTTGTTTTTTTTTTTTTTTGCAAAAGGGAAAAGCCAAGAGCACACAATAAAGCAACTGTAGAGAGTCAGTAGTAACAAAATTGAGGAATTTCCATCCTCCCTCTTGCCTTTTACTCCTGCCCTAATTCGGAAGGGACTGTTGGTCATTATTTTCTATGAATCTGTCACCTGTAATTAACTAATTTTTTTTTCAAAAAGGAGCGTTAGTGAACTTAATAACAGAAGCAAGATTGGGGAGAAGACTGGGGGCGGGGGAAGGTGGATTCACCTCCTCCCCCAGGTCTCTGTCTCCCTCCAGCCTTACCTTCACTTCTAGAGAGAATTTCAAACCACAAATACTTTCCTTTGAATTTTCAAGTTCAGGTTTAAATTTGAAGCTAATTTTCAGATTTAATTTTTAAATTACTCAATTAAAATCTGAGGGGGAAGGAAAGCAGTGTTTGATTATTCTAAGCAGAAGGAGAAACCGTAGCAAAGGAAACCACGTTACAGAGTTTAAGAACCTTTATCTGTGTAGAATTGGAAGATCTGGAGCCCAAAGCTCAGGAGGAGAATGGAACAAACATGTCGATATTCATAGGCCTTTGTTTAACAATGGGGTCCTCTAGAGTCTAGATTGGAAAGGAGGTGAGGAAGTAAAGCAACATGTTATCTTTCATTGTAATTGTGTTTTATACAGTATCTGTTAATAAGAAAGTATTGGGAAATGCTTTCCCAATAAGATATCTTAAAACATAATCACAGGTTTTAAAATGTAAGTCAATGAGCTAAAAATGTTTTCACCAAGTTTGTGTGTATTTTTTTTTTTTTTTAGTTTCGTAACATCAAGGGATTTTTTTTTCCCCTATCAAATCGTAAATACTTCCTGGCTGGGTTCTTTCAACTTTACAATTGCACTTAACCTTATGTACCCAGACCCGAAAGTCCCTTAACCAGGGGAAAGTCACCTAACCACACCCCAGAAGAGGAAAAATAAAAGACATATTGTTGTGTGAGCCACTTTCTTTCAGGCGATGTGTCTGTTGCGATAAATTACTTCATTTATTCATCATGAGTTGGAGACAGTCATGGTGCCTTGTTTACAGGAAGTTCTTTTCACAGATGGGCTTTACTAGCTTAACTGAACTTACACCCCGAATTATATCACTCAGAACCCCACCTATAATTATTTTCTTTCATTCTTACCTGACCAGATCAGGGGGTGTGGGGCGGGGACCCTCAGAAGACAACATGATCTTCTCGAGGACTTCTGCCAGTTAAAGAACAGGCACGAGAAATGGCATACACACACCTTAGCAGTGCAGGAAATTTCTCATGACTTCTACAGGCTCTTGCTTGCCTCCTGTAGACCTCTGACCTTGTGCTATCTATTTACCTGTCAGGCTCCTCACTAGATTGTGAGCCCCTGGAAACCTGGGGCCATGTCTTATTCAACTTTTACACCCTCAGTGCCAAGCATGCTGTTCAGGTGGACTAAATTATTATATTATGACTCTTGTACATCCCATCTCATTCGGCCACAAGAACTTAAGAGGTGCTCAGTAGACATTATTGTTGAATTAATAAACGTTTTTGAATGCCATGGACTTTGATACTGAGAAGGCAGGAATTAGACCAGGCACACCTTAATGCCATGGCAGAGATGGTTAATGTCCCAACGGGTGGCAGGGGTGGGGCAGAGAGAGAGTATTTGTGGAGTCATAGGGTGATGAAGGCCTCCGCAGCAGGAGGGTTTACCGAGATTCCCTCTTATCCCTGTTTGTGGAATTCCCCCTCTGACTTTACATGAACCCAGACAGTTGTCTGGCACCATCTATGTCTGTTGCACAACCAGTATGTGTTTTCTTGCAAGCTTTTGATTTCCCTTAGCAAACAGGTTTTTGGCTTCCAGAACTTGGAAAAAGAAGTCTCGTGGAAGGGCTATGTGCTTGTCTGTAGTGATAACCATCACCAAATGCCAGCATGGGGAGCCCCACTATGGAGATTAGGAAATGGGAGACCTGAGATAGTTGTCCTGTCCCAGGTCAGACAGGGTACCAGCCTCTGGGAGAGAATCGACTCTGCCCGCATCTGCCGTACCAGCTGCTGGCTTGGCCTACTGGACCTCGTTGTTTCTTGGAGAATGCTTTGCTATTGAACTAAAAATGTGGGATCTCCAGTTTCAGAAGGAACAGTTCACTCTAAATCCATTTATTCCATCACTTGGCCCACAGGGAGACTGCTGGGTGGGATGCCACAGTTCTTTCTTGGAGCCTAAGTGTCTTCTTCAACAAAGGATGAATTTAAGGGTGACCACAGGAGAACAATACTTCCTTTGTTGTGGAAAACCTCCTCTAATTTTTCTCCTGGTTGTCAGTTGCTGCTAAGGCTGTTTTGTTCGTGCAAGTGTTTATAGCATGCCTTTGCACTGTGTTGGGGGAAACTGGCCTTTCATCCTGCCATTTTGCAACATTGCTTCTGACTGTATCTCATTGATCCTAATAATAGACATCCTGGCAACCACCTGTACTTAAGGTCATTGCCTCATGGGTTTCACACTAATGCTAGCCTTCCTGGTGTCCTAGTCACAGATCTGAATAGGCACACCCCTTCCTAACTACTTGCAAATATGTCATTTAAGAAAACCAAAACAACTTGCTTCTCCATGAAAAGCTGTGACTGACACTCCACGGAGTATAATGTTGACAGACCTGTTGTTCATCTTCCCTAACCATGAGTTTGGTGGATGTCCCCTACCTGAGTCACCAGACAATCTGAAGGAAAGTATTTTTTGTTATTGTTTAGCTTATGTGTGAAACGTGTAGTGAGTGTATACTCACATCATGCCAAGTGGATTCAGTCACATAGACTGTAATTCGGGCCACCCAGCCCTACAGGTAATTGACACATATCTCTTTCAGGTCAGGTACCTATTTATATAGCTGATACGTGATTTGTAAAACTATGTTCTTGAATAATAGAAACTAAGATGGGGAAAGCCCCAAGCAACACAGCACCAGGAACACTCTGGGATGCTTGGCTGTGGGCACTACATTTCCCTCGCCCTTTATTCATTTCATGATTCAAGTTGCTTAATCTCTTTCGGTTTATGTTGGTTCATCTGTAAAATGGGGATTATAATAATACATTACCTACCTCAAGACAGTCTGCTTGATGATGGTCTTTTCAGGTTCCTTAAGTTCTCATTCTGAATCATAGTGTTATATCACCAGTACAGAATTTCCCTGCAGGTTTGTTTTTGAACTGATTTGAATGAATGGATCTTTCATGGGCGCTAAGATTAAGTGCAGTTGGATGCAGCCAGCCTCTATCTTTGTTATCCCCAGCTCAGTAACAGATCAGCTTTGGATGGTTATGCGTCACACAAATAAGGAGTCATCATATGAACACTCATGTCAAGATGGTCAGGTTTAGAATCCTGCCTAGTGATCTACGTTAGATGGGTTTAACCAATTCAGAGTGATCTTAGCAACGTTGTTGTGTGGGTCAGGGGAAGTCACAGACATCCTCTCTGTGCTGAGTTCCAACTTTTAGGGAGTGAAGATCTTCAGTCCATACTGTCGCCCCTCCTTGTGTCAGTTTGGGATTAAATAACTAACTGTAATTCGCTGTCAACCCAGATGGGTAAGTGGGTTGAAGAGGTTTTTTTTTAGAGATGAAAAATTTGAAAACAATAACAACCATAAGAAATGATTGTCGGGGATATATTTTAGTGATTACCTACAAATGGTTATTACACCATACTTGTCGTTAACAAACTGAATTACCCAACAGTCTTCCTGGCTAGATGTGCTGTATTTCCTGCATGTACATCTGTTTTTATCACAGCTTGGCATCATTTTTAAAACATCTGGGTCCTGATAAAGGGAATTGAATGCAAAAGAATTCTACATTAGGTAAAACAACAACTTTCTCCCCTCTTAATGTTCTCCTCCCCTCCCTTGATAATTCCCAGACTGTGGGAGGAGAGACTTAACCCCAGACCCCTACACTCCATGCCTCCTAACCCTGACCCCACCCCTGGCACACACACCCCTTTTGCTTGTCTATATCCTATCTGTCTGCTGAAGTTAAGTTTATGTCTTACTTCCTCTAGCTTTGAGTTTTTCCAAACTTTTTATCATGACCCAGTATACACACGCATACGCACACTTTGTATATCATGCTTAACAAATACTTTTAGTATCTAGTATGTCCCAGGCACTGTTCTAAGTACCTTAAAAATACTAACCAACTAAATCCTCATAATCCTATGTGGTAGAAACTATTATTCTCACTTTACAGATGAGGAAACTGAGCAGTCAAAAGTTTAAGTAAGTTCCTCAAAGTCATTGCTAGTAAGTGGCAGAACTCATTATGAACTCAGGCATGGATTGTACTCTGGTCTGGTCTAGTCTGTTATTTCTTTACACCAATGTTAGTCAGGATCTACTAAATTCCTTCAATGTCATGAAAAACACGAACAGATCACTCTATCCCTCCCATCACTGTAGTCTGATAGCACAGAATCAGTTAGTCTATATCACTAACTTGCCCTTGTCAATGCTCTTGTTATTTATCTTTGTGGCTATTTAACAAGGTGACTGTGGTAAAGACTGTGTAATCGAGACTTTGAGTAATATATCAATGTCAATTGTTAAGAGGCTATCTTTTCCAGGCTTCAAGGCCAGAACACACGCTGTGGATGAGGGTGATGGCTATCTTAAGGGGAATGCTTATGTCCGCTATCAGTCACTCCGAGGAGGGCTTAAAACTGAGGCCGAGGATGAAACCTCAGAGAGAAAGGTCTCAATTTGGGATGGAGGTGTGGATACTTCCTCTTTCTGAGCTAGGTATTGTATTTGATGTATTTGATCTTGACTCTGAGACATGAAGAAGTTTGGGGTGGGTCCTGGGGAGGAGGAGAGGGGCTCTCCCTGGCTCTGTGGTGGCCATTGGAAGTAAAATAGGGAATCAGACACTGAGAGACCAGGGCGTGAATCTGGGTTGTAGGCTGGCTAAGTAGGCTGAGTGGTATAAGGAATAGCAGCGTCCTGGAGGCCTCTCTCCTGAGGTCATAGTGGGAGAATATTTGTATAATGGACACCCCAGCAGATTCTTTAATATAGTGCTTGGTGGGTGTTTCAGGTTGGCAGAAGGCTGTGCTCTGCCCAACCATTCAGGGACCTGGTTCCTTCCTGGAGGTGATTCCATTGCCATTCCTCAAGGCAGTGGTTCTCAAAGTGTGGGATTCCACAGAGTCAAAGCTATTTACCTAACAATGCTAAGGCATTATGTGCTTTTATCACTCTCACTCTCCCACGAGTATAGAGTGGAGTTTTCCAGAGGCTACCTGACAGGTGATATCACAGCAGACTGAATGCACAAGTGGATATGATAATCTTGCTGTCACTTATGAAGCCCTGCTTTAAAGAGAGTTGCCAAAAATGTGAAACAATGGCCCTCTCCTCACTAAGATAATTTTTGGGAAATAGAGTTGCCACTAATATTAACATGTAAAAGATTTAGAACATTAATTAAATATGTTATTAATACTAACGTAATAGTTTTATTGTTTTTAGTGAATTAACAAATATATATACTTTTAAATTCTCAGTTTTAATGTCTAATAAAGTAAGTATCACTAGATATAACCCATATGAACAAACACATATGACATCATTAATAATTTTTAAGAATGCAAAGAAAGGGATCTTGAGGCTAAGAAGTTTCAAAACTGCTGGGTTGCAGCACTGATGTCTGCATGGTTAAATCTAGTTCACTGCCATGAATGGATTGGATTGCAGAAAGAGGGAGAGGAGGGTTCTTTTGGACTCGTGTCTCTATGGGCAGCTTCTTGAGCTTCCCAACATCATTGTAGCTGGGTTCCCAAAAAAAGAAGCATCCCCAAAGGGAGCATATAATTTTACTTTTATATTAAGAGACTGGAGTGTTCTGAACGATATGGATTATAAATCATATATTATACAATGTCATATATTACGTTTCCCTCATGAAAAATTGAACATACAATTGAATAAAGAAAAATTTTCCTGATATATCAATTCATTCATATGAAATACTACTAAAATAATAACAGTTAAGTTATTTAATCAGTCAATTTTCTTACAAAGGGTAAAATGATGTGAAATTGGGTTCACCAAGAAAAGTCATGAATTCTGTCTCCCAGATTAGACAGTAGCAGGGACTTTGTCTCATACTTTTTACGGTGAGACTCCATGAAAATTTGAAAACATTTTTAAGATAAGTTCACCTTCCAGACGATTGGCTTAAGAATATGTGGTGTGTGTGTGTGTGTGTGTGTGTGTGTGTACATAATGGAATATTACTCATCAATAAAAAAGAATGAAATATTGCCATTTTCAGCAACATGGATGGACCTAGAAATTATCATACTAAGTGAAGTAAGTCAGACAGAGAAAGACAAAATATCATGATACCGCTTATAGGTGAAATCAAAAAATAATGCAAATGAATCTTTATACAAAACAGAAACAGACTCACAATCATAGAAAACAAACTTATGGTTACCAGCAGCGAAAGGGCGGGGATTAGGAATATGGCGTTCACAGAGACAAAGAACTATACATAAAATAGGTAAACAACAAGGACTTACTGTATAGCACAGGGAACTACGTTCAATATCTTGTAATAACCTATAATGGAAAATAATCTGAAAAAATATATATATAGCTGAATGTCTTTGCTGTACACCTGAAACTAACACAATATTGTAAATCAACTATATTTCAGTTAAAAAAAAAAAAGGTAAGTTCACCTTCTGAAATAGAAACTGGCAAAGATCAATATGTAGGCGATGGGATCAGGCAAGTGGTTTGGTGTTTGTTGGTGATGATGAGGGTGTGTCTCCCGAACCCCATCATGGAGACTAGAACGTTTACCAAATACAATTCAAGTGAGTAACCTATTTGTAAACTAAGATTAGAATATGTGTGATTATAAAAATACAATTACATAATAGTATGATGACAAATATGATGGCGGCAGTGATGGTTTGTAAGATCGATTCTCAGGGAAATGAAGGATTAAAAGAATCGCTGTGGCAGTGTGTGTATATCAGTCATTTATTCCTTCTTATTGCTGAGGAGTATTCTACTGTACGGCTGCAACACAATTTTTTTATGCATTTACAAGTCAAAGGACCTTGAATTTTTTATGGTTTTTTTGGTGATTATGAAAAAAACTGCAATAAACCTTTGTTTTTATACGGACATATGTTTTAATTTTTGAGGAGTAAATACGTAGGAGTGGGAACTGGCAAACTATTTTCCAAAGTGGTTGCACCACTTTGCCTTCCTACCAGAAGCGCATGGGGGTTCCAATTGCTCTACATCTTCAATCCTCACCAGCATTTGGTTTTCTCAGTTTTACAAGCTTAAGCCATTCTAATTGGTGTGTAATGGTATCTCATTGTGGTTTTAGTTGGTATTTCCCTAATGATAAAGGATTTTGAACATTTTATGTGCTTATTTCCCATCCACATATTTTCTTTGATAAACTGTTCAAATCTGGTGCCCACTTTAAAAATTGGGTCATTTGTTTTCTTATTATTGAGTTTTGGGAATTCTTTATAAATTCTAGATGCAAGTTCCTTATCAGATGTGTGTTGCAAATATTTTCATCCAGTCTGTGGCTTGTGTTTTAATTTTTGTTTTGTTTTGTTTTTGGCCACACAGCGTGTGGGATCTTAGTTCCCCGACCGGGGATCGAACCCGTGCCCCCTGCAGTGGAAGCACAGAGTGTTTTAATTTTTTAAGTAGTGTCTTTTAAACGTTGGTGAAGTCCAGTTTATTAATTTCCTTTTATAAATCATGCTTTTTGTGCTCCATGTAAGAAATTATTGTGGGTCCCAAGGTCACAGAAGTTTCTCCTATTTTTTTTTTTTCTAGAAGTTTGATAGCTTTGGATTTTACATTTAGGTCTATGATCTCTCATGAATTTAATTTTTGTATATGGTACTAGGTGTGGGTTGGGGTTCTTTTTTTGGCATATGGATGTTCTATCACCATTCGTTGAAAAGGCGAAACTTCTCCATTCAATTGCCTTGGCGCCTTTGTTGAAAATGAACTGACCCACTGTTTAGATCTATTTAAGGACTCTATCCTGTTCAGTTAATCTGTATGTCTATCCTTTGGTGAGTATCACACTGCCTTGATTACTGTAACTTATAGTAAATCTTGAAATCAGGTTGTGTGTGTCCTCCAGCTTGTTTTCAAGATTATTTTGGCTGTTCCAGATCTTTTTCTGCTGTTTATTGGTTAAGTTACAGCCTCTGATCCTCAAGTTTCTCGCCTTTAAAAATGTAGATAATAATCACACCGACACCATAGAGTTATTGGAAAGGTTTCGTTTTGTAAATCATACAGTAAGGTGCCTGGCACGTGTTAATCTGTCAATAACTGTTAGCTATTATTACTATTTTCATTCTCTAATTTGCAAGACAACTTTTCTATTATCTCACCTGAAACCTGAACTTCACTGTATCCTGAAACATATATACACCTGCTGCCATTTAAAAAAATTTTCGGTGGAGGTTCACTTACTATAAAACAATTTTTCAGAATAACACTTTGTCTAGTTGAGGAATTAAAACATAAATTTAAAAAGGAGTATCCTGGCATGGACATATTTCTTACGTTACCTCAGTCTACTAAGTTTCTGTGGGGAACAATACTGGAAAACAATGAAGGTGAATAAAAGATGCAGCTGACATTCTGAGTGGAGGAAGGAAGAGCATAGAGATCAGGGGGAAGACTCAGGAGTCAGAATTCAGGAAACTCGCTTCTTGACTTGCAACTTCCTAGCTGTGCAATCTTGAACCCACCCTTGTAGTCTGTTTTCTCATCTACATAGTGTCTCACAGTATTTGTGGTGAAGATAAGTGAGCTGATTATGCTGGGAAAGTGCTTTTTAACGTGTAAAATGTGGAACCCATGGTTCCTCACACTATGTACCAAGATACCCTGGGATGTTGCAATGAAGTCGTAAGGGTGCTGTGGCTTATTTTAAATTTTCTTAGGAAAATTTTCTTAGGAAACACAGTAACAGCTGTTGAGTGCTGCATGAGTTATTATTGTTTGGCCCTAACTATTTAACAAATAAAAATATGAAGTATACATTTTGGTGTAGGATCCTGTGAGAAAAATTATTGAGTCATTAAGCATACTGTGAATGAGAAAGTTTGGGAATCTCACAGATAAATATCCATTTGGGGAAAGCTTTGTAGGTGCTGGGCACTGGTGTCTGGCATAAATGGGAGTTATTTATTTTTGGTGGTTTTGTCACTTCATAATCTTTAATGTGCATTTTTGGTGCAAGGAGTTTTAAAACCCATTTCAGGAAACAATACCAGAAGTATTAGAACAAACTTGTAGCATCATCAGGGTATGTAAATAGCCTGGCCAACAGCCTCCATCATCCCTTTACCCTCCCCAGCAAACACATAGAGTGATCTTACGTGCTAAGTGCTCTACGTATATTAATTTACTTAGTCTCTGCCACTCTCTCAAGAGGCATTTTTAACACCTTGTTACAGATGAATAAACAGGTTGCAGATGGTAAAGGACTGAACCAAGGCTACTTAGCTAAGTGACAGATGTTTGGCCCCGGTCTCTTGTGCCCTCACACAGTCTGCTAAGAAAGCCGAGGATTATAGGAGAGGGGATTCTAAATGACTGATGAAATCCTATATAGTTCCAAATTGATACTATTTTAAAAGTCTCACTTTGATCTTTTTTTAATTGTTTGAGGAAAAAAAATGCTTGGTAAGGTTGGATGTAGCTTATCTATAATCATTTTGAATTCTTAACAGCGTGATCGTGTGTTCCTACAGCCTAAACTTGATTCTGACAAAATCTGTATGTTGTAGACCCAAGAAACTATAAAAACCCAGTTTTTTAAGGGCAAAATATTAAACTGATTTTTAAAAATATAGTAAAAAAAAAAAAAAAGAAAGAAAGAAAAGAAAGAGGGATAAGATGCCCAAATAAAAAATTCAATCTTCTTTTTTCAA
This sequence comes from Monodon monoceros, assembly GCF_005190385.1. NCBI lineage: Eukaryota > Metazoa > Chordata > Mammalia > Artiodactyla > Monodontidae > Monodon > Monodon monoceros. The sequence continues at coordinate 36,156,153 of NW_021703771.1, read as the reverse complement.
GGAAAAGTAACGCTTTCATGATGTGGTAAGTTGCCATCATTACCAGAAGACATATGGTTTCATAAACACAATGGGTGAACTAAGGAGGCTTGTTGAAACGTTTTGGCCGTGCAGGTTTCCCATGCTGCAGTGACTGGTTGATAATAAGAGGCAGAACCTGCCAAAACTCCAATCCTGCTACATTTTGTGATATCAGCCAAGGAACTTGGTCTGCCTGTGCTGGCCTGTGCCTCCCACCTCATCACCTGGGTACCCTCTCGGGATTCCCTGCCCTCCAGCTGTACTCAACCCACTGCAGCTATTCCCACCAGCATCCTCTGCTTAGGTCTCTATGCTTTCACTCTTCTTTTTGTTCAGAGCTTACACTCTCCAGTAAAACTTTCTGTAAGGATGTCCATTATGGTAAACACCAGCCACGTGTAGATACCGAGGACGTCAAATGTGGCTAGGGTGACTGAGAGGCTAAAATTTGTATTTTATTGGTTTTTCATTAACTTAAATGTCCACAAGTGGCTAGTGGCTGCAGTCTGGGACAGCACAGCTCAGATGGTCTTCTCCTTATAAATCGTCCTCCTCCACTTCTAGATCCTTATTGTCAGGTCACCTCGTACTCATTCTTGAAGATTTAAGAGCCAATCTCCCGGAAAGCCTTCCCTGTCCTTGCTGTACCTTCTCCCTCTAAAGCCACATGCAGATTTCTGTGGCCCCATCTTTGCACCCATAGCAACGCCTTCCTTTGATCCCAGCAGCACTGTGATAAAGATTTTATCCACTAGACTGGGAGCTCTGTGATGTTCTGGGACTGTGTCTTTTCATCTCCAAGTATCCAACATGTTGCCTTGTAGCTGATCAATGCCTCCCTGTGGATGGAATAGGATTGGAGTCGATGAGTCTCTCAGGCATAAGATTCTATGACTACGTAGGAGAAAGATTGTGGAATGTTGCACTGGAACCATCAATGAATAAAACAAGTTAATTCACTTGATCTAAGGGGACCTTCTGATCCACCCAGAGAACTGAGTGTCATTAGATGTCACCCTTTAAAATGATCATGTTGGAGTATACAAATTCTCTTCATATTGCTGAGGAACTTAGCACAGCACTCTGCATTGGTCTGTCCAGTTCCCGGCTCATTGTTGCCAGCTGTGGTCTCATTTTTATAGACCTAAAAGCAAATTTTCCAGAAAGTGGCAAACCAATATCTCAGGTTGGGAGAAATTGAAGAAACTACCTTAGAAAGTTTACCTGGGTATCCCAAGCTGCTCAACTCCTCTCCTCTCTGGAGGTGAAAATGTAACAATCTGAACATCTTCGAAAGGCAAGGTCAAAAACTCACACAAAGGGGGCTTCCCCTGGTGGCGCAGTGGTTGAGAGTCAGCCTGCCGAGGCAGGGGACACGGGTTCGTGCCCCGGTCCGGGAGGATCCCACGTGCCGCGGAGCGGCTGGGCCCGTGAGCCACGGCCGCTGAGCCTGCGCGTCGGGAGCCTGTGCTCCACGACAGGAGAAGCCACAACAGTGAGAGGCCCGTGGGGGGGAAGGGTGGGAAAAACTCAAAAAAAACTCACACAAAGGAGTGGTTTGTGTGCAGTTTTATACTATCACCCAAGGCTATCCAGACCTTTTTTTTTTAAACTTGTTTATAACAACATAAGCCATTTACTTTCTCCTCTTTTTGTTTTCCTGATAATCTGTAGAAATACTCTGTCCCTTTTATCCAAAAGACTTACGCATAATCATTTAACACGAATATAGATTTATAAATCGATTGTGAAGATAGTACCAAAACTCACTAAAAATATTTTAAAAGTGTTTTTTCCAAAACAAATGATAATGATGATAATAAGTAATAATAATAAAATCCTTAACACCTTCTTTATCAGCTTGCGTACCTCACTATTGTTCATCTCACTTTATGCAGTTGCAGTTGGCAGGGCGGGGGAGGGAGTTTTCATGCCTTAGAAGCTTAGCATAGTTTGTTAATATGTGAGACACAAATTCAAAGAGCATGCCACAATACTTAGCATTGGGTAAGATGTTCTTACGCTTACAGGATATGTTTGGACTCCTGACAATTAAAATCGTGTATATTTAGTTCATGATTAGTAAGACTTAAGTTGCCTTTCCCCCCACAAAATATCATATCCAGACATTTGAAAGTCTTCAGATGGTTTTGTTTAGCATCAAAGTGTTTTCACTTAAAAATGTTAACATTCAAATCAGTCTCACAGCGAGTGGATGACAAAAGCCATGGCAGCAATCTTGTTCAAGGAATGAACATTTCCAGTTAACCATGTGGAGCAAGATGTACTTGAATGAAGCGGGCAGTTCATTCCAGGCTTCCAAGTGGAGTTGCTGGGACATAAAGCCGCCATTGTCATTGGCACTTTGAGTCATTCAGATCACCCAGGAGAAAAACTGGCCTAGCAGTTCGTCCCCTGTGACTCAGCCTGGTGGTAGGTTTTAGTCAGGGGAGTGATTCTTTGATTGGAAATGTCAGCAATGAAAAAATCAGCTTCTAATTGTATCAGCTGGACAATTAACCAATTTCAATGATTTTTTTTTTTTTTTTGCGGTACGCGGGCCTCTCACCGCTGTGGCCTCTCCCGTTGCGGAGCACAGGCTCCGGACGCGCAGGCTCGGCGGCCATGGCTCACGGGCCCCGCTGCTCCGCGGCACGTGGGATCCTCCCGGACCGGGGCACGAACCCGTGTCCCCTGCATTGGCAGGCGGACTCTCAACCACTGCGCCACCAGGGAAGCCCCTCAATGATTTTTTTTTTAACTATGATTTTTTTCTAACTCACCCAAGTCTGACCTACTCCTTTAATTTTTAAAAACTTTACCACAAATTGTGCATTGAGTGGAATGGCAATTCATTTATTTATTCATTTATTCACAGATTCATAGATTGATTCATCCATTCAGCAAATATTTACTGAGCATTTACTGTTGGCCAGGCACATTTTTATGCACTGGACTAAACCAGTGATTAGAATTAAGTCCTTGCCTTTATGGAGTTGACCTTCCTGGGGGGACAGATAGACAGTAAACAAATAAACACATATAACATGTCTAGTGTTCCTATGTGCTAAAATGAAAAATACGGTGTGGTAGAGGATAGGAAGTGATTGGAGTAGAGATTGCTTTTTTTATTTAGGATGGTCAAGGAAGGTCCCTCTGATTAGGTAATGTTTGAACAGAGACCTGAGGAGAAGAGGGTACAAGTCAAATGGGTTATCTGAGGAAAGATTTTTCTAAGCAGAGAGAACAACAAATGCAAGAGGCCTGTTGCAAAGGGTGGGTTAGAGTATCTGAGGAATAGAAAGGAGGCCAATGAGATTAGAGCAGGACTGAGGGGAGTGGGGCAAGATAGGAAGCAGAGAAACAGGAGGCTGTTGAAATGGTACTGCTGAGATAGCCAAGAGAGCAGGATACTGGTAGGAGATAGACCTTGCAGAGGGAACCAGGGCCAGATCACTCCCTCTGGGTGGAATGGAAAGCCCCCAAAGTTTTTGGACAGAGGGTTGTTCTGACATGTTTAAACTGTTCCCTCTCACTACCGTGAGACAAGAGGATGCTGGGGCAAGGGTGGATGCAAAGAAAGCAGTTGGGAAGCTGTTGCAATGACCTAGACCCAATGGTGGCTTGGATCAGAGTTTAGTGGTAAGAGGTGAGAAGTGGTGGAATTCTGGGTATATTTTGAAGGTGAGGTCTTCAAGATTTGCTGAAGTATTAGATATGAGATGTGCTAGAAAGAGTGAAGGCAAGGACCACTTGAAGGCTTTGGCGTGAGCACCTGGAACGATAGTGATAGAGTTGCCATTGGCTGGGACGAAGGAGACTAAAGCAGGTAAAGGCTTTGCTTTATTTGGGGGAGGAGTGGGGAATCAAATGGTCATGTGAACGTTTTAAGTTTCAGACTTCTGTTAGATGACTGGATGGAGATGTCTAGTTGGAAGACAGACATAAGAACGTGGACAGTACGTGCATGATCAATGTTGGAAATATAAAAATTGGGAGCCGTAAGTTATAGACGGTATATAAAGCCATGGGACTAGAAGATAAGACGGAAGCAGTGAATGTAGATAGAAGACAAGGGAGCAGAGGACTGAACTCTGGGAAAGATGACAAAGGAGTTTGAGAAGGGCTGGCCAGTGAGGTGGGTGGAGACCAGAAGACAGCGTGCCCTGAAAGCCAAGTGAAGAAGGTGAAGAAGGAAGGGATCAGCCATGGCAAACGCTGCTGAGAGAACAAGTCAGAAGGTGGCTGAAGGTTAAACATTAGGTCTGGCAATGTGGAGGCTACAGCTGATTCTGGTGCATACTACTGCATTCGGGTTTTATGAAGGTTGCTGATGACAGAGCAGTAAGAATGGGTTGCAGAGTGTGGGAGGGGAGGAAATGGAATTAGTGAACACAGAAGGTTGTTTTCGAGAGTTTCCTTGTCAAGGAGAGCAAAGAAATGGGGCATTGGGCTGGTACTGTATGTGCCACTGTATGGATACGTGTGTGTGTGTGGCGATCAAGATATGTCGCAATCAAGGGAAGTTTTCATCCTGTCAGTTTCGATGCTTACAACAATGGGCAGCGGTCTTTTACAGAGAGATCACATTTGAGATTGAGAACATTGTTACTTGTGTTCTGTGAAAGAGGAAGGTGATGGGAGAAAAGTGTCTTCATGAATTACATAATTACTACTTTCTCTTTGCTCTAATTTTTGTTGAACAATTACAATAAACCATTACTTCATTCTACCTTTTATAATATAGCAGCAGCAGCAGCATTGTAAAAAATGGTTACTGTGTACAGGAAATATGTTAGTTTATTTTACTGAATTCCTACAATTATTGTATGGGGTATCTATTTTTTTTAATTAAAAAATTTTTTTTGATGTGGACCATTTTTAAAGTCTTTTACAATATTGCTTCTGTTTTATGGTTTTTTGGTCACGAGGCATGTGGGATCCCCAATCAGGGATCAAACCTGCACCCCCTGCATTGGAAGGCGAAATCTTATCCACTGGACCACCAGGGAAGTCCCATGGGGTATCTCTTCTTATTTTTCTATTTTATGGAAGAGGAAACTGAGGCTTGACGAGATTATTGGTTGTGCCCAATATCACACAACTGGGGTTTGTGCTCAGATGGTTTTGACCACAGAATTTGAACTCTTGACCACCACGTTTACTTCCTCCTTTATTTGTAACTGCGCTGAGATGGGACTCGGACCTTTGTGTATCATTTATACATTATGCGTCCGTGTTATTATGTGCATTTAGTAGCTTCCCGTTTGTAAATCCACCTTGTATCCTTGCTGGCTTGCTCATGGGGTGGATCACGTGTTTCTTGACTTAAGAGAAAGGTGGAACAGGTGGAGGGCAGTGACATACGCTTCAGAAGCTCTCAGTAACCCCCAATGAACCTGGATTCTTCAAAATCTTGATTACAGAAATAAATGCATATAGTGGGGAACGTCTTTTGTGTTTTTCAGAATAAATCAAAGAGACAAAATACACTAGTCTTGTCTATGTGCCAGTGATGTAAGAAATTGGAGGCAAATAGTGTAGGTTTATAAGGAAATAAGCAATAATAAATCAAAACGTGATGCAATAGTGTTAAAAATGTCCTGCTTATAGGAAACAATCTTTTCAATCTATTCAGTCGGTAAAATGTGTCTAGCTTCAGAAAGAAGTTGAAAGCACAATAAAGAATGAAATCGGTTAAGTTGAACTCAGGTGTTCCTCTGAGCTCACCGAATACAGATAAGAGGCTTCACAACAGAGACAGAGATAACCCCACTTCCCTTCAGCCACAGCTCTCAGCCCTGCCAAGTAGCTGATCCTAGAATATTCTCTCTTCAGTTAGTTTGATGAATCCTTCTTAAAGGTGTGGTCAGTACTAAAAACATGTCCATGTACATTTCATCTATTAAAAAGGGAAAGAGTAGAAGAGCTGAAAATGGAGGATATGGTATTTGTCTTGGGTTCTTTCTGCTCACTATGGTTTATGAGATTATATAAGGTTAAATAAAAGTTTTAGTCTAAAGACACTTCCAAATTAGAGCACCTAAGCAGTTTGAGTCTCTTGATTGAAAGTTATCAGAGCAGGGCACAGTGACTTAAAGTCTGATTAATGAGAAAATACGTTACCACTCGTAGATGCTTTGGGATGGATGGGATTGCTGAGCAGTTTCTCAAATATTTATAAATTAATCACTGGATTACATGCACTGTCCTTGTCTCAGAGACTCATCGGGTCTTGTTTTGAATACGATGCTTCTTATTCTTTGTGAATTTGAGGCTGGACAGCTGATACTGTCTAGACTTTTAGAACAGTAAATGTCCCATGTTGTTAAAATTACTGAAAAGAGTATAGTTCTCTGATTTCTTGTGATATTTGATACTATTATTTATGAGTTTTAGTAGAATCTGAGTTAGCTGAGAAGACTGCACGCTTCGAGATTCTAAAGGTACTGTATCTGACTTCTTCAAAATCCTCAGCATTCTGGTGTGGTCTCTTCCTCCCCTCATTAGGAAGGAAGCCAGCACAAGATATTTGCAAGTTCTACTTCCTGTTCACTAGCCCCCTCCCCCAATCCCACCCCAAAGCACATGTACCCTTACTTGGAGCGTGACTACTGCTACTACAGCATCCTTTTCTCTTATAATTGAGGATGATCTGCATCAACATTTTTTTTTATCTGGGTGAGGCAGTGAAGGAGTCATTTGAGTATTTCTTAAGCACCTATATAATGATGGACATAAAACCAAGCTCCTCAGTTCTGTGAACTTCCATGACTAAGTGACCTAGCTACACATGCCTGGGGCAGTGTTATGCTGGAAACGTTGAAATCATATACAAGCTAGATTCATTTTTATCTTCCATATTGTTCTTTAAAAAGACATGCAAAGGGGCTTCCCTGGTGGTGCAGTGGTTGAGTCTGCCTGCCGATGCAGGGGACACGGGTTCGTGCCCCGGTCCGGGAAGATCCCACATGCTGCGGAGCGGCTGGGCCCGTGAGCCATGGCCGCTGAGCCTGCGCGTCCGGAGCCTGTGCTCCGCAACGGGAGAGGCCACAACAGTGAGAGGCCCGTGTACCGCAAAAAAAAAAAAAAAAAAAAATAGACATGCAAAAATAAAATGTAAGGAAATGGCAAATGGGGCTTTTGCCACAAGGGAGACACCTGTAAGTTTACATGGCCTATAGTGGAAGAGCGGGCACCAGGAGGTTGGACCCTAGAGAACATGATTCTGCCTTAAGCTGACGAATATCTGAGCCCAGCTCGCAGCCTGACCATGTGTTTGCGACTATTTTTCGGGAGCAAGTAATGTTTGAGATGAGTTTTCCATGACCAGAGATGTTGTGTTCTGGTAAGGAGAATTGGGGGCTTGTATTAGGAGTCAGTGAGCTGTGCAAGTGAAGGAAACAAAGACAGGTAAGCATCGCTACCTGTGGGGATCACAGAAGATGTGGACGCAGAGGGCAGGATGGAAGGCAAATCAAGCAGTTGTGTTGAAGGTAATAGAAAGCCGGTGAAGGGGATGCTGATTGGAAGAGCTATTTTGTGTTACTAGAAGCCAACTTACATAGAATTCATTGTTATCTGCTACTCAAATAGTAGGTTAGTTTTCCTAATTTTCTGTGCCCTTTCTCAACGGGTCTGCACTTGGATCCTAGAATTTGGAACTGCAACCCAGAGAATGTCCTTAGTCTCCGTTGGGTAATGTCAGGGCGATGGTGAGATGGCCATGTCTGCACTAAGTTGTGTGTATGTGGAGACATAGAGCCAAAAGATCCAGTTGTGGTGGGAAGAGAAAGAATAAGAGGGAGGGTGTGCGTGTGTGTGCGCGCGCGCGCGTGTGTGTGTGTGTGTGTGAGAGAGAGAGAGAGAGAGAGAGAGAGAGAGAGCGAGGAAGAGGGAATAGAGACAGAGGGTAGAGAAATCTGGGGCAGCCTGAGAAGGAACCACATTCCTCTGCATGGGGAAAAAGAGGCAGCAGATAATGAAGCCTTTCACCTACAGTGCCTCATAACATTGGCGAATTTAGAGTGGATCCTTCTTGCATTAAAATGAACAGCTGACTCGGACAGCAAACAACTTTGTGGATGCAGGCCTATCTGTGAAGGTACCATGTGCCGATGCATCACGATTGGCAGAAGATTTTAAACTCATCTTCAAATTCTTTGACTCTCCTCCCATTGAGTAGGGAGACCTGTGTTCTTCCTGCTTCAATCAGGACATGCTTGGCACTACTTCCACCTACAGAACGTGGTGAAAGTGATGCTGTGTGTTTTCTGAAGCCACAGAAGGATAAAGGACCATGCACCTTCTGCCTGTTTCTTTTGGAATGCCCACTCTGAGGACAGCTGCCAGGAAAGAAGCCTGACTATCTGAGACTGCCATGCTGGAGAGACCACATGTAGGTTTTCTAGGCAACAGCTCCAGCTGAGCTCTCAGCCGACAGCCAACACAAACTCCAGCCACAAGAATGAGCTGCCTTGCATGTCCGGTCTTCAGATGACAGCAGCCCCAGTCAGTATCTGTCTACATCTGCATGAGAAACTCCAAGCAAGAGCTTCTCAGCTCACCCTCCTCAAATTTCTGACTCACAAAACCATAAGCAAGAAAAAGGACAGGGGATGGCTATCAACCATGCAACCGACACTCTGCCACAGACTGCTTGACTAAAGAAAACTTCTCTTTCTTGCTACCACTAAAAATGGTCCAGTAGGTAGATGGGCTGGAGACCTCTCAACTTATTTGGGTATAACATTGGCTAAGAAGGTCAAGGATATATTTTTTATAGTTCAATCTCTGTCTGGATTAGCTAACACCTCTCATTTCTGTGCCACAAATTGGACTCTGAATTCCCACTTCTCTTTTCACAAGTATATATAGCATGAGCCACCCTGTGTGGAGGGCAGGGTGGGAGAACTGGGGAGAGTGCATGTGGGCCAGTGCAAAGTCATCACCGCTACTGGGAAAACTCAGACAAATGCCTCATGACCAGTGCTGGGAAGAGTCAAAAGAGTGGGGCAGGAGAAAGGGGGAAAAGGAATAATGTCAAGGGAGAGGCAGTGCTTGCTTGATTGCATGCCAACCACCTTGGCCTTCGGAGGAAGTGGGAATTCCAAAGCCCCTCAGACTTAAACACATGACTTCTTTAAGACAATCGCTATCAGATGGCAGCTTCCAGCGTGCTATTTCATGCACTTTTTCTGAATCATGGAATCAATTATGTTGCCCTCTAATGTACCATCTGAGAAATCAATGTTAAATTGACTGTTATCTAGATTTAGTGAACATGAAACAATTTATATTTGAGAGCTACAATCCAAAGAGTATGCTCTCTGTTCATTCTTCTAGATCGAGGCTCACATGTGCACAAGCGTCCAGGGGCCAGGCCACCGTGGCACAGGAAGGAAGCCTTCTAACTGAGATCACAGTGCACAGATGACCCTTCCCAGGAGTCATGGCTGCTTGAGGCCATCCAATGGCTATGAAAAAAGTGATTTCGTTTGCCAAATATAGCAGCCTTTTAAAAGAAACTCCAAAGCTGGATTTTTATGTAAAATCTGATTTTTGAATGTTGGCAATGGATTAACAATTTTCATAAAACACCCTGTGTGCCAAATTCAGCCTGTGGCAGCCAGTTGAATCCTTTCTCGATTCTTTAAGTTTTATTCCTGCATCAAGCTAGCTCACCGGAAAGTAACATCCAAGGCTATGTTTGCTTGACTCCTTATAGAAATATTCATTGAGCTTTATTTTAATATGATGCCCTTGACTTCTATCAAAGATCAATGTCTGTTTTGCTATGCAGCATTTCTTATAAAGATATACACAGCAAATTTCTACTAGAAATCCTTAGGAAAAAGAAGTCTGTCTTTCCAGATATATTTGTGTGCTTCCTTTCATCAGATGATTAGAACTGTGTAACTCATTATGTTTCCTCATTTTGGCTTGACTTCTAAGGAGCTCACAGTTAAATATAGTGTTCATACAAATATACTCCATGTTTCTGGTACTATGAACTTTCACTTTTATCTAATATTCCAAAGAGTTTCTAAGTTTCCTTTTATATATCTGTAACTTACCTGTTTCTCACACATCTTCTTACTATTAAGAGATCAAAATCTTTTATGTATATCATATACACACATATTATATGACATATAACATATTTGTGAGTCTAACACTTTTTTACAACTTCATCCCACCCTTCTACTTTGCTTTTTAAAAAGTAAATACAATAAAATGTTAAAGAGTAATGCTTTGCCCAATTATATTTGGCTGTCCGGCTATCTGACTACCTTAGAGATATAACTTAGGACATATAAAGTGTGCTTTGTCTTAAAATAGGTTTCCCGCATCTCAAATGTTTAAAAATGCAGACAGTTAAATATATATATAAATAATTTATAGTTTCATCAGCCAGTAACTACTACCATGAACAAATTTTACTGTCTCCCATATTTTTTCTATGTATAAATATTTACCATAGATAACATATACAATGTTTACTACATGATTTATACTACGTAATGCTATATAATATTTACTACATAATATGTATTTAATATATATATATGTTATATAAATTATATATGAGATAATATTTCAAACACAACTTTGGAATTGGATTTTTCTTCTTAACGCTATATTCTTAGCGTTCTCCCATGACCCTAAACACTTTTGAAGAAATGCTTTTAAACATGTTTGTCATATTCGGTTATATGAGTAAACTTTAATTCATTTTACCCTTCTATTGTTAGACATTGTGTTATTTCCCATTTTCAATATTTAAACAGTGCTACCATGAATGTAAATATTTGTGTGCTGCTTATAATTTTCCTTAGGGTAAATTCCTAGAAGTAAGCTTAGCAAGGACAAAGGGCCACATTTTTAAAAAGTACTGGCAAAATTACTTTCCATAATGGTAGCATTAATTGAATCAGTATCCAAATGTCCCTGTCTCTTGACACACTGTCAAAGATGAGATTACCACATAAAAAATATTTTGATCATTTAATGGATAAAATATAGGGTCTTATTACTTTATATTGCATCTCTTTGTTTATAAACGAGGCCAGGGTTTTTTGTTCTTGTTTTTGCTTGTTTTGAGCCTCGACATTTGTATTTCTTCTTTTGCAAGCAGTATATTCACATCCTTTGCCTGTTCTTATATTTCAGTTTTTTTCTTGGGCCAAAAAAAAAAAAAAAAAAAAAGACGTGGGCTAGATTTTATTTCCGTGACTGTTCTACTTCTTTGGACCAGTATCTGAAAAATCTCAAACTTCATACCAAATGTTTCCAGACTAAACTCTACTAGCCCTTTCCATCCAATGATATACAGATCTGCAGTTTACTGAAAGGGAAATTCGGCTGCTTTGTAATAACTCTCACTGTTGTTTGCCAAAGTGCAGTTCCACAAATTGGTAGACACCAAGATGCAACCCATGCTTTTTTCCCACCCCACTGAGACAATGAGAACTTTTATCTCCTTGTCCCAGGAGACCTGAATGCTGCTACATGCAAGAAATCCCATTTGCCATCAATTCCGTTTTCCATGTGGGACTTTCCTGACGGGGCTTTCTTGATTCTTACTCATTCTTTTCTTTCCTGGCCACCCACCTCTCCCTTCTTCTAATAATTTAGAGCTGTCTTTCCAGAAATATCAACCAGGCGGGTACAACTTTTCAGTGCTTCCTACTCCAGTGACGTAAAACACCCACAAAAATTTTCTGCTAATCCTGAGTAAAACAAGCAACAATATGTCAGCAATGCTCTTGAGGCCAGATCGTGCAAGTTGACATGCAGAGCTACCAGCAGCAAATCCATCACTAGGGTGTGTGCATTCTTGAGAGGCAATGAGACAGCTTTGGCTCAAACCTCCTGTGTGTCATTATTTAAAGAAATCAAAGATATTTGTTTTGGTTTGGGGGCTGGAATTTGTGCCTCAAAATAGCTACAGTTTTCTCAGAATTTAGCATTGCCAAAGAAGCAATTTGTAAGCTGTAGTAGTGAAACAGGGCACAGTTTCCTTCCAACTTCATTATGTGCATATTAGGTTGTGTTATTGTGTTTACATAAGGCATTTCTTTTGAAACACTGTATATTTGGTAGAAATAGGAAAAGCAAACACATTTAGGTCCCATCACTGTCTCTGTTTAGCTTTGGGAGAGACATGAAGGGGCACAGAGTTCGTCTTTGCTGGGCTAGCCTTCATGCTAGGAGAGTGGGTAAGGGCTCCAATAGGCAAATCCTCATGGGCTTTCTGGCCACATGGAGGTCCTGTGAAGGATTCTACTTTATTGATTTGGGGCCCTGAAAGCAGCCAGAAAGAGTACAAACAAGTAAGATGAACAAAACCCACCCCTCTCCCTCTGATTCCACGAATATTGCCGTGTACGGCCCACAACAGCCCCACCTGCACCTCCCTTCCACCTCCCAGAAACCCTTATCCCAGCCACTGACTTGATCCAGGGTGTGCCTTTTGGAGAATCCAAAACAGAGGAAGGAAGAAACCATTCTGGTTATAGAAAGGCATGGAATAACCCCAGGCTGTAGGCTACCCACAGCATGGGTGAACCATCACTGAGGGTGGGCCTGGGAGTGGAAAGTGAGGGTGGAGAACTGCGTAGCGTGTTCAGGAGGTCTTCTCTGAGCCACTCATGTTGTGATTTGGTTTTTCTGTTGGGCATCAGTTGGTCTGGACCCTTGGTTGAAAGTGACCAAATCAAAACCCAAAAACGAACACAAAACACTGAAATGAGCTTAAGCAATAAAAATAATTGATTAGCTAATGTAACTGAAAGGTCCAAGGGTAGGCTAGTTTCTGACATGGCTGGAATCAGAGGCTTAAAAGTGATCAATTTCCAGGTCCATCTCTTTGCAAGTCATTTTTCCTGGGTGAGGACGGCCAGTGGATGTTTAAGACCCTCAGCCTACCAGCTTCACAACCTCAGCAGGAAGAGAGCATCTTTCACCAGAAGTGAAAGATGGGGAGGACAGAGGAGAATGGAAGATGGGCCAGCTCAGATCAGCTGTCCATCTTTTAACCAAATGGAGGAGATCTACAACCTACATTACATGTCCATTCCTAAGTTGGGGAGTAGGGCCCTCCAGGAATGAGAAGTTTCTATTGTCGGGAAGAGAGGATTCTGTTGCTAGAAGAATGAAAGACATCGCAATCCACTTCATCATGGTTTGGTAGCAGAGGCACTAGGCTTACAGCCAGACCTGTTCCACTCTGTGTCCATCATGCTGTCACCCTGGGTAAGACACGTCTAAGCCTCAGACCCCTTAGTTGTTCAATGGGACCAAGAATTTGCACTTGATCATTTCAGCGAGACCACTGTGTGAAAGATACAGAAATAGTAAGAACGGAAGGGATTATTGCTATTGTCTCTTTCTGGCCCCTGGAGCTGGCTATCGCAGGTCACCTGTTTACTTGCATCTTTATTAGTTTGTAAGGTTCTAAAAGGGAAGGTCATTGCATAAGGTTCAAACTAAGAGCTGCCGTCAACCTACCCAGGTGTTCAGACAGTGCATCTGCCTCCCACCTGCTTCACCCAAGTGATTCAGAGAAGAGCGTGTTGGTTTCAGCTTCCTAATCACGGTCAGCATGACATGGAGAGGCACCTCTCTGTGATGCAGCTTCACTCTGAAGTGTTGGGTTTCTATTTGCAGACTCTTTTGGAAACTGTCTTTGACTCCTGAGAACCAAAGCATTTGAAATATTCATCATTTTTATCCCTAAAAATGGGACAGGAGGCCTGGCACCTCTCCTAAAGCCCCAGCCACACCTGCTGTTTATTCTGCACTCATGCAGCGATGACTCTCCTCTAGAGTTCATGGCATTTCCTTTGACACATCAAAGTGAAACTCCTAGAAGACAGAAACAACATGTCTATTGTTAGATGAAGAGTACTCCATTTCAAGGTGAAAACTAAAACACCAGGTTGAATGTTTTTTGAAGTCCTAATACCTTGAGTGTTTAGATTTGGGGGTTAGGGGCAACTGAGTGGTTATCGGTGAAAGTGTAAGCTGTCATTCTTGTAAAGCCCATCCCCTTGGAAAAGGACAATGTTATAGAAATATCTCAAGAGAAAAAAAAGACCAACCGAATTCACAAGAGCTTTTCCCATATCCAAGTTGGTCACTAGACTCCCTATACTCTGGATTTTACACTGAAGTGTGTCCTTTTTCTCCCTCACTCCCTTAGTTCTGCCGCATTCAGCTCCTACCTGAATAGCCCCTCCTAACTCATTTCTAATGCCTTCCCTTTTCTTTCTTTTGCTTTTTTTTTTTTTAACATAGGGAACAGGTTTGTTTATTTTTTGATCTGCTGCTCTCCCCAAAGAGCCAGAAATTGTGTTTTTAAAAAAATTTTATTGAAATATAGTTGATTTACAATGTTGTGTTAGTTTCAGATGTACAACAAAGTGATCCAATTATACATATATATATTCTTTTACATTCTCTTCTATTATAAGTTATTACAATATATTGAGTATAGTTCCCTGTGTTATACAGAAGGTCCTTTTTGGTTATCTATTTTATATATAGTAGTGTGTATACTTTGATCCCAAACTTCTAATTTATCCCTCCCCTCCTTTTGGTAACCATAAGTTTGTTTTCTATGCCTGTGAGTCTATTTCTGTTTTGTAAATAAGTTCATTTGTGTCATTTTTTTAGATTCCACATATAAGTGATACCACATGATATTTGTCTTTTTCTAGCTTACTTCACTCAGTAGGACGATCTGTAGGTCCATTCATGTTGCTGCAAGTGGCATTATTTCATTCTTTTTTATGGCTGAGTAATATTCCATTGTATATATGTGCCACATCTTCTCTATCCGTTCATCTGTCGATGGACACTTAGGCGGGTTCCACGTCTTGGCTGTTGTAAACAGTGCTGCAGTGAACATTGGGGTTGCCTTCTCTTTTCTAATCTGCCTTCTCTCCAAATGTCCTTCCTCTTAGTCTTATCCATCTAAGTACACATCTGAGGTCATTTAGTGTGATGTGCTCTAGGCTAGCTCATTAACTATCTGTGGCTTAGTTCTCTTAGTAGTTAGTTCAAAGGGTTATGTGAGGCTTCAGCGAATTAATATATGTAACGTGCTTAAAGTAGCATCTGGCACATAGGAATTCTTTTTTTAAATTTATTTATTTTTGTCTGCGTTGGGTCTTCATTGCTGCATGCAGGCTTTCTCTAGTTGCGGCGAGTGGGGGCTTCGGATTGTGGTGGCCCCTCTTTGTTTCAGAGCACGAGCTCTAGGCACGCAGACTTCAGTAGTTGTGGCGTGCAGACTCAGTAGTTGTGGCTCGCGGGCTCTAGAGCGCAGGCTCAGTAATTGTGGCGCATGGGCTTAGTTGCTTCGCGGCATGTGGGATCTTCCCGGACCAGGGCTCAAACCCGTGTCCCCCACGTTGGCAGGAGGATTCTTAACCACTGCACCACCAGGGAAGTCCCCACGTAGGAATTCTAATTAAGTGTTGGCTGCATAAATGTTGGCTATTATTACCAGATCCTTGTGGGCTCCAGCTTAAAACCCTTCCCTCTCTTCCGGTGAGGGAAGATGTAGCTCCTGTCCCTGGCCCGCATCCCCTAGTGGTGCGGCCCCTCGCCATGGCTCCACCTCTCCTCTCACAGCTCTCCCTCATGTGCTCTGTCCCCTGTGCTCCCACCACACTGGTAGGCACTAGGCATGTTTCACCCAGGTGATTTCTTTTCCCTTCCCTCCATGACCGCTCGGGGAACTCCTTATTGTTCTTCAAGGCTGTGCACCAGTGAAACCTCGTCTAGATTTTCCTGGGGAAGACTTAAAGATGGCTTTTTTGGTGCTTTCTTCTATTGTAGCAATTATGCTACCACGCTTAAAGATAACAAAAATAACTACTGCTTACTGGATATCTAGAATGTGCCAGAGACTTTATATACATCGTTTCATTTAATCCTCACGACAGAAACATTATTCCTATTATAGATAAGGAAACTGAGGTTCACAGAGCTGAAAGTTACTTGTCCAAGGAAGCAGTGGTACCAGGATTGACAGTCTGGTCTGATTCTGAAATCCGTTGTCCTTTGACTATATGCCATGCTCCTTTGCAGCATGGTTGATCGTTTTCTTGTCCTCTTGCCTTCTCTGGACCTTTGAGCTGCCTCAGTGCCATGAACAGCATCCTTAAGAGCTCCCTCACTGCTCATGGAGGAATCCGAGCCCAGTAAAATTCTGTGTACTAGGCACCCTTGACTCAGAGACTCCTGCATATCCTCTTCCAGCCCAAGATGGAAACAATCACTTTCATTTGTTTTCTTACCTTTCTGATCACTAATTGGATTCTTCTTCTATGTCAAAGACTCTTCTACCTGACTTCTGGCAATGATCCTCTAGAAGTAATAGTTTTCCAGTTCTTGTGTGGGTAGAGGAGTCACGTGTTGAAGTACCGTGTACATGC
Source organism: Monodon monoceros (assembly GCF_005190385.1). Taxonomy (NCBI): domain Eukaryota; kingdom Metazoa; phylum Chordata; class Mammalia; order Artiodactyla; family Monodontidae; genus Monodon; species Monodon monoceros. The sequence goes on along the minus strand of NW_021703771.1, from coordinate 36,139,684 downwards.
AGCCTGAAGTGGCTCCCTGGGCACCACTCTGCAGCTCTGGCCAGCATCCCTGCCTCCTGCTTCCTGGGGAGAAGGGAATTGGCAGCAGACTTCTTGAGGGCAGCAATTGTACCTTGGACGCACGGTATGTAGCCCAATATTTGGCATAGAGTAGACACTCAAAAAATAATGGTTGAATAAATGAATGATTGTTAGATGCAGTGATAACCAATCAACAGTATGCATTAGGTGGAAATTGAAGTCAAGGTATAGGTTCCTCAGAAAGGCCAAAGGATGACTGACCCTCCATTTTGCTTCTAATGAGAGACTCCTGCAAGGCACATGGTGGGGAGGGGAGGATGCAGAGGTTCTGGATAATCGTTGTTTGAAGAATGGATTGAGACGCCTACTAGGGCCATCATCGACCTACATGTTAATCAAGACAGTGGTGATTCCTCTATCCAGCCAGACTTGAGCTGAAGGACCTTCCCTCCTGATAAACCTTTCTCTCCATTATTCATTTATTCTTCAGCCCTTGGGAATTTAATAGCTCTTCTGATTTGTCTCAATTCTAAAATTAACAGAAAATATCTTTCTTCAAAAAAATGAGACAATGAATGCAAAATACTTTAAAACAGAACCTGGCATGTGTAGAGTGCTCGATGTGTTTGCTTTGTTTTTTCACTCCTTTCTTTACTAAAATTATGTTGTTAATATCGTTATGTGTGATCCTTGAAACTACTTGTTGCAAAAATAGATTCTTCATGACGGCTAGTCAGTCTTCTAAGAGATTCTTCATGACGGCTAGTCAGTCTTCTAAGAAATAAAGTAGAACAAAAAGAAGGAGGATTCAGGTGCCAGTTTTAAAGAACTACATATAAACTATAATAAAATCAAACCTGTGTGAAAACCAAAGCTTTCACCAAGGAACGTAATGTATTTCTGTCCCTATAACCATGTGTGGGAACCTTGGCATTCTCCGACTTTACTGAGGAAAACAGATTTTACTGGGACCGATTTCTCTGAGCTCCTCAGACATTTGCTCTTGTCTGCAGGGGGCGGGTGCTATTGCGGACGAAGATGTGCATTTGATCCCTCGTGCCTACATCCCATGTCTCTGTGGTCCTGCAGACTGTTCTCAACCCTGTCCAGTTCCACCTAGAGCTTCTTCCAGGGGCAACATCCTTCAGGCCTAATTTTTCCCTCACAAAAGAAAGCCCACCTCCCCAATCTCAAAGCATTTCCCTTTCAGCCTGTGAGAGAATTAGTTCTTGTTGTTGTACCAGACAGCCACTTTCTTGGATTAGCATTCCCAGGCCTTTCCAGGCTCAAGGAAACTTGGCAAGATGGTTTGGCAGCTCCCTAAGCTTACTAGAAATACCAGAAGCCCACAGTACATATCATGCTAATTAAGTTTTCAGCTCTGTCTCTAAACCCTCAGAGTGTTTGGAAGATTGAGTAACTTGGGAAATGTCCTGGTGGGGATTGACCAGAGAAGACACTAATCCCAAAAAGCTACTCAAAAATCAAGGCTGTGGGGTGCACACGTGCCCTTGGCAAGGGTGCCCCATCCCTTCAAAGAGTGGTCTTTTTCATTGTGTTTCCTCACTGGCAGTGAAAACCCTCTGGGAGCACCACATCATTTTCCAGTATCACTTCCTGAGGCGCCTCTATTGATTTCCCTCCTTCGCCTTTGGAAGTGTTTGGTTTTCACTGAGCCGTCACACTCAGAAGGTGTGACGATACTGTGGTGTTCTGCCACACCTCAGGGGTGGGGCAAGACAGGTGCCCGTGCCAGGTGGCTTCCCCCGCACCCAAGGGGTGGTGATGTCACCTATTCTTACCACATCTTGGAGTATTTTATTAATCTTGCACTGCAGTCATCCCTAAAGGAAAACAGATTGGTCTGGTGCTTTAAGCCCCTCCTTTGACAACCTTCAAAATATTGGTCACTGCTGTGGGACTTATACTATATAGTAAGGATCAGGCTACTAATTTTCAAAATTTTATTCCTTTTTTTTTTTAATCCATGCCGGTGCGTCATGCGGGATCTTAGTTCCCCAGCCAGGGATCGAACCTGGGTCCCCTGCAGTGGAAGGGTGGAGTCCTAACCACTGGACCACCAGGGAAGTCCCCTAATTTTCAAAATGTTATAGTGATTACTGCAATATCTTCTAAGAAAGAAGATGCCAAGTGAGGAGACTGAGGTGAAATGGGAGATGCTGGGCTTTCCCCTTTATTATAGAAATTCATATATTTCGAGAGGGTACAAGTTAGGCAATAAACTTGGTTCATGTTCTCTAAAACTTTGTGCTGGATGCAGACTATTATGTATAGGATGGATAAACAAGGTCCTATTGTATAGCACAGAGAACTATACTCAAGACCCTGTACAAACCATAATGGAATCACTTTGCTGTACAGCAGAAATTAAACACAACATTGTAATCAACTATACTTCAATAAAATTTAAAAAAAAATCAGATCGGAGCAACTTTAAAAAAGTACAGTTTGCGTAAAACCTAAAAGGAGTATTTATACTATATTACTGTTCATTATAAAGTACCCATATGAGACTTAAAAAAAAAACCTTTGTGATGAAGAAAATCTTTCAGTTATTAATATTTTTTCTAATTTATCAGTTTTGAGGTCAGTACCGATTCCTGGCTTCCAGCCATGGCTGGAGTGGTGGGGACCAGTTCCCTTCTTTGAGCTCTGGAGTTTTGGTGCCCACATGGATGGCATCACTGTTGATTCAGTGTAGTCAGGCCTTGGTGAGAAGCTCTGGGCCAGAGAGGTGGGAGGACAGTGACCCAGCCTAGTCCATAAAGGAGTACCAGGGCAGTAGCCGGTCCTGCCCGTCGGGGAACCCACAGCCTCTGATTGGGCTTAGCATGGAGTTAATTAGTTTCCAAGGGAAAGAAAAATAAGCAGTTCCTTTCTTGGAGTGTTTCTGGTCTTATCGAAGAGTCAAAAGGAACGTGAGAATGCATCAAGGGTTAACTTGTAAATTATGTGGCATGGATTATGCATTCAGTGGGAAAGCAGAAAAGGTGGCCGTCAGGATGGACTGGAATAGCTGGAGGAGTGAGAGCTGGCAATCGGCTTAGAACAATGGGTACAGTTTGGGAAGGTCCCGTATGAGGATTTTTATAAGGTTCAATTTGTATAAATGACTCTCCGACAAACATTGCTTTGGCTGTCGGGAGATGTAGAAGAAACAAACCAGGATCCCCTGTCTTCACACACTCCAGCTCTTTCCTGAGCTGCTTGTGCAAAGTAATTTACAGAACACACAACTCAGTTTAGGTGTAAAGTGAATGGAGTGTATTAATAAGAAAACATTCAAAGTGTCAGTGGGGGAGGGACTGGTGAAAACTAAGATGATGAAATTACCTCAGTCAAATAGAAGTAATCAGACGAGGATTAATTTTTTTTCCAGTTAAAGAATCCTTTATAACAAGAGTTGGCAAAGGGCAGTCCTAGGACCAAAGCAGGCCCATTGCTTGTGTTTGTACAGCCTCAGAATAGTTTTCATATTTTTACGTGGTTTTAAAACTATATAAGTATCTGCATACTATCCCTCCCTGTTTTGCCTCCTGGGCCAAAAAGCCCAAAGTATTTACTATCTGGTCCACAGAGAAAGTTCGGCAACGCCTGCTCTATGATAAAGGTTTACTTGAGGTATTCTTTAGGGTTTATTGTGTTTTTTTCTTCCCTAACATCTTATATGGTCTTTGCAGCTTTATGAAGTGGTCAAAACAGACACCATTATCTTTATTTTATGTAGAGATTTTTAAAGTTGAGCGAAGTTGAGAAGTATGTCCTGTCACAGTCCCCTTAGTTTTGGAAATGTACATCGAATCATCACAGCCATTACTTGGGGGTAAAATATTGCAGTGCTTTGAAGACAATGGGGATGCCTGGTATAATAATCCTGTCTTAGAGGAGGGGGTGGACTTTTATACCTAGGAAGCAAAGGGTCTTCTGTGAGAGGAAGAATCAGAACCACAACCCCTGCTTCTAGTGTTTCTGGGAGACCTGGTGTGGTGGGTCCATGTTGGAGTTGAAGCTCCAGCATTTGGTTTGACTGAACATGGATGTTCATTTTGACCCAGTGGTATGGGTTAAATTGCATTCCCCCAAAAGGTGTTAAAGTCCCAACTCCCAGTACCTGTGAATGTGACCTTATTGGAAATAGTGTCTTTATAAAAGCAAGTCCAAATGAGGTTATTACGGTGGGCCCTAATCCAATAGGATTGGTGTCCTTATAAAAGGGGAAATTGGGACACAGAGATAGACATGTAGAGGAAGACAATGTGAAGACCCAGGGAGAATGCCATCGGAAAGCCAAGGATCACATGAAGCCACCAGAAGCTAGGAGAGAGTCCTGGAACAGAGCCTCCCTCCCAGCCCTCAGAAGGAACCAAGCCAGCCAACATCTTGATCTCAAACATCTAGCCTCCAGAATTGTGAGACAATAAACTTCTGTTGCTTAAGCCAGCGGTCCCCGTCCTTTTTGGCACCAGGGACGGGTTTCTTGGACGACAATTTTTCCACGGATGGGGTGGGGGGTGGTTCAGGTGGTAACGCCAGCGATGGGGAGCGATGGGGAGCGGCAGACGAAGCTCCGCTCGCTCGCCTGCCGCTCACCTCCTGCTGTGCAGCCGGTTCAGTAACAGGCTGTGGCCCCGCACTGGTCTGTGGCCTGGGGGTTAAGGACCCCTGGTTTAAGCCACCCAGCTTGTAACGCTTTGTTGCAGAAGCCCTAGGAGTCTCATTTGCCCACAGCCTCCCTAGCACAGTGGGTACTCTTTGGAGACAGTACGTGACAGTAAACTGAGGAGCTTAGCAGCGAAGACCTGAGTGAGTCCTGCCCCCTGGGCTGGGCAGTCCTGACTCAGTGGGCGAGAATGACCAGCCTTAGCATGTAGGACTGAGAGCAGAGTACACAGAGCGTCTCTGTGACACTGAGTGGCGACCTCGTTTGTGACTTTGTCAGGCTCCAGGTCTCCGCACCATTTTGGACCTGCAGATGCCCCTGGACTTCTTGCTAATTTTCTGGATACTACTCAAGAAGGACTTACCAGATGGCTGGTTAGCAGAGCAGGTTAAATTTTAAAAGAAGTAATAAAAAAGAGATGTTACCCTCGTCGTATTTCTAGTTTGGGAAATAGCTTATCCAGCTCAATTTACAAGAGAGGAGTTGGCCACACACAGGCTCTGAGACTGTGCAAGTGACAGGGCCACTGAGGAGTAGTAACAAACAAGTAAACAAAGACATAGGTATCTGGCCTCCAGCCCAGTCCAAATTCATTCCACCACACCGTGGGTTAGTTATGGACTTTTAGTTGACTTATACATAGTCACAAGGATGATCCTCGTCAAAAGACTTTTTAATGAGTTTTGCTAAGAGCTGCAATATTATTAACAGAAATGTATTCACTAGGGAAAGGTTTAAGCCTTTCAAAGCCTGTTCACAATTCATAACGTCTATTTACCAATTGAGTTCATTTTACGAGAGCGTATTAAATTTCTCCTGAGCGCTGTTGGTGTTGACAAGCAATAAATAAGGCCATTTAATATTTCTCAACGTTTTACCCTCAAACTTGAGTTTCTCAGCATCAGATGGAGAGGTACTTTTCGGTGGATCTACTGCAAATATGGGCATGTGCATCTCCCTCCACGCCTCCACTCTGTCTGCTCAGGATGTGACTTCCAGGCAAGGAGAGTGGCCACCTCCATATCTGCAATGAATTTGAAGATACCAAAATGCCATTTCAATTAGCCATGATGTGTTCCCTAAGATATACTCCTATTTATGAATAAATTTTCATTTGAGCCTCTCTTGAATGTCACTCTGGGTTGGCAATTCAACCAAGAATCGATTTTCAAATTTCTTCTTCATATTTGGACATATTCTGGGAAGCCCGCCTGCTTGAAGACCGATCGTAGCGAGACATACTAGCAGCATCTTTGAAAGCACAAAGCCAAAGCCGGAGCGAGTGTGACTCAGAACGTGTTGCTGGCCACATAGGACCATCTATAGCTAGGAGAACAAGCAACCCGGGGCCAACACTAGCTCTAACCCCATCAGGCCTGCTGTCATCACAAAATAAAGGTGGTGAAAACCTACCTGCTTCCTTTGGGCCAAAGTGGAGCAGTGGCCTGTCTGCTTTTAGGTAATGGCTTAGCTGCTGAGTGTGTCACTGATACATGTTTCCTTCTCTAGTTTTCCTCCCCCTCTCCTCCTGCCTTTTGCTGTATGACTGACTGAAGTGAAACCCAGGGGAGAAGAAGGAGACACAATGAGAGTCCTGACTAAAGGTGACACATAGCAGAAGAAATGAAAGTCTCATGGCATCACTACTGTGGGATGCAGAGATCAAGGCCCATATCCTATGTGGGCTGGGAAGCAAACAGCTTAAATGAATGCAACTGGCAATTCCCAGCTCATAGTGGGGAGGCAGGGCTGCCTAGGGAACAAACCTCCAGAAGATAGACATGGTCTCACTTCGGGTTTCAACCTTGCTCAGAAATCTCTTGAATGTGTCTCTTCACAGCTTGGGCTTCCTTCTATGTCTTGTCTGTAAACGGAAGGGCTTGTGCTCCGAGTTTTTCAGAGGGTCTTGTGTGTAAGTGTGCGTGAGAATGTGAGTGAATGTGAATGTGTGTGAGAGGGCGTGTGTGTTGGGAAGGGGGAGGAGGAGGGTGGTAATGAACAGAGCAGTGGGTTCAAGCTCATTTATCTAAAAATCATAGTCAACATGTAAGGACTCCAGACCATATGCCTGGCAGTGGCAAATGACGTGGCAGCTTGAGTCGGAGGGCCGTCTGGAGGCTGAATTTCCTCTTTCTTAGGGACCCCAGTCTTTTCATTAAGGGTTTCAACTGATTCGATGAGGCCCATCCACATTAATATGGATTATTTCATTTCATAATCTCACAAAGTAAGTAGTGTTGTCACCATTTTATAGATGAGGAAACTGAGGTTTAGAGAATGTATCAATATTAGGTGTCTCTGGAGAAACAGAACTAATAGGATGTGTGTGTGTGTGTGTGTGTGTGTGTGTGTGTGTGTGTTTGTGTGTGTGTGTCCAACTCTATCTTTCCCTATCTATCTGTCTATCTATCTATCCGATCTATGTATCTATGTATCTATCCAGACATTTATTTTAAGGAATTGGCTCATGCAATTGTGGGGACTGGCCGGTCCAAAATCTGCAGGGCAGACCGGCCAGCTGAGAAACAGAAGAGTTGATGTTGCAGCTTGAGTCTGGAGGACAAATTTCTTCTTTCTCGGGGGAACTCAGTCTTTCTCTTAAGGTTTTCAATTGATTGGATGAGGCCCACCCACATTATGGAAGGTAACCTGCTTTACTCAGAGTCCACTGATCCACGTGTTAATCACATCTAAAGAATACCTTCAGAGCAACATTGAGACTGATATTGACTAAATATATGGGGACTGTGGCCTAGCCAAGTTGACCCATAAAGTTAACCGTCACAGAGAAGTGAAGCCCATGTCATCAGATGCAAAAAAGAGGCAAGATTTGAACCCCAACAGTCTGTCGTCAGAGCCCATGGCCTTCACCTCTACCTTTCTCACCCATGTCGGATGCCAGCGTGGCCGTGTGCAGATGGCCCAGCCTCTCTACTCCCAGATGTCTCAGCGGGAAAATGACCTCACAATTTCTGTTCTGCCCACTTCCTAGGATCGAGTAGTGACCCCTGGGGGTAATGTATCCGAAAGCTCTTAACATCATGTGAGTAAATGTCAGCGGCACTAAAAATCTAGGTCATTTCTTCCCCCTGCCCCCCATTTAAAATGATTTCTTGGAGAAAGTAAATCAGCATAACCCTTTTTAGAGGGCAGTTTGAAATTTTCTTTCAATATAAAAATGTGAATCCTCTACGATCTTACAGTTCCACTTCTAGGAATCTTATTTTACAAATGGATAAAGACATAGTTGTAAAGACACTATTCCACCTTTGCTTAGAAGACAAAAAAAAAAGAAAAACCCCAACCTGAAAACAATATAAATTGCTCCATAATAAGGGAACACATAACAAAATGATGACAAATCCATTCAGTGAATTGCTATACAGTTATTAAAAAGAATGAGATGCTGCTATACAGGTGACCTTGGAAAGATGTTCAGGATATATTATTAAGTGATGAAAATGATATTCAAATAACTTGTTAGGATGGTCCCTTTTTTATAAGGAATAAAAACTATATATGTGTATATATTGATAAACAGAGAAAAATGCCAATATATACATATCAAATTGGAGTGAGATTAAAGAGAGGAAAGAGAACTGTCTCTTTGTACGTGCTGTATATATTTCTACATTTTCTGAATACGTTGTGAGTTTTTCATTTATTTAGGTATTTGTTACTAAAATTTTCACTATGTCAAATGAAGATTTAAAGATAAAATTTTGACCTTAGTCTGTTTTCTTTAATATTAAGTTGACTGCTCCCTCCTACCCCATACTATGGGTCTACACTAATTTCCATAGCTTTGCTAAAGCATTATTTAGGAAGGGAATCGCCAGATGAGACCACCTTGACATTACAGGACATTTGGGGAAGACATCCCCTAACCTGTTCTCTTGACCAACAGACATGATGGTGCCCACATGGAAGTGTTTCCGGCAATTCTTGTCCTCTCTGTGTCTGGCAATACCAAGACTGATAGATACATGGAGACAGAGATGCAAATGCCAGTGACAGCTCACTGAAATGAAACCCTCACAGACATTCTCTGGCTTTTCTGTATTTGGAGAGTAGTTTATGCAGGCCTGGAGAGCAGTGATTTAGCTAGAAAGGTTGAGCTCTCAGATGAAAAAGTCCTTCGATAATAAAAAGTTTAATTTATTTTCCCTTTATAATGCAGAGCTACTGGGATGGCATTTCCAACAATACTACATAAAGAGATCATGAATATCAGGCAAACGCTGTTTCTCTGCTCCCACCTGTTGCTCTGAAGAGCTTTTAGAACTTTCTACCCAACCAGAGCAGATCTTTTAGTGATTAATATCTGGGAGGCATTGGCTATCAACTGTGAGCTTTCTGAGAGCAGTCACTGCAGGGTCTGATCTTTATCTCAGAATCCCCGAGCGGCACTTGGCCTCTGTGTGGGGAGCACTCATGGGCCAGCTGAGCTCATCTTCTCATCTTGCTCCGTCTAGAAAACATTTGCAGCTCATATGTGATCCTCATGGTCTCTTGCTGACAGCTCTTCAATGCCTTCTTCTGGCTCTAAGCATCAAATCCAGAGCTCATACCCTGTCCTACCAGGCCTTTGATGCTGGGCTGATGGTCAGCCAGTTGTACTGGTTCCACCACCCAGGTTGTTGAGAGTCAACCTCCCTTCTGACCTGCCAGGTTTGTGCCTTTGCAAATGGCTACATGTCTAGAACATCACTCCTCCTTATGTAAATCAGTCCCTGCCCAGCCTCATCGCCGGCTCACTGTCCCTGGAGTCACGCTCTGACTTTCTCTGGTTTCCTTGAATGTGCTGGTTCCAGGGCACCTCTGTCCTGACTCATTCTGTGTCTTCCGCTGAGGAATCTTTTCAGTATCCTGTCACCTAGTCATTAATTCTTTCTCACTCTTCCGATCTCAGTTGGAACGTCAAGTCTGCAGGCACCTTCCCTGAACCCCCATCCCCAGAAAAAGTATACTCTCGGAGCACACTATAGTTTCCTTAAGCATTCATCAAATGATTATCTGGGTAATTTTTTAGGATAGACTCCATGAGGCCAGCAAACTCCTCTTGTTCTCCCAGCACCAATGTTTGCCACACAGAAGATTCTTAATAAATATTTGATGGAGTGAAAGAATAAATAAAAGTTTAGGCCAGAGGGAGTTGAGGAAGATGGCGGAAGAGTAAGACGCGGAGATCACCTTCCTCCCCACAGATACACCAGAAATACATCTACACGTGGAACAACTACAGAACACCTACTGAACGCTGGCAGAAGACCTCAGACCTCCCAAAAGGCAAGAAACTCCCCACATACCTGGGTAGGGCAAAAGAAAAAAGAATAAACAGAGACAAAAGAATAGGAACGGTACCTGCACCAGTGGGAGGGAGCTGTGAAGGAGGAAAGGATACAACACGCTAGGAAGCCCCTTCGAGGGCGGAGACGGCGGGTGGCGGAGGGGGAAAGCTTCGGAGCCGCGGAGGAGAGCACAGTAACAGGGGTGCGGGGGACAAAGCGGAGAGATTCCCGCACAGAGGATTGGTGCCGACCTGCACTCACCAGCCCGAGAGGCTTGTCTGCTTCCCCGCCGGGGCGGGCGGGCCTGGGAGCCGAGGCTTGGGCTTCGGTCGCATCGCAGGGAGAGGACTGGGGTTGGCGGCGTGAACACAGCCAGCAGGGGGTTAGTGCGCCACAGCTAGGCGGGAGGGAGACCGGGAAAAAGTCTGGAGCTACCGAAGAGGCAAGACACTTTTTCTTCCCTCTTCGTTTCCTGGTGCGAGGAGAGGGGATTAAGAGCGCTGCTTAAAGGAGCTCCAGAGACGGGCGCGAGCCGCGGCTAACAGCGCGGACCCCAGAGACGGGCATGAGACGCTAAGGCCGCTGCTGCCGCCACCAAGAAGCCTGTGTGCGAGCACAGGTTACCATCCACACTGTCCCTGCCGGGAGCCTGTGAACCCCACCACTGCCAGGGTCCTGGGATCCAGGGACAACTTCCCCAGGAGAACGCACGGCGCACCTCAGGTTGGTGCAACTTCACGCCGGCCTCTGCCGCCGCAGGCTCGCCCCGCACTCCGTACCCCTCCCTCCCCCCGGCCTGAGTGAGCCAGAGCCCCCGAAGCAGCTGCTCCTTTAACCCCATCCTGTCTGAGCAAAGAATAGACGCTCTCAGGCGACCTACACACCTTCTTTCTTTTTCTTTCTTTCTTTCTTTCTTTCTTTCTTTCTTTCTTTCTTTCTTTCTTTCTTTCTTTCTTTCTTTCTTTCTTGTTTTCTTTGTCCCTCACTTTCTTTTCTTCTTTTCTTTCTTCTTTCTTTTCTTTTCTTTTCTGTTTCTTCTTTTTTTTCGTTATCTTTCTTTCTGCTTGATGCTTTCTTTCTTTTCTTGTCATTTCTTTCTTTTCTTTGTCCTTTCTTTCCTTTTCTTTCCTTCTTCCTATATCTTTCTTTTTTTTCTTCGTCTTCGCTGTCCTTCCTTCCTTCCTTCCTTCCTTTCTTCCTTCCTTCCTTCCTTCCTTTCTTTTCTTTCTTTCTTTTTCTTTCTTTTTTTCTTTCTTCTTTCTTTCTTTCTTTCTTTCTTTCTTTCTTTCTTTCTTTCTTTACTTTTTCTCCCTTTTACTCAGAGCTGTGTGGATGAAATGCTCTTGGTGCTCCAGCCAGGTGTCAGGGCTGTGCGTCTGAGGTGGGAGAGCCGAGTTCAGGACGCTGGTCCACAAGAGACCTCCCAGCTCCACATAATATCAAATGGCGAAAATCTCCCAGAGATCTCCATCTCAACACCAACACCCAGCTTCATTCAACGACCAGCAAGCTACAGTGCTGGACACCCTATGCCAAACAACTAGCAAGACAGGAACACAACCCCGCCCATTAGCAGAGAGGCTGCCTAAAATCATAATAAGTCCACAGACACCCCAAAACACACCACCAGACGTGTACCTGCCCACCAGAAAGACAAGATCCGGCCTCATCCACCAGAACACAGGCACTAGTCCCCTCCACCAGGAAGCCTGCACAACCCACTGAACCAACTTTAGCCACTGGTGACAGACACCAAAAACAACGGGAACTACGAACCTGCAAGCTGCAAAAAGGAGACCCCAAACACAGTAAGATAAGCAAAATGAGAATACAGAAGAACACACAGCAGACGAAGGAGCAAGGTAAAAACCCACCAGACCTAACAAATGAAGAGGAAATAGGCAGTCTACCTGAAAAAGAATTCAGAATAATGATAGTAAAGATGATCCAAAATCTTGGAAATAGAATAGACAAAATGCAAGAAACATTTAACAAGGACCTAGAAGAACTAAAGATGAAACAAGCAACAATGAACAACACAATAAATGAAATTAAAAAGACTCTAGAAGGGAACAATAGCAGAATAACTGAGGCAGAAGAACGGATAAGTGACCTGGGAGATAAAATAGTGGAAAATAACTACTGCAGAAAAGAATAAAGAAAAAAGAATGAAAAGAACGGAGGACAGTCTCAGAGACCTCTGGGACAACATTAAACGCACCAACATTCGAATTATAGGGGTCCCAGAAGAAGAAGAGAAAAAGAAAGGGACTGAGAAAATATTTGAAGAGATTATAGTTGAAAACTTCCCTAATATGGGAAAGGAAATAGTTAATCAAGTCCAGGAAGCACAGAGAGTCCCATACAGGATAAATCCAAG
>NW_021703771.1:36019877-36127301 GCF_005190385.1 Monodon monoceros | reverse complement strand
CAAAAGAAAGCTGGAGTAGCAATTCTCATATCAGACAAAATAGACTTTAAAATAGACTTTAAGATAGACACTACATAATGATCAAGGGATCGATCCAAGAAGAAGATATAACAATTGTAATATTTATGCATCCAACATAGGGGCACCTCAATACATAAGGCAAATGCTAACAGCTATAAAAGGGGAAATCGACAGTAACACAATCATGGTAGGGGACTTTAACACCCCACTTTCAACATTGGACAGGTCATCTGAAAGAAAATAAATAAGGAAACACAAGCTTTAAATGACACATGAAACATGATGGACTTAATTGATATTTATAGGACATTCTATCCAAAAACAACAGAAAACACTTTCTTCTCAAGTGCTCATGGAACATTCTTCAGGATAGACCATTTCTTGGGTCACAAATCCCAATTGGTAAATTTAAGAAAAGTAAAATCATATCAGGTATCTTTTCCGACCACAACGCTATGAGACTAGATATCAATTACAGGAAAAAAAACTGTAAAAAATACAAAAACATGGAAGCTAAACAATATGCTACTAAATAACCAAGAGATCACTGAAGAAATCAAAGAGGAAATCAGAAAATACCTAGAAACAAATGACAATGAAAACACAATGACCAAAGACCTATGGGATGCAGCAAAAGCAGTTCCAAGAGGGAAGTTTATAACAATAGAATCCTACCTCAAGAAAGAAAAATCTCAAATAAACAACCTAACCTTACACCTAAAGCAATTAGAGAAAGAAGAACAAAAAACCCCAAAGTTAGCAGAAGGAAAGAAATCCTAAAGATCAGATCAGAAATAAATGAAAAAGAAATGAAGGAAATGGTAGCAAACATCAATAAAACTAAAAGGTGGTTCTTTGAGAAGATAAACAAAATTGATAAACCGTTAGCCACACTCCTCAAGAAAAAAAAGGATAAGACTCAAATCAACAGAATTAGAAATGGAAAAGGAGAAGTAACAACTGACACTGAAGAAATGTAAAGGATCATGAGAGATTACTAGAAGCAACTCTATGCCAATAAAATGGACAACCTGGAAGAAATGGACAAATTCTTAGAAATGCACAACGTGCTGAGACTGAACCAGGAAGAAATAGAAAATATGAACAGACCAATCACAAGCACTGAAATTGAAACTGTGATTAAAAATCTCCCAACAAACAAAAGCCCAGGACCAGATGGCTTCACAGGTGAATTCTATCAAACATTTAGCGAAGAGGTAACACCCATCCTTTTCAAACTCTTCCAAAAAATTGCAGAGGAAGGAACACTCCCAAACTCATTCTACGAGGCCACCATCACCCTGATACCAAAATCAGACAGAGACACTACAAAAGAAGAAAATTACAGACCAATATCACTGATGAATATAGATGTAAAAGTCCTCAACAAAATACTAGCAGACAGAATCCAACAACCAACACATTAAAAGGATCATACATCATGGTCAAGTGGGAATTATCCCAGGGATGCAAGGATTCTTGAATATACACAAATTAATCAATGTGATACACCATATTAGCAAACTGAAGGAGAAAAACCATATGATCATCTCAATAGATGCAGAGAAAGCTTTCAACAAAATTCAACACCGATTTATGACAAAAACCCTCCAGAAAGTAGGCATAGAGGGAACTTACCTCAACATAATAAAGGCCATATATGACAAACCCACAGCAAAAGTCATTCTCAATGGTGAAAAACTGAAAGCATTTCCTCTAAGATCAGGAACAAGACAAGGTTGCCCACTCTCACCACTATTATTCAACATAGTTTTGGAAGTTTTAGCCACAGCAGTCAGAGAAGAAAAAGAAATAAAAGGAATACAAATCAGAAAAGAAGAAGTAAAACTGTCACTGTTTGCAGGTGAATTGATACTATACATACAGAATCCTAAAAATGCTACCAGAAAACTACTAGGGCTAATCAATGAATTTGGTAGAGTAGCAGGATAGAAAATTAATGCACAGAAATCTCTTTGCACTCCTATACACTAATGATGAAAAATCTGAAAGAGAAATTAAGGAAACACTCCCATTTACCATTGCAACAAAAAGAATAAAATACCTAGGAATAAACCTACCTAGGCGGACAAATGACCTTTATGCAGAAAGCTACAAGACAGCGATGAAAGAAATTAAAGATGATACAAACAGCTGGAGAGATATACCATGCTCTTGGATTGGAAGACTCAACATTGTGAAAATGACTATACCACCCCAAGCAATCTACAGATTCAGTGCAATCCCTATCAAACTACCAATGGAATTTTTCACAGAACTTGAACAAAAAATTGCATAATATGTATGGAAACACAAAAGACCCCGAATAGCCAAAGCAGTCTTGAGAAAGAAAAACGGAGCTGGAGGAATCATGTGCCCTGACTTCAGACTCTACTACAAAGCTACAGTAGACAAGACAGTATGGTACTTGCACAAAAACAGAAATATAGATCAGTGGAACAGGATAGAAAGCCCAGAGATAAATCCATGCACATATGGTCACTGTATTTTTGATAACAGAGGGAAAAGTATACAGTGGAGAAAAGATAGCCTCTTCAATAAGTGGTGCTGGGAAAACTGGACAGCTACATGTAAAAGAATGAAATTAGAACGCTCCCTAACACCATACACAAAAGTAAGCTCAAAATGGATTAAAGACCTAAATGTAAGGCCAGACACTATCAAACTCTTAAAGGAAAACATAGGCAGAACACTCTATGACATACATCACAGCAAGATCCTTTTTGACCCACCTCCTAGAGAAATGGAAATGAAAACAAAAATAAACAAATGGGATCTAATGAAACTTCAAAGCTTTTGCACCACAAAGGAAACCATAAACAAGACGAAAAGACAACCCTCAGAATGGGAGAAAGTATTTGCAGATGAAGCAACAGACAGAGGATTAATCTCCAAAATATACAAAGAGCTCGTGCAGCTCAATATCAAAAAAACCAAACAACCCAATCCAAAAATGGCAGGAGACCTAAACAGACATTTCTGCAAAGAAGATATACAGATTGCCAACAAACACATGAAAGGATGCTCAACATCACTAATCATTAGAGGAATGCAAATGAAAACCTCAATAAGGTATCACCTCACACTGGTCAGAATGGGCATCTTCAAAAAATCTACAAACAGTAAATGCTGGAGAGGGTGTGGAGAAAAGGGAACCCTCTTGCACTGTTGGTGGGAATGTAAATTGATACAGCCGCTATGGAGAACAGTATGGAGGTTCCTTAAAAAACTAAAAATAGAACTACCATACGACCCAGCAATCCCACTACTGGACATATACCCTGAGAAAACCATAATTCAAAAATAGTCATGTACCACAATGTTCATTGCAGCACTATTTACAATAGCCAGGACATGGGAGCAACCTAAGTGTCCATCAACAGGTGAAAGGATAAACAAGATGTGGCACATATATACAATGGAATATTACTCAGCCATAAAGAGAAATGAAATTGAGTTGTTTGTAGTGAGGTGGATGGACCTAGAGTCTGTTATACAGAGTGAAGTAAGTCTGAAAGAGAAAAACAAACACAGTATGCTAACACATATATATAGAATCTAAAAAAAAAAATGGTTCTGATGAACCTAGGGGCAGGACAGGAATTAAGACACAGACGTAGAGAATGGACTTGAGGACACAGGGAGTGGGAAGGGTAAACTGGGATGAAATGAGAGAGTAGCATTGACATATATACACTATCAAGTGTAAAATAGATAGCTAGTGGGAAGCAGCTGCATACCACAGGGATATCAGCTCGGTGCTTTGCAACCCTCTAGAGCAGTGGGATAAGGTGGGTGGGAGGGAGACGCAAGAGGGAGGGGATATGGGGATATACGTACGCATATAGCTGATTCACTTTGTTTTACAGCAGAAACTAAAAAAAAAAAAAAACAAAGAAAAAAGAAACTAACAGAGCATTGTAAAGCAATTATACTCCAATAAAGATGTTAAAAAAGATAAAAGGATTAATGCTCCTCAGATTGCTATTGTTATAAGAGCTGATAAAATAATGTAATTTAAATTTTCATAATGAGTCTATATTTGTTTTCAGTCAGTCCAGGACAGAGGGTTAAAAAAGGCCCACTGGTTGGCCAGGATTAAGAAGCGCTATCAGACATCAGGCACAGTGGCGTTTGGTGACCACTCTCCATATATCAAGGCACTTTGCACTGAAAACTTAAAATAAGAATGTTTGCCAGTGGAGTATACAGCAAAATAATTTTTTATGTTTCCCTGCTTTCAAAGTTTTAATCCAGCTGTCAACATCAGAATGTTTTTTGTTGTAAATAAAGAAAACTCAACTGAAAGTGACCTAAGCAACACAGAGCATGTATATTTCACACAACAAGGCATTTGAAATTTTCGTGATTCCAGACTTATTTAATTTAGTGTTCAAATGATATCACGAAGGTTCCAGCATCTCTCCATCTCTCCTCTATAACAAGTTGGCTTGTCTTGTAGCTGAATTTCCTCATGACCCCAAAATGGCTGCCATCATTCCAACCCTCAAATGCAGATAGCAAGATCCAGAGGCAGCAAAGGGTTTGTTTCGTTTTGTGTGCATCTTCCGTTATCAATAAAGAACACTTTCCCTGAGTTACCAGTATATTTTACACCTCACTGTTGCAGGGAAGGAGACACAGAGAGGGATAGCAGTTTAGTAGACAATAAACAGCGTTAGTCACAAAATTGGAGTTCGACACACTAAACACAGGTAGACGTTCCTAGGGGAGAGGGTAGTCACATGTGCTTGATTATTGACAATATTTTGACTTCAGCCTTTTCCCCACCTTCTCAAAGGGGTGAAGCAATTTCTTGTATGGGAATGAAAAGAGGGCGACATGGTGTGTTGACAGAACATGGGTTTTAGGTGTTACCTTAGGTGATTCCCAAGTGGGGTCAGTGTTAGTATTTTTTTCTGAAGTTTCCTCGTCTTAATAACTTTCCCCTTTTGTAAGAAAACCTGTGTTGTAGAGATCTGGGGAACACATCTACTGTGTCTTCTCCTTCTTAAACTTACTGAATGATACAGGCGGGAATCAGAGATCTATTCTCTATGCCTTGACCTCTCTCTGGAGCAGAATGAGGAATACTCGAAAAGCTTATCAAGTCTCCTCGTAAATAGAGAAGACGGCAGGGAAATGAACTTTGGGGGATCATACAGATGAGGGAAAATGCAGACTTCTATAGGATCTGGGGATATAGAGGTTGCAGTCTCCTCAGGTGACTTACTTCAGGGTCCAGCTGTTCCCAGTATCCCTTCACACTGCAAATCTGCCAGGTTCCCTGTTTTTTTCCTCAAAAGGGGATATCCATGGATTTCTATGTGTTATGTAATGATCCCAGTTCTTGAAAAATGATGAAGAAAGGCAAAAATAAAAATGACCGTGAGAAGATTAAAAAAGGGGGGGGAGATGGGGGGAGAGAAAAAAACCTCAGAAGACTTGGATATTTCAGAATTGGAAAAGAGGAGTTTAGTAAGCAAAGGAAAATTGAGGAACAAAGTCTATTTCTCTATCTTTAAAAATATCTGTAATTCTGCAGTAGAAGTCAGATGGTTAAAGAGTGGAAATAGAGTGTAGGATGCTGTATTTTCTAGGTTTTGATTTGAAAGAAAAGTTTCAGATACTCAGCACACAAGTGGTGATTATATTAAAGCCATTTGATTTTGTTCAGGTTTTTTTTTTTTCTTCCCATCCCTGGATTCCCTAGTTCCCCACACAGTTTTATTTTTAAAGCCTTTGTGCAAGACTAAATGACCAGAGAAGAGCTGTTTTTTAAAAAAGGTTTGAAGTTTGTTTGCTTAACAAAGTGTTTGCAGTCATAATTACGTTGCATATTAAAGTTCAAAACCATCTCATGTTGGAAGTGACTGAAAATTGTTACCATCTGATGGCTTTGTGGGGAGAGCTTTCACAAACAACACTGCACGCACTAAGGGATAAAGACCCAGTTCCTGGGCATTGCCCTGGGGAGACTTCAAGGATCTGGGCAACACTCAGATTGCAGCCTTCTCATAGTGGCATCACGGATCTTAAATCTGACTGTCATAATGCTATGGCCTTGATCTGTTGGAGTCATCCAATTTGACGTGGTCTTTCTGCTATTCTCATCTCTTTAGAGTTCTCACTTCTTATCTCCAGACCACTCGTCTATCTGTGGGACCAGAGAAGCCAGGATGAGTTGTAGTTCCTGGGTCTGTACCCTGGGTTATAGTTCTGTAACTCTCATCATGGAAAATCCATCGCAAAACCAGGTTTTCTGGGGGAGAGAGAGTGCAAGAAAGAGAAGGAAAGAGAGAGACTGTTTAGGGTGTCCTGGGTGAGTCAGTTCCTCATCTGTTGTGTTGAAAGGCAAAACTGTCTTTAATTTAACCAGTGCTCACTTCCATCTTCCCTGGCATGTGAAGCCTCTTTGGGAACAGAAAGATAAGTTTTATAAGCACATTTCAAACATCTTGCCTCAGGCAAGAGCCTCACCGTTTCTGAGATGGAAATCTCTTTCCGGGTCTCCACACCTTAGTCTTTTATTTCTACTCAGAAGGAAATGAAACAATGGAAGCTTGTCTGTCCTAAAGATAAGCACAAAGCAAGAATGAAGTCCTAATAAACCCCGTGGCGGGGCATAATTATGCATGAGCTAGCACAGATGACCACGAGGCTTGGCGCCATGACAGGTATTGTGTTTGCTGAGTGCAGTCTTATGTGTGGGTTTTGTCTAAATCTGGAAACCCAGGTTTGTATCAAATCTAAGAATGAGAATAGATTTTTTGTTTCTCTCTTTAAGTAACCGCCATCTTACACTCATAACTTAACTTGGATCAACTTGAAGATGAATTTTGGTTATTATCTCATTCGTCTTCTTTAATATGGATGCCTGTTCCCTTTTACTTCTTTTATGATATCCTGCCTGATAGGAGATGCTTGTGAGTATACCCATTCTGCTTAATAAAATAAACAAACTAAAAAAGTGGGGTCAGAATTTGGCAGAAAGCCAGCGTAATGACAAAAGAAGCAGCTAAGTCGCTGGCTTTGTGATTCAGAACAGAGAACTTTAAACAAAATAAGAACCGTAAAATATAGGCTTGACTTTATGAGTAGACATGTTTGTTTTGGGGGGGTGGGGTATAAGGCTATATGTGCAGATGGAGGAAAAAGCTAGACAGAATTATCTTTAAAACTTTCCTAAAAGCTTATTTTGGAAGAATTTTTTTTTTTTTTTTTGAAATCTACATCAAAACCAGGTGCTTTCAGCAATACTTAACAAATGAATGTTGTCCCTCTCTCTCCTTACCCTACAATAGCAATGATTGGAAAACAGCAACAAGTAGACATTAGTCATCGTGGCACTCTTTCTATGCATGGAGCCCCACAATATAGATAGCAGATGCATCACTTTAGTTAGAGAATAGAACTGATTTGGACCAATCATACTTCAGTATACACTAGTTTTGCAAAGTAACCCATTATTCATGAACATCTAAAAATCACTGGGATCTAGTAACACAGAAATAACACAGCCACAGGGAGAACCCCCAAATCCAATATTAGTGCTAAGATAATGTCCCTTAATTCAGTAAAGTTTTAAAATGACAAATGGGATTGGCCAACTTCTAAAGCAAACTTATTTGCTTAATACCTTTGAAGCTTTTTGAGAGTTTATTGCATTTTAATGTCCTGCTGCTACATGACCCTTAACTTTAAAAGTAAGTGTATTATATACAAACCAAAAAAATGTCTCAAAGGTTTCGAAAGGAATGGTCTTCAGTGCTACTCTACAAAAAGATTAATACATTAAAATGCCAGGCTTTACAGAATGGTTATAAGGATGAGTTGTTACCTTTGGGAATATGTGCCTGAGACCCATGAAAAGTTCACCTACTGAAACTTCAGATATCTACATACTCTGTTCTTATAATCATCCACTATTCCTTTCTGATAAATTCTACCTCTTGCATCAGAAAGAGGATATTAGGATTGAGATAGCCAGATAAGCTCCCCGTTGAGTGGATCTTCCATCTGGAAGTGCTGAAAGAGGAGTGAGTCATGTGGCAGGTGAGTCCAGGGAACCTACATAGACGCAACTCTTTAAACTCAAATCGAGAAGGAAAAGTCCAGTATCTATTTGCTAAACTCCAGCCATGAGTGACTACTACAGCACAATGAAATGATCAGTGGGATTAACCCGAGTGAAAAATGTGTTGTAACTAGTTGATCTAATGAGCTGAGTGTGGTATGGTATAAGCAAAGAACAACACTGTAGTCTGCTCACACTTAACTTTCACATCTGTCCGATCAATATCCTTTTTTCCTTCCTCTAAACAATATCTTTGGAAGATTCCTTTCCAGTTCAGGTCACTTTCAGGCTGGGCCAATGTCCAGCCTGAAAAGTACATAATAATTACTAATGGCTAGTGTACATTCTGATGGTTCAACGTCCATGCTCTCCTAGTTGGTCTGATGGTTCAACGTCCATGCTCTCCTAGTTGGTGACATACTAAATACCACCTTCTGATATTAATGACCAGTCACGGTTTCCGCAGTTAAAAATATCAAAACTCCGATTTCATATCAATTCAAAGTTTTTCCCCTTCCATGTCACACAGGCCCAACCCAGTCTCAGAAACTTGCAATGTAAGAAATAAATGGACATGACCTCTTTACCGTTTCTTCACCTTGTCTACTAGTCCCAGCTATGTTCTACTTCTGGCTCTTCTAGGCTAGAGAAGAAGGAGAAGGAGATGAAGTGAAGTAAAAGGGAAAAAATATCTTACTTGGCCATTGCTGTTGTAACATGGAAATGAGGCTCTCTGTGCAGCAGGAGCCCAGTTATAGGTCCTTTCTCTCATGGGTGCTGTCCTAGGTACTCAGGATGGCTCAGCCTCCTTGTGTGTTGCTTCCAGTAGGACGGGGTGGACAGATGAAAACTACACTTCCCAGACTTCCTTGCAGGTAGAGTTCTAGGTGTGAATTCATTTCTGTCAATTGGATTCACTTACCAGGAGATTTGGAAGGCGGACATGAGGTGGAGATCATCTTCCTGAGGCTTTAGGCTATGGTGTCTAATAAGCAGAATAGTGGAAACATGAGGCTTTCCTGCAGCGGTGTTCCTGTGCTCATTGCCACAGTCCTGTGTGGGGAGAAGTGATGGTGGATGCGGCTTTCACGTCTAGCTCAAGTGATGGCCCCAGAGATGCTAGTTCCCGTAGTGGGTCAGTTCTATATATTGTTCTGTGAAGCATTCTAGGAGGCTTGTTCCTTTTGCTCTTCTGAAGATTTTGCAAGCACCTGTCTTGACTGATGCAGGAGCTTTTGCAGGTTCTTGATGAGACCGCTCCCCTCCTCCCTAGAGGACCTCCAGTGTTACCATTCCTAGAGCAAGGGGTGCTTCCCTGGCTGATTGCTTGCAATACCTTTGCAGCTACTGCAACTGACAGGACACCCACACTTCTATTCTTCAGGCTCTTCCAGTCTCCTCATGCCAAGAAATGCAGGCCAAGTTTTCCCAAGAATTCTGTAACCAACCAGGCTCTGTTCTGGATCTCTGTTTAGAGAGGGCATGGGGGAGGGATAAGAGATGTGTGACATGAGTAAAATGTCAATATCCCCTCCTGGCAAGACTCACACTAGGTTCTTTTAAAGGCCCTCTTGAATTGAGGGAAACACCATCGTCTCTTTCACCTATGACTCTCAGCTCTGGGACCTCAGCTGAAAGGGAGATAATAGGAGAGGTCTCATTTAGCATCCAGTTCTACTTACTGTGGCTGATTTTCCAGATTGGAGGCCAGTACTCTCCTTGGAGGGTTGATTGGGGAGGAGGAGGCTGGTGGCCAGTCGGGCAGTCAGCAAGATGAGATTTTCTATGGCAGCATTGAAGTAAAACCACTACCTGGGACAAGGCTTTAACCATAACTCTGTTAAAACAGTGTTTCTTCTCCATGCTCATTCCCATTCCAAGCTTTGCATTTAAAAAATTATTTGCTGGGGCTTCCCTGGTGGCGCAGTGGTTGAGTGTCCGCCTGCCGATGCAGGGGACACGGGTTCGTGCCCTGGTCTGGGAAGGTCCCCCGCGGAGCGGCTAGGCCCGTGAGCCATGGCCGCTGAGCCTGTGCATCCGGAGCCTGTGCTCCTCAACGGGAGAGGCCACAACAGTGAGAGGCCTGCGTACCGCAAAAAAAAAAAAAAAAAAATTATTTGCTGTATTTTATCATATTTCTATGTTTTTTTTTTCCTGAAAAGGCTAATGGTAAAATTCCAGATTGAACCCAATAGGAAAGAGATCTTTGAAATTTACTAGTTGTTCAAAAACTAATGTGGCTGCATTTAAA
This sequence comes from Monodon monoceros, assembly GCF_005190385.1. Classification (NCBI taxonomy): domain Eukaryota; kingdom Metazoa; phylum Chordata; class Mammalia; order Artiodactyla; family Monodontidae; genus Monodon; species Monodon monoceros. Next base: position 36,116,931 of record NW_021703771.1, on the reverse strand, counting down.
AAACATCTCAAAGCAAAACAAACAGAAAACAGAACCCAGGAATATTTGTCTTTTAAAAAGAATAGAATAACAACTAGTTCACATGTGTGAGCCTCATTTTCCTAAAGCAGGTGTCCCAGTCCCTGGGCTGGGGACCGGTAGGGGTCCACAGCCTGTTAGAAACCAGGCTGCACAGCAGGAGGGGAGTGGCGGGCGAGCGAGCGAAGCTTCATCTGCCACTCCCCATCGCTCCCCATTGCTCGCACTACTGCCTGAACCATCTTCCCATTCCCGCCGCAAACCCCGCCCCAGTCCGTGGAAAAATTGTCTTCCACGAAACTGGTCCCTGGTGCCAAAAAGGCTGGAGACCGCTGTCCTAAAGTTTAGAATCAATGGTTGGATTAGCCAACTAAATCCCCTTCCAATTCTGATACCGTATTGCTCTCTATGAGTCAACAGAACCAAAATGGCCAAACATCAGCTACTTCAAGGAAGCCCTGCTCAAAGAGCTCAGATTGGCTAAAAACAAAATACCCAAATGAATTGAACACTTATGTCCACACAAAACCCTGCATACAAATGTTTATAGCAACTTTATTCATGATTGAGAAAACTTGGAAGCAACCAAGATGGTCCTTTAGTAAGTGAATGGATAAATAAATTATGGCCCATCCAGACAATGGAATATCATTCAGCACTAAAAAGAAATGAGCTACTAAGCCATGAAAAGACATAGGGGAAACTTAAATGCATATCACTAAGTGAAAGAAGCCAACCTGAAAAGGCTACCTTCTGTATAATTCCAAATATGTGACATTCTGGAAAAGGCAAAACTATGAAGACAGTAAAAAGATCAGTGGTTGCCAGGGGTTAAGGATTAGGAGTTATGGGGAGGGTGAATAGGCAGAGCACAGAGGACTTTTAGGGCAGTGAAACTATTCTGTATGATGCTACAATAGTGGCTACATGCCATTATACATTTGTCAAACTCATGGTTTCATCAAGAGTGAACCAGGGCTTCCCTGGTGGTGCAGTGGTTGGGAGTCCGCCTGCCGATGCAGGGGACACGGGTTCGTGCCCCCGTCCGGGAGGATCCCACATGCCGCGGAGCGGCTGGGCCCGTGAGCCATGGCCGCTGAGTCTGCGCGTCCGGAGCCTGTGCTCCACAACGGGAGAGGCCACAACACTGAGAGGCCCGCGTACCGCAAAAAAAAAAAAGAAAAAAAAGAGTGAACCATAATGTACACTATGGACTTTGGGCAATAATGGTGTGTTGGTGTAGGTTCGTCAATTATAACATATGTACCCCTGTGTTGGGAGATGTTGTGCATGTGTAAGGACAGGGGATGCATGAGAACTCTTTGTCCTTTCAACTCAATTTTTCTGTGAACCTAAAACTGCTCTAAGAAAACAAAGCTTATTAACTGGAGAAACAAACAAAACATAGCTAAACCACTATTAGCCCACGTTTCTTGAGAAATAATTACATATTAGGCAATAATAATTTGAAGTTTAAGTTAAGGTTATTCATGCACCACAAAAGGCAACATGTCCTGGCCATCTTTTGCCAAATGTTTTCACAAAACTCAAGCGAAAGAAATTAAGGAAGCAAGATATTAACTGAATCCAAGCCCAACTTAACAACTCCCAACAATTTCTCCCAAACTGGCAGGTGAGAGAAGGACCACTGGCTGACATCCAGAGGTCTTAGATCAAGAAGTAGCCATCACCCTGTTGCATTTTCTGATAAATACAAGCTAAACTTTGAACATGGCTGTCTCCAGAGGAGCAATTAGTTGAGTGTTGGTTCTTGGTTTATAATGATTAGGATGAAAAAAATGATGGAACAGGGAATGAATTTCAAGAATCATGTTGAAGTGTCCCATTTTCTGTTGGCCATATCCACTCTTTCAGGAGATGAATTCTCTTGGCGTGTGATTCAGTAGATTTGGTAGTATGACACTTTAGTCTCTGTCTCCAATTCTGCCGAATGTTCTTAATGCAGATATAACGGAAAACAAATCGGGTTTTTTTTCCTGCCCATTTTTCTCCATTTAAATGAGAACTCTGAGCATGAAAAACAGCGTTTTACGAGTAATTAGTTTAAGAGTAATCAATATTCGAAGTATTTATTAAGTGTATAGCATCATGAGGCCCTCTAGTGGCGAACCCACAAGAAAAGGGCCTCAAAAGTCCCACAGAAAATAGAAATTCTCCCTTTCTACAGGTGAAATAATGTTCTATATGTACAGGTGAAGAAGTTCTAACTAACTTTAGCATGCCGCACAAAAATTGGTCTAATATGCCTTCAGTATACTAACACTCATATGCTCAGTTTTGTTCTGTTTTGGCAGTTGACAAGAAGTTAATTTGCTTTAGTGAAAAAAATCCCTCATTCCAGCCTTTCTATAGAAATAGCCCTTTCTTGCCGTTTTAATGTGGTACACACTCTAGCTTCACAAACCTGTTACTCCAGTATAACTTGCAGTGTCCTAACTAAAGTTACTCATTTGGTCTTACCTGCAGTTTTTATGTCATGTTTGCTTCTTGAATCTGATTAATAGAATTTTTCTCTTATCTCCTTTTTAATATGTGGTGTCACTTGACCTAATTTATGTGTGGAATCACTACACATTGGTTTCCAGTACCCTACACATAAGATACACATTTGTGAGCAGAAAGTATCTGAAATACTGAAATAATCATTTCAGTATCTGAAATTATCTGAAATAATCCCCTTCACATGGAAGATCAATGAGGGAAATCTTTATATTCTGTACAAAAACAAAATCAAATTTATATACTAAAATCACTTGTCTAAAATTTGAAGTTGTTTTCAAAGAAAAATAAAAATGCATTTCTGATAAGAAAATAGAAATTTTCCCTTTCTACAGGTGAAATGAAGTTCCTAGTAAAGTATGCTGTTTTCTTGGATTTCTTTAATGAAAGCAGTGGGGTTTCATGTTCTTTTGCCCTTGCCTGAGTACCTTGAAGATCAAAACATGTCAAATTAATAATAATTATTGCATCAAAAGCTTTATAACCACTTACTGAGTAGATGTGGTCCACTACAATTGGGTTTATCAGAGTAGAGGAATACACCCCCAAGAGACCATGAGAAAGTTCTCCTGGGATTGATCTGTCACTGTTGATTCTTTTCCATCATTGAAACGGTTGCCTTGGAAGTGAACTGTGATTCCTGGGCACGTAGCAGCACTATTCAAAAAACAAAGGAACAAATAGTAGACCCAACTGAAAAGAAATCAGAAAAATTGATCCTGTTTTGTAAATGACTTATAGGAATTGTTGTCTACATTCTCGAATTCCCAACAGCAGCCGTTAGAGTGGATGCATGTGTGTGTGTGTGTGTGTGTGTGTGTGTGTGTGTGTGTGTATCACATGTCGTATATAAAAGATGCTTTATAAGACTGAATAAAAGTTTAATAAAATTAGCCAAGGTCTTAAAATTGTTTCTTCTAAGCTTTAGATAGTATCAGTAATTAAAAACTTTAGTTTGTTTTTTTTCTTTATTCTATTGAAAGTAACATTATTTAAATACATTTAAAGACATCTCTTTAATTATTTCGTCTGGATAACGTCACAAGCTTCACATTCTTATATTCTTCACTGATAAATCTATGTTTTCTCAAATAGATAAAGTCCCATGACAATAGATCCCTTTAAAGGGAAACATTCTTTATAGTAAAGCTGTTTATATGACCTGACAGACACTGGTCTATGATAACAGTGCTTTTGGGAAAGTAACTGAAGCATTTTCTCCATAATAAACTCAACAAATATTTTTATTAGTCTCCCTCTATGCGCCTGCTAGACAGTATAATAAAATTAACTAATCGTTGGCAGTTGGCACTGGGGAGAAAAATTGAAAAACTTATTGCAACATAGATCTTAACAGACCTTATGTCCTGCCATTAAGTAGTAAGAATTTTTCAACTTTCTTTCCCCTTCCCTACATCAGGGATTCTAATCCTCCCTACAAGGAAATACTACTACTAATAAATCCATAAACCCACCAAAAAAAAACAGTGCACACATATACCAAAAATTTTTTTAAAAAGGGGGGGTTTGGGGCTGGCATTAGGAAAAATAAAATGGGAGAGCTGTCTGAAGGTAAAACCTCCCTTTCCCATCTTTCCTGTCAACTCTGTTTCCCTAATTTTTATTTATTCCTGGCACTGGTTCCTTTTCTTTCCAGGTCCATAAGACTGTGAACATTATTTCCAGTAATATATCCATTATCCTAAAATTATCCTCTCATGAAATGATTTGTCAGGTTCACTGGGTTTTTTTAACCTAATTTTACCTGCCTTCCATTGAGTTTGTTCTTTCTAACCTGATTTTCATCTCTGTTGATTCTGTAGCTAATGTATTCAGTGGTCTTCAACTCTTCCTTTCACTTTCTAAAGGCAATTTGGATCCACTCAATCCTCTGAGTATTGAATCCAGAAATAAGCGGGTTTTGCATACACTAGATTCAGATGATCTTAGGTTTACAGGATTCTCAGAGAAGCCTAGTTACTTTCAAGTGATCCAAGGGACAAAGTCATTCTGAGCCTAGTTCAGAGTAGATTTGTTTCGCTGGGTTAATCTTGGTTCAGACGCTGCCTTTCCAGCATCTTCCTCCAATTGGCCAGGGGCCAAGGCTGGGCTGGAGCTCCTGGGATCCTTCAAGGGAGGAATCGATTAATCTGGCTGGAGTTAATCCACACTGGAGGAGGTAGAGTTCTTCAAATTTTGCAACCACAGCCTGGGGGGATTGCAGGGGTGGAGTGGGGAATGGGCACTTTTTTTTCTTCCTCCTAAAAGGGAAATTAAAACATGCAAAATATTTTGCATTGTCTTTGCCAAATGAAAGCAAGTTTAAAGGAAAACACACACACATACACACACATACAGCACAATTTGGTTGGCCCTAAACTGCTCAAATCAGGGCACTAATTGTAAAGGTGTAACTTATACACACAAACAAATTTTCTAGTTATATTGACTTTTTAGTGTCTGTAGTTCTAGTTACAATGGAATTACAATGAATCACTTTTCAAGGTGTCTAAAATGATTATAGGTTTTTCTTGGTAAGGAGAGCCAAGCAAAGAACAAAAGCAACCATCCATTGTAGAATAAAATCATGAAGCATCCTTGATATTAATGTCTCCTGCAGCATCAGACTGATACTTATTTTCAGAAAAGACCTGGAGAAATTAAAAGTGGAGGGGGAAACATTCAGCACATATTTGCAGAGTATCTGTTTTGTGTTGTGAGTTTTTTAAATAAACACCATTAAAACGTTCTCATTTGCATTGTTTGCACTTTTGAACATGACAATGGACTTTAAAAAAACTTATTTTATTGATTTTTTTTTTTTTTTTTTTTTTGGCGGTACGCGGGCCTCTCACTGTTGTGGCCTCTCCTGTTGCGGAGCACAGGCTCCGGACGCGTAGGCTCAGCGGCCATGGCTCACGGGCCCAGCCGCTCCGCGGCATGTGGGATCCTCCCGGACCGGGGCACGAACCCGTGTCCCCTGCATCGGCAGGCAGACTCCCAACCACTGCGCCACCAGGGAAGCCTTATTGATTTATTTTTTACTAAGGTAACAGTTTATAACATTATATAAGTTTCATGTGTACAACGTTATAGTTCCAGTTCTATATGTACTGCAGCGTGCTAACCACCGAAAACTGAGTTTCAATCCATCACCGTACAGTTGAACCCCTTTACCCATTTCACCCTCCTACTCTCCACCCCCATCCCTCCCCCTCTGGCAATGAGTACTCTGTTCTCTTTATCTATGTGTCTGTTTTTGTTTGGCTTGGTTTATTCATTTATTTTGTTTGTTTGTTTGTTTTATTCCACACATGAGTGAAATCATAGGGTATTTGTCCTTCTCCATCTGACTTATTTTGCTTAGCATAATACCTTCAAGGTCCATCCATGTTGTTGCAAATGGAAATTTTTTCCCCATTTAGTAAGCATTTGTATTTATCAGTCTTTTCATTTATATTTTTATCTTTGGTGTCACACATTGAAAAGTTTTTCTCTCGTAAGACTGTATAGTCACTTATATTTTACTCTAGTATAATTATGACTTTACTTTTTGCATTTCTATCTTTAAATCATCTGGGATTCACTTTGGTGCCTTGTATGTTGCAGTAATTTAACTTTATATTTTCCCACATAGTTAGCTGGTAGTCTTAACCAGAAGTTAGGTAATCCATTTTTACTTTGATGGTTTGAGATGCTAGCTTATCATGTATTAATATTTATATCTTTCTAAGACTGTTTATGTAAAACTACTAATATCCCTATATAAAATGAAAATTTAGTATTCTTTGATTTCCTCTTTCTTCCTGCTCAATTTGCTTACTATGCCCTATTAGAGCTCATTTTTATTGTGCTCTAATAATCCTTTACAGTATTTATACTCTCTTTCAAAGCTTATTTTTGACATTTGCATTAAGTTTAATAAGTATGCATTGAGTTTGTTCTTTTTATTAATCTCTAGATCAGCTGGTGTATATTTTCAATTAAAAATATCAGAAAGGATAAATGATTTTTGGTTTCTGTTTATCCTCATATACCCAAGAATAGGTCTTTCTGTTTTGTTTTGTTTTTTTTGCGGTACGCCGGCCTCTCACCTCTGTGGTCTCTCCCGTTGCGGAGCACAGGCTCCGACGCGCAGGCCCAGTGGCCATGGCCCACGGGCCCAGCCGCTGCGCGGCATGTGTGGGATCCTCCCGCACCAGGGCACGAACCCGTGTCCCCTGCATCGGCAGGCGGACTCTCAACCACTGCGCGACCAGGGAAGCACTTTCTGTTGTTTTTATACATTAGAAACAGTAGGGATAAGTATGGAATTTGGAGACTTGTTGTTGTAGGGGATGAAGACAATGATAGCTGCAAGATTTTCCCTTCCTAGGAAACTGATTTTGTTTGTTTATTTCCCTACATGAGATTTGTGTGATTTTTCTTTCCCTTTGAGATTCAAAATGTTGACCCAGTTAAGTCGTTTCATTAATTTTGCATCATTCTTTATAAACTCAAATTCTAAGGATCTAAATTCTAAGTCTCCCAATGGTGTAGGTCAAAGTTCTGTAGGTTTTTGTGTTAGCTTTTTGTCCATTTGCTTTCTTTTCTTCTGGAATTTAATACACATATTTCTTCTGGAATTTAATACACATATAACATTAATATACAAAAATTTTCATGGGACTGTTTTTCACAGCCTTTATCTTTTCTTTCATTTTATTAATCTCTGCGTATTTGAGTTATAGGGTAACTTTTTTGAGATTATCTTCTAATTTTTTAATATTTTCCCCTCTGCTGTTTGCAATTTGTTGATACTTCGGGGCTCCAAGCAACTTAAAGCCAAGACTGTGTTTCAGATCTGTATATTTCCAGTTCCTTAATGCAGTGTTTGGCCCAGAGAAGATGATGAATAAAAGTTTATTGAATTATATTGCAACAAAATTGCTCAAATTAAGAAAAGTGTAAAATTATTAGGAAAAAATTTTCAGAGACAACAAGAATTATATCTTGGTATAAAATGACTGATGTAGACCATATTAGCTCTGAAGTCTTTTTAGAAATTATGATATTATGTACAAAAATTTTAGACTAGAGCCTATAATGTTATTCAGTAGCTTTAAAATCAGGCCCAGCACGGCACTAGCCCTACACCACTGTAGTGGTGGTAGAAAGATAGGTAACAAAGTATTGAAATAGCAACTAGTATTTGCTGAGGCTTTCTAGGTAGAAGAACCATGCCAAGGGCTCACATACATAATCTCATTTCACCTTCTCTACAAATTTTTTGGGCCTTGCATTTGCTGATGGTGGAACAAGGTATAGAGGGTCATTTACAAAAGTCACCTCTAACCTTTAACAGTTAGGTCCCTCAACAGTAAGTAACTGAGTTGAGATTTGAGCCCAGGTCTGGTTAAGTCCAAAGTCTATGGGGAATTCCCAGTGGTTAAGACTCCGCACTTGCCACTGCAGGGGGCTTGGGTTCCAACCCTGGTTGGGAAACTAAGATTCCCACATGTCAAGTGGCACAACAAAAAACCCCCCAAAAAGCAAAAAACAAAGTCTGTGATTTAACCATTAAACTGGACTGGATGGGTTTCCCTTTTCCCAGTTGTCTTGCTGTTGATGTTCAATGACACTGTAGTATTTCTTGGCTCCATAGACGTAACGGTTTTCCTTGTTTTTTTTTTTTTCACTTTCCAGAACTCTGATTTGGCTCCATAGAATCTAAATATTTAGGATTAGAGACCATGAAAGTGGGAGATTTACCCTAGATCTAAAACTAGAAAGTCGAACTTATCACCTTTATCTTCATTATATTTGCTTTTATCCACATCATTACATGCCTATTTTTTGCAGTGGCTACAAAGAAGCAGAAGTGGGGCATGGCCCCTACCCGCAGGAGAGTTACAGTCTGTTTACACAGGACAGTGTATATAGAGAGAGACATCACCTCACATTGCTCCTTTTTAAGCTATTCACCTGTGTAATAGCTTGGTGTGATGTTTCAAGTTGCTCTTCAAGATTCTTAGGAGGATAAGGAGATTCTGATGCTGGAATGGTTAGTCCTAATCATCCTTTATTCCAAGCCCCTCAAGTTCAAATCTTGGCCCATTGCAAGGGAATTTAGTTCCCTAGATTGCCCTCCCTAGGTCCTCCAAATCTAGTGTACGTGTGGGATGGTATGTACGTGGTGAGGAACAAGGGCTTTCAGTCTTGTGTTGGATCATAATGCCTAAGAGGGGAAGAGGATCATGTTGACTCTTTTTGACTTCTGTTTTATTTGTTGGTGACAAAGCTGGTTTAAGGAGTGGCAGTGATAGCAAAGATTATGAAAAGGATGAGCGGGAACAGTATGGTATATTAATTAAGAAACTGAGCTTCGGTTTCAGAATGTTCTGATTCCAAGTCCCTTCTCCGTGAATTATTAGCTCTATGACCTTATATGTGTTCCTTAAAATCCTCTAAGCCTCATTGTTCTCACAGTTTACATTAAGTACTCAAATGATACCTGTTAGTTTTAATGTGAATTCATAGGGTGTAGTGGGCTTTTTTGTTTTTCCACCTAGCGTTCTTTTTTCCTTCCTTTGGTTACAGAATGTTGATTTTCTTACCTCTCCCTTGGTGTAATTGCCAAAATTCTCAGTTCTTACCTAAGCAAGAGATGGACGTATGGCTGGAGCTAAGCCAATCAGACTCTCTTTTGGGACTTTGAATCCTGAATAAATTGACATTCTGAAGAGACTGTCCATTGGTTCCTGCTGCCCTATCTGTTCTCCAGACTGAACATGCCCAGGTTTTTCATCTGCTCTCATAGGGTTTTTCATTCCCAAACCTTTTATTATGTTGGTTTCCCTCCTCCAAACTCCTTCCAGTTATCTGGGAAGCAAATACTATCCAATAACACCATGTCATCATGGAGATCATGGAGGTCATATCCTGTCCAGAAGGTAACCATGTAGCCCCACGGGCATGAAATTTTTTCTTCGTGCCTGAGGTAGCTGTGAATGTCCTGGTCTCCTGCCCAGGAATACCCTGAGCATGCAACAAGTGGGAAGGGGTTAGCAGGCAGGTACCCATGGGTTCAGGGGAAGAGTCGTTGCTTATTCGAGCAACACTAATGTGGCTACTTTGAACTGCAGCCTTCTTCCTAAATCAAAACACCAAAACTGGGTGATAGCTAACAATTACTGAGTGCTTATGGTGAGGTAAGGACTGTGCCAAATGCTTAACATTTATGAACTCATTTAATCTTTACAATAACCCTTTACATTAGGTGATTATCTCCACTTTACAGATGAGGAAACTGAGAGTTATCCTGGACCCAGGTTACATGGTTAGGAAACGATAGAGGAGGAATTTGAACCCCTGGATTTGACTCTGAAGCCCATGCCATTAACTAAAACCTTTAAAAGTCTCAATGTTCAAGAGGAACAAGCTAAAAAATGTTGGACAAAAAATTAGGAGGGACATGTACATTTTTTTAAAGGCAGAGTTTTGTAATTCACGTAGCATGGATAAATGATTTCATGGAAAAAATGTGAAAGATAATTCTTGCACATTTCCTTTCCTGGAGATTAAATATGACTATTGAGTATTGATGGCTCTAAAAAATCCTGATGTGTAGAAACCTGTTAACCAGCATTCCCTACATTTATTTTAATAGAGAATGGCTCTACTTCACTAAGAGCACAAAAATATACAGAAGACTTAACTGCTTGCTAAGGTGCTACACTAAGGTATACGTAGAATACCTTTAACCACATAATAACCTTTCAAGTAATACCTTATTATTTGAATTTCATAGCAGAGGGAATCAACTCTCAGGGAGATGTACCTCTTCAAAGGTTGTGTATGGGTAAATTACTGATGAGAGGTTTTATAGCAATTCCGTATGATTCTAATGTCCTTGCTTTGCTTTCATGCTTTCCCCACCTAAGACCTCAAATGAAGAAAAGTCAGTTTTAATGGTTGTTATTACCTCGTCTTCTTTTTGGATGTCTTGGTCATGTGACGGCAGCATGATATAGAGGAAGGAACACCAGTTTGGTATCAAGCGCCCCTTCCACGTTCTTGCCTACTTTCTATTGTTAATCTTTAAAATTTTGGGTTTTCTAGTAGGTGTGCACGTAATCTCATTGTAATTTTAATTTGCATTTCCCCAGTAACTAATGTTGTTTAGTATCTTTTCATGTGCTTTTTTGCCATAATATACCTTCTTTGATGAAGTATAGGTTCAAATTTTTTGCCCTTTAAAAAAAAAATCAGATTGATTGTCTTATTATTGGGTTGCTAGAGATCTTTATATATTTTGCGCAGTAGACCTATTTCAGGTATATATTTGCAAATACTTTCTCTTAGCCTGTGACTTGCCTTTCCTTAAGAATGTCTTGAGGAGGAGATATAATTATTTTTTAATAAGTCCAGTTTATCCATATTTTTTCTTTTATAGCTTATGCTTTTGGTGTCATATTTTAAAATCTTTGACTAACTCAAGGTGACAATGATTTTCTCCTGTGTCTTCTTCCAGAGGTCTTATAGGTTTAGAACTTACATATTGGTTTAGGATACATCTATAATTAATTTTTGTAGATGATGTGAATATTTACATGCACATAAATGTCCATTTTTTCCAGCATCATTGTGTTGGAAAGACTACTTTTTCTTGATTGAATTATGTCAGCATCTTGCTGAAGATCAATTGATGATGTGTATGTGGATCTATTTATGGAGTCTCTATTCAATTCCAGCAATCTATATATCTATTCTTACACTAATAGCTGCATGTTTTTTGTAGATGTTCCTTAACGAGTTGAGGAAGTTCACTTTTATTCTTAAATTACTGAAAGTTTCTATCACAGATGGGTGTTAAGTTTATTAAATGTTTCCTTTGTTGTTGTTTTATCCACCGAGATGACCATATAATGACCTCTCCTTCCCTCCACCACAACTTTATTGAGGTATAATTGGTATACAAAAAACTGCACATAATTAATGTATATAATTTGATGAGTTTGGATATATGTATAAACTTCTGTTACCATCACTGTAATCAAGACAATAAACATATCCATCACCGCCAAAAGTTTCTTTGTGTTTCTTGTCTTATCTTGTTTAATGGTAAGCACTCTTAACATGAAATCAACCCTCTTAACAAATTTTTTTTAGGGCACAGTACCTTATTGTTAAGTATAGATACTATGTTGTACAGCAGATCTTTGGAACTTAGTTATCTTGTATAACAGTAACTTTACACCCATTGAACAATTTCTCAAATCTCCCTCTAGTGTATCCTTCATGATAGTCTGTTAGTTTGCTAAATTTACACTAATTGAATCTCACATATTGAATGAACCTTGAATTCTTGCAACAAGCAACACTTGGACATGGTACAGTATCTTGATATTCTGTGGGGTTTATTTTTCTTATAATATCTTTGTATGGTATTGGATCAGGGCAATACTGACCTTATACGTGAGTTGGAAGGGATTCCATCCTCTTCTCTTTTCTGGAAGTTTGTATAGAATTAGTATTATTTCTTTCTAAATGTTTAGCAGAAGTAACTGTTGAAGGTGGGTGTGAAGTTTTCTTAATGAGAAGATTTTTTAGCTCTAAATTTTGGTATTCAGATGATTTTTTTGAGTCAGCTTTAATAGTTTGTGTCTTTCAAGAAATTTTAAAATTTATTCTAAATTGTTGAATTTATTGGCCAAATTAAATTACCAATTATCTATTTGATGTCTGTAAGATCTGTAGTGATAGCTTCTCTTTCATTCCTGATAATGGAGTTTGTCTTTCTTTTTTTCTGATTGATCTGGCTAGACCAGTGGTTGGCAAACTTTATTCTCTAAAATGTCAGATAGTAACTATTTTAGGCTCCTTCCTCCTCCTCCTTGCTGCCCTGCTCCTCCTCCTCTTCTTCTCCAATATCTTTTTTTTTTTTTTTGGGGGGGGGTACGCGGGCCTCTCACTGTTGTGGCCTCCCCCGTTGCGGAGCACAGGCTCCGGACGCTCAGGCTCAGCGGCCATGGCTCACGGGCTCAGCCGCTCCGCGGCACGCGGGATCCTCCCAGACCGGGGCACGAACCCGCGTCCCCTGCATCAGCAGGCGGACCCTCAACCACTGTGCCACCAGGGAAGCCCTCCAATAATTTTTTAAAATATAAAAATTATTTGTAGCTTGCAAATTATACAAAATCAGGTGACAGACTGGACTTCGTCCGTTGGTCATAATTTACCAACACTTGGGCTAGAGTTTTATCAATTTTAAAAATAATTTCAAAGAAACAGCTTTTGTTTTCATTGATTTTCTCTACTGTTTTCTATATCACTGATTTCTGCTCTGATCTTTATTATTTCTTTTCTTTTGTTTACTTGGTGCTTTAGTTACTCTTCTTTTTCAAATTTCTTAATGTAGACACTTAGATCATCTATTTGAAATCTTTTTTCTTTTCTAATACAGGCAACTAGTGGTTTAAATTTAGGTTTAAACATTGTGTTAAATGCATATCACGAGTTTTGATATGTTGTGTTTTTGTTTTCATAAATCTCAAGATATTTTCCAGTCTCTCTTGTGAACTCTTCTTTGACCTATGGGTTAGTTGAAATACACTGACTGATTTCCAAATATTTGTAGATTTTCCATATAGCTATCTGTTATTGCTTTCAAATATAATACTGTGGTCAAAGAACATATTTTTATGGTTTCAATTGTTTTAAATTTATGACACTTATTTTCTGACCAAGATAATGGCCTTTCTTGGTAAATTTTCTGTGAACACTAGAAAAGAGTATGTATTATTCTGCTGTTGTTGGGTAGAGTATTTTATAAATGTCAATTAGGTCAAAGTTTTGATAATATTATTCACATCTTTTTAAATTTATTTTCTTTGTACTTGTTTTCTGAACTACTGAAAGAAAGTTGAACCCTCCAAGTATAATTGTGGATATATTTATTTCTCCCCTCAGTTATATCTGTCTTGTTTTATATGTATTATATTGTTTTTGTACTTTGAAGTTCTTTTATTAGGTACATATATGTTTAGTACTCTTATGTCCTCTTGATAAATTTACCCCTCATTGTGAAATTTTTTGTTCATCCTGGTATTATTCCTTGCTCCAAACTCTACTTTGTAGGGTATTAATATAGCCACTCCAGCTTTCTTTTAATTAGTGTTTTCATAGTGCATCTTTTCCGTTCATTAACTTTTATCTGTGTCTTACTATTTATATGTCTTATAGAGGGCATATAATTGGGTCTTCCTTTTTAAATCTAACCTGACAATCCCGGCCTTTTAATTGGGTGGGGGGTGTTTAAATCATGACATCTAATGTAATTACCAAAATCATTGGATTTAAATTCAACATGTTGCCATCTCTTTTCCATTTGTCCCATCTGCTCTTTGTTCTGTTGTTTCCTTCTTTCCCTGACTTCTTTTGGGTTAGTTTGGCTTTATTTAAATTTCATTTCAAATTTAAATAAAATTCACTTAAATTTCATTCTCCATTATTGGCTTAGTTAAAACCACTTTGTTTTATTGTTTTAGTGGTTACTCCAGGGCTTCTAATATTCATTTTAAACTTATTACAGTTTACCTTCAATTCACATATAGCATAAGACTCATAACAGAATGTTTCAATTTCCCCACTTTTGTGTTATTGTCATACATTTTACTTTTACATATACTATAAACCTAACAATTCACTGTTATTATTTTTGCTTTAGATAGTCAATTATCTTTTAGTGAAGTTTCAAACTAAAAAAATCTGTTTTCTATTTAATCATATTTTTACCATTTTCAGAGCTCTTCATTTGTATAGATTCAAATTACCATCTGACATAATTACTTTCACCTAAAGAACTTTTTTAACATTTTTATGGAGCAGTTCTGCTAATACCATTCTCTCAGGCCTTCATAAAAATTATTGAGATATAATTGACATATCATTACAATTTTTTTCTTGTGGTGAAAAATTTTAAGATTTGTTTCTTAGCAACTTGCAAATAAACAATACAGTATTATTAACTAGAGTTGCCACTATATATTATATTCTTATGACTTATTAATTTTATAACTGAAAGTTTGTAACTTTTGAACACCTTCACCCATGTCACACACCTCCCACCTCCCACTTCTTTCTGGCAACCACTAATCTGTTCTCTGTATCTATGCACTTGTTGTTTTTCTTTTTGAGATTCTATGTTAAAAGTGAGATCATACAGTTACAGTATTTGTCCTACTCCGTCTGACCTATTTCACATAGCATAATGCCCTCAGGTTCCTTCCATGTTGTCATGAATCCAGGATTTCCAAGATTTTCTTCTTTTTCATGGCTCTGAATATTATACACACACACACACACACAGGGGTGTGTGTGTATCTAATGATATGTGTGTGTGTGTGTGTGTGTATGTCATATTTTCTTTCTCCATTCATATTGATAAAACTTTTTAAGTTAGTGTTGTTTGTTTTTTAAGTTAGTGGTTTTTAACTTTTTAAGTTAGGAGTTTGTATTTTAATCTAAGTGTGAAGGGATGCTATTGGCAGGTTTGGAGCAAAAGAGTGACATAATCAGATTTACATTTTAAGAAGGTTACTCTGGCTATTGTATGATAGAGTCTAAAGAATGGAAGGTGGGTGATGAGAGCTTTGCAGTAGATCAGTCCAGAAAATTTTAATTCTTTGCATGTAAAGTCAACAGGCATTTGAAAAAGGAGAGGGGAAGAAGATGGGTCCAGGAAAGGAAGACTGAGCAATTAGTCATAAGGCTGGAATTAATGAAGAAAATTATCTACTGAGAAGTAGTAACTAGCAAGATTCCTGGTGTCAGGATGTCTGGGAGACATTTTACAACAAGGCTATCTACTAGTTAATTTTAAGTTGTCTGTGGTTCAGTGATGTAAACATCCTCTACTATTCCAAGACTTAGTAAAAATTTGCTGTATGTACTGTCCTGTATTGGTAGTACTTTGAAGATAGAAAGAAATCAGGTTGGTGTCTAGACCTATATAAGACCACACAGTAAAGGAAAAGGAGAGCATACAGAATATGGCAAGATAATTCAGAAGATGATCTAATTCATTGGATTTGGGAGTATGAAACCATCAGTGATGAGAAAAAAAAAAAAAGAGATTGCTCTAAGATTCTCAGGAGGGTTTGGGATAAACATTGGGTTTCCCAGGCCATAGGTGATGGTGGTCTGAGCTAACTCATCTGAAGCCTGAAGGGCAGGGTGACCTAGCTGATTCCAGGTCACACATGTAACTGAAGAACAAACAGATAGAGTACAATTTTATGGTGTGACTGTATCAATAGCATAAATCTTTAGGCTTATCTTTTCCGATCAGATGTTCTCACCAGCCGTTATTTTTATTAATAATTAATTTATGCATTCACTGGACGAATATGTACTCAGCATCTAGCACATGCTAGACATCGTGGGAAGGGCTGAGGATACTGCACTAAACAACACAGCACGTACAGCACAGCAAAGCCAGTTCAAGTAACTGGACTCCACTCAAGCCTTAGGAGTAGCTTCACTTTTGGCCTAATTCAGAGGTGGGTATTTGCCCCAGTGAGACACAAGGACATCCATGCTGGGGCATCTGAGGGGAAGAAGCTGCTCTCCTTCATGAGGGGAGCAAGTAGGTGCTCAGAAAAACTTAGCTGTTGTCATTATTACTGTATATTCTTTCTCTTTTCCTTAATTTTCTGATTTCCCTTACTGTGTTTTGTGTGAACTGAATTTCTAAGATAGTTTCCTTACATAGTCAGAATCTTTTGTAATCTACTCTGAAACACAACTTGCACTGACAGAATGTTTGGTGTATGATCAAATTAGTTCCAGGAAAAGTCAAAATCAGTTCTAGAACAGAGTATTTTCTAAACATTTAAAGAGGAAAAAAAAAAAGTAATATAATTGCCACTTTGGGAAATTGTTTGGCAGTATCTATTAAAGTTGAATAGATACATAACCTATAACTCAGGAATTCTACTCTCAGTATATACACAATAGATATAGATAGATAGATAGAAAAAATATATAGATGAAAAGACACTACAAGTATGTTCATAGTAGTGCTGCCATAATAGATGAAAACTGGAAATAACTCAAATGTGCATCAATAGTAAAATGGATAAATAAATTTTGTGAATTTCAATCAATTAAAATATATTCAACAATGAAAATGAAAGGAGTACATGCAATAATACAACTGAAACTAACAAACATAATGTTGAGTGAAAGAAACCAGAAACAAAGAATACTACTTGTATTATTTCTTTCATTTACAGTTCGAAAACTGGCAAAGCTCTTCCCTGGGGATGAAAGTCAAGAGATTGGCTCCTCTGGGGGTGTGTAAGGACCAGAAGGAAGCAAGAGGGAGTTGGGCGGGGCTGGGGGCTGGTCGGTCATGTTCTGTTTCTTGATCTGGATGCTGGTTACATGGATATGTTCACTCTGTGAAAATTCATTGACATGTATACTTAAGATTTGTGCACCTATCTTTATGGACAGTACGCTTGAGTGAAAAGTTTAATTTAAAAAGTAGAGGTAAAATGCATTTTATTACATTTCCTGGAGTTTATAATTTCCTATTTTGAAATGCTATGGATTCTGAATGAATATTTGGTGATGATAAATTTTGTCATTTTGATTAAAATCTTCCTTTTATCATCCTCCTTGAGGGATCATTTTTCAGCAAATATATGTTAGAAAGTCTTAAAAAAAAGAAAGAAAGAAAAGAAAAACTAACCAAGCAAAATGGTTCTAAGCCAACCTTACATTTAACGATCATTCCAAAAAAGGGTGTGTATCACTGAACTCTCAAGCAGACAGAATTTACAAATTCTATTGAGCTAGACATTTGTGTTTTTTTTAAATTAAAGTTTTGAGCTTATGTCCTTTGACATTACTTCTTTTGCTACAGTTATCAATAAGTATAGAAAGCGGTTTTCTCCCGTAAATATTTCTTGAATTTGGTCTGTCATCTGCATCTCAGCTTCCTTGCTCCGGTGCAGGTTTTAATTATCTCTTTCCTGGACTACTGTGATAACTTGTCACAACCTGACAACACAGTCTTGCTCCTTCAGAACAGACGCCATCTAGCCACCATAGTGACCCACTTAATCACAAATCTGATTATTATATTCCCTGCCTTGAAACGATCTCAATTAATGGAAACTTCATCCTTCGACTTCTTTCCAAACACCTTTGCCTCATCCTTGATTCTTTCTTTCTGTCAGAAAAAGCCAATTAACTCTATTTTCAAAACGTAGTTGGAATCTGTCCATTTAATGTCATCAACCTTACTACCATGTTAGTCACCATCATTTTGTGCCTAGGCTATTGCAAAGGCCTCATATCTCATCTCCTTGCTGCCATTCTTGTCTCCCTATAGTCTATAGGTAGCACCAGAGTAGAAAAAAATATATAAGTCAGACTATGTTACTTCTCTGCCCCAACACCCCCCCTCTCCCCAGGGGCTCTCACTTTCACTCTGGGAAAGATCCAAAGTCCTTGGGCAGCCCTATAAGACCTCTGCCCCTGTTATCTCTCTGTCCTTATCTCCTACTCAGATTCTCTGCTCTAGGCACACTGGTTTCCTTGGTGTTCTGTGAACACAGCAGGCACACTGCTAATGCAGGTATTTCACAGTTGCTGTTCCCTCTGCCTGGAATGCTCTATCCATAAACCTCATTCCATTACTTCTTGCCAGTGTTTGGTTACTGGAGATGTCCCCTTCTCCATAAGACTTACCTGAACAGGCCGACTTACTCTGGAGACCTGTTGGGTAAGGAAGGAAGAAAAACGGGAAGGAGAGAAGGACGATATGGTTCCTCTCTTTAGGGCATTAGAATCTGATTATCTCAGACTGCTAATAGACGATTACAATAAAGTATAATAAATGCTATGATTGAATTTAAAAATATAATTCTAATTTCTGAAGAAAGGCAGGAGTAGGACCCACAGATGTGGGAGTAAATTACGTGTAGATGGAAATTTATGAGAACAGAGAGAGCGGGAAGAGAAGAGGACTGAGGATAGAACACGAGGGAACAGTAAAAAGTGTAGCTGAAAATTTAGACAGGAAACGTATCCAGGAAGCCATTATGTATACAACTCCAAGAAGAAGGGGCATGGTCTGAATTTAGGTATTAGAGTTGGTAGTTAGGTCACTAATGACCTTGATATATAGAAGTTCAATAGAGAATTAAAGAAATAGAGTGGTTGGCAGCGGATAGGGGCCTGAATGAGGTTGGAGAAGAGGAATTGGTGGGTGTAATCTATGTATAAATGATTCTTTCAGGAAGTCTATCAAGAAGGGAAGGAAGAAGTTGGGGTGAATAAAGGGGAATTTAATCTTTGTACAAAGCAATGGTACAAAGAGAGGAAAGAAAGAAAGTCTGAGAAAACTAAAATTCTATGTGATTGAAGGGGAGCTTGCCATCCTTAAAGGAAGCTCCCTAGGGTTATAGGGTACTAGGATAGCTGGAGAAAAACTGGCATATGAGACGGTAGATAGGTAGAAAGTGAAACTAGCCTGGCTGAGTAGGAAAGCATAGGATCGTACCTAACTGCCATCTTGAATTATACAAAGGAAAAGAGAAGAAGAAGAAATGGCTGTATTTAGGGAACCAAGGGATATTTTCAGAGTATACCTTAACGATCAACATAATGTCAGTCACTGTGAATAACATTCCTTTTGGTCACGGCTAGTATTTGGGGGTGGGGTGCCTATAGGGAGGTTAAGTTTCATTTTCCAGAATGGTCACATTTACTGTTCATTGTTTTAGAGACTTTAATCATATTGTCTCTTTGGCTTTATCCACCAAATCTAAGACTTCTAGTTCATTTAATATATCTTAACTTGGAAAGCACTAAATTTCCATAGTATTTTAAATTTCATTTTTTGGGTCTTCTTGCATACTATCCCATCTGTATTGAGGTATAGTGACATAGCTTCCTTAGTACAAGGCAATGATTGTATTTTCTCTTCTATCTGAATATTCCATTTAAGGATGCCCAGCACTTTGTGTGTCCTTATGGCCACAGCAGCACTGATGCCTCTAAGAATAGTTGACAAGGCTTCTGAACTTCCCTCCTAAGTAGAAATTGATAATCAGAGGTAGAAACTGACACGTCATTGCAGCGATAGTGATTCTTAAATTCAACTGACTTCAATACTTTCTTTAACCCACTCACTTCCTGCCCTTTAAGACTTGTATTAACCTGGTTTGAATTAGGGGCAAAAATTTGGTTTAATTTGCTGAGCTTATCAAATTTATGTTCAAAGTGTGTCTAATAATATTATTGGAAGAGGGGAAACAAATTACACTCAAACTTCCTTTTGAGTTTTCCAGCCATGACCTTAGAAATCATGGAGAAAACCATAAAGCTGAATAATACTTGTCATTATATATTATTACCTGTTATTACAGGGCATTTATTATTTTATATGATATGTGATGATTAATGAGATTTCCCCTTATAAAATTAGAAAGCAGAACTGCATTTTTGGTAATTCCATCCCTGTGTTTTGTAGTGTTTTAATATCTTGGATTTAATAAGTACATTAAAAATTTGAAATCAAGTTAGGAATTAGATGGCAGACTATCAAAATTTTTATTTAACCCCTAACTGTTAAAGCTAGACACAGAATGATGAAAAGAAAACCCTTATAGGTGAGGAAATATGTAATAAAAATATCTTTGTCGTGTATATTACATATTCCGGGAATGGATTTTAGCACTGCCCCACTGCTGATGGCATTGCTAGATAGTGCTCTGTGGTTCCACCACAGTAGGGATGGAAGAACTTTCCGTTTACACTGCCACTACGCTGCCACATAGCCAGGGTCCTGCTGACCTGATGTGGTGGCTGAATCTGTTGTGGATTGATTCAAGAGGATGCATCGGTTAGTTGGATGAGGCAGCTCCAGGTGTTAGAGCACGGCTGGACTTGATTTCTGCTGTTGTCCACTTGAGTTGTCCCACTGGATGAAGGAAAACTGTCATCAGACAATGATAAGAGTGACAGGTACTGAGGCTCAGGGAACGGGTGAGAGGAGCTGAGTTGTCCATGGAGGCTGCCTCAGCTCCCACGTGGCTCCAGGGTTCTAGTGATGAACAGCCATTGCGGTGCTCATCGGCAGGGTCCCTTCAAGAAAATTCTCATATTCCAGCTTGTTATGGGTTGAATTGTGTCCAATCCCTCCCTGCCCCCCAATTCATATGTTGCAATCCTAACCCCAGTACCTCAGAACGTGACCTTATTTGGAGATAGAGTCCTTACAGAGGGAACCAAGTTAAAGTGAGATCATTAGGGTGGGTTCTAATCCACTATGACTGGCATCCTTATAAAAAGGGAAAATTTGGACACAGAGACACATGTAGAGGGAGGACGATGTAAAGAGACATAGGAAAAGATGGACAATCTATAAGCCAAGGAGAAAGACCTGGAACAGCTTTTCTCTCACAGCTTTTGAAAGAAACCAACCCTGCTGACACCTCAGTTTCTGACGTGTAGCCTCCAGAATGGTGAGAGACTACATTTCTGTTGTTTAAGCCACTCAATTTGTGGTAATTTGTTATGGCAGCTAATACACAGCTCTTCTGACATTTCTGTTTCTTTGACCTCCCTCGGCCGGCCCCCTCTTTCCCTGGTTTGTCCACCATCCAACTTCCCCTTCACAAGTCATGTCTAGTTTCATACCTAATGGGAGAATTTTTCTTCCTCTCAAGCCTTCATCTCAAATTGTTTCTGTGCTAGAATCCACCCTTTGACCTCTAAAGATCTACACTTCTGCAACTCAATATTCAGGAAGTAGATTCCTTTTTCCTCTGTTTTTTGTGCTCATATCTCTTCTTTGAGCAATGGATGTGAGCCAAGCTAGGTGACTACATGAGATAACTTTGGGGCAAGGATGTAAAGGAAGATTCCAAGGACAAAACTCCTTTAACTGATAGCTTAATAACATCATCATGCTGCTTGTATGTAGATATGGATTTATCAATAGAGTTGCCCCAGAATGGGCCTCTGTGTTCCCTGCCCCCATACCAGAGTCTCTTTAACCTCAGAGAAATAAACTAAAACAAGGTAGTAGGAGGATTGAAAGTTAAGGAAATGCCCAAGCTTATAAGACTTGGATGTTTTCAGTGCAAGCAATGTTGTCAGCCTATGGTGGCAGCACAGCTACAGGCAGGGAAACAATCTTTGGTATCTCACTCCATGGTCACTGGTGGTTTCCAACACACAGCCAAGGGGTTTTAGGCTTGTGGATACAAGAGGGAAGTGTTTCCATGATGGAGAAGGAAAGGCCAAGGTGAGTCTCTCTTAACCTTCTAAGAGAGTGGGTGAAAATGGAAACAGAATCAAGAGAGCCAGGAACCATGGTCAGTTGTGAAGCATTTAATACAGTGGCTCACGGTGAGTACTCAGTAAGTGTCAGTTGGTATCATTATTATCACATTTTGTTAACTCTGAGCAGCACTTTTAGAATTTTTTTCTGGAGTATTTTAAAGTAATACCGGACATCAAGTCGTTTCACCTGAAAATACTTTCAGTATGCATTTCTAAGTTCTTGCTTTTTTTAAACATTAGCCACTCATGGAGACATTCTAACTGTTCACATTTTCCAGGCTTCTCAATCTTAAAAGAATTTCCACAGACTCCCTTCACCATATCTACTGACACACCCACCACCTGCACCATATTCTCAGCCTCATGCCTATTCCATTCATCAAATTCGCCACACTGCTCCCACCAAATCCAAACCCCCACTTTTACTCTATTTTCCATTTCTTTTCACGCATTCAAATGATATCACTACAGAAATTTGCAATTTTCTCTCTTACATCATTCAATATTTCCCTTCCACTGAATCATTCCATCAACACACACACATGCTGTTCTTTCTTGCAATTTTAAACTTTCTCTTGGCCACACTTTTCCTTCCAACTAGGGTTCTTTTCTCTCTCCCTTTGCATCAAAACTCCTCAGAAGAGTTAAAAGGCATACTTTCCCTCCTCTCCCACAGTTTTAACAGCTTTGAAGTAGGAATACTCACAGTTACTTACAGGAGTCTAGCAATGATTAGTAACAGCCCAGCAAACTTGTAGCTGCTTGAGATCGGGAAGCTCTAGTTCAGGGGTCCCCAACCCCCCGGCCATGGACTGGTGGTACCAGTCCGTGGGCTGTTAGGAACTGGACTGCACAGCAGGAGGTGAGGGGCGGCCGAGTGAGCAAAGCTTCATCTGTATTTACAGCTGCTCCCCACTGCTCGCATTACTGCCGGAACTTCGCCTCTTGTCAGATCAGCGGTGGCATTAGATTCTCGTAGGAGCGCGAACCCTACTGTGAACTGAGCATGCCAGGGATCTAGGTTGCGCACTCCTTACGAGAATCTAATGCCTGATGATCTGAGGGGGAGCTGAGGCGGTGATGCTAGCGCTGGGGAGTGGCTTCAAGTACAGATTATCCTTAGCAGAGAGGTTTGACTGCCCAGAGACCGTAATAAATCAATTGCTTGCAGACTCATATCAAAACCCTATCAGTGAGTGGCAAGTGAAAACAAGCTCAGGGCTCCCACTGACCCTGCATTATGATGAGTTGTATAATTATTTCATTATATATGACAATGTAATAATAGTAGAAATAAAGTGCACAATAAATGTAATGCGCTTGAATCATCCCCAAACCATCCCCACCCTCCCACCCCCGGTCCGTGGAAAAATTTTTTTCCGCAAACCAGTCCCTGGTGTCAAAAAGGTTGGGGACCGCTGCTCTAGTTGAACCGTATGGCTCAGAGAATGGGCTCTGGAGACTGAGTGGATTCAAGTCCTGGTTCCTCTAATTATTACATGTGTGATCATGGGCAAAATTTTTTGTCCAACTCTCTAAATCTTGGTTTACTCAACTATAAAATAGGAGAATAATAAAATTACCTAGGTATTAAATTTGTTATGAGAATTAAGTCAGATAACATATATTAAGTGCTTGGCACAGTGCCTATTACATGGAACTCAATAGAGTGGCTTTCACCTTCATTAACATCCTCAGCCTCACGATAATACATCATCTTAGGTGCACATGTAAACACATGGACCGTGATGGGCCATGCCAGGACGACCTGTAAAGGGTTTGATTCACATGATGTGAATCAACACGCAGGGTAACATTTAACTGTTTACCCCATCCTCTCTTGGTGAAAATATCTGCCATTCAGTTGTGACAGAATCGTGGTGTTATCAACCTAGCAAGGAGGCACCAGAATGTTGTAAAAGGCAAAGTCTACTTTTGGTCTTCAGCAAAATGAAAATTAAAATGTAATTAGTGTGTCAGAACAATAGTTTGCATCTTTTAATTCCTGTTCTATTTTTTGGCAGAATGTTTTAATTATTGTTTTCTCTCGTCTTTTCTTTTGTTTCTATTGATTTGTTGCCAGTTTAATTGTGCCACTAGGACCTCCCAGTTCTCAGTGGGTTGCCCTCAGGGGGTTCTGCCTGCTTCATTGTTTTAAAGTAAACCAGATCTCCAAATAACCTACAAAACAAGATCAGAATTTGAAGGGATTTTTTTTTTTTAATGAGGAAAAACTAGGAGGAATAAACAACAAGACAATATTCACGGTATAAAGGGAAGTTTAAAAGAGAGAGCTGCTGTTACTAACTTTAGATCTAAAGGAATGATTATTATTAATAAATGTGCTATAGGCTTATCTATTTAAAGCAAAGGAGCAATGAAAGAACAGATTTAAAAAACCTTTTTGTTTTGCTTCACAAGCCAAATTATTTTTTCTACTTGTATTAGAAGAGCTGTATTTGGATGAGCACAGTGTACAGACAGACGATCACCACAAAGTCAATTCCATCCGTCACTGAATTAGTGTTCTTAGTTGATTCCTAGTTTACTGAAAATTTTCAGCTGCTTTTAGGGTGCAAATTTAATAGAAAGAAATTTTAAATGGCAGTAAAAGGTGATTAAGACACTGATTATTGTTTGTTTTTGTGGTCAATTGGCCTAGAAAGCAAAGAAAAGAGGTGTTCAAGTTGCGAATGGCTAATTCTATGTGAACAACACCGTGAATGATCACAGTATTGTCTCTGTGGGAGTGTTGGCTCCACCATTATGTGGACCTTGAGCAAATTACTTGACTTTCTGAATCTCAACTTTGCTACACAAAAATGGGAACAGTGTTAGAACCTTCCTTATAGGCTTGATGTGAAAAATTAAGTGAGATAATGCAATATAAAGCATATAAGTGCTCAGTCCTTATTAGTTGCTGTTATCATAGTATTGTGAAGCTAAGATTCAATGGAAACCCTCCTCAGTAAGTGTACGCATAAACACCTCCCCTCCAGAAGAAGCAAAAACAAATGTACAGAGTACTGCAGAGTGATCTGGCTGGGAGCACTGGCTGGGATTTTGTGTCTCTTTGTCTGAGTATGTTCTCTTGTGCCATCCCATGAGCCAAATGATATCCTGGAACCACTGCCGTGGCTCAGTTGGGATATGACTGTGGGGCAGATCCAAGTGTCATACCAATGGTAACCTGTTTTTTTTTGTCTTGTTTTGAGGAATTTAGCTTGATGAGTATATTGAAGCAATTGTATAATACAGTGTTTTTTATATGATTTTCACCAGGACCCATAGTCAAAATAATACTTATTCTTATGAGGTACCCTCTGTTATTTCTCCTCTTCTTTTCCCTTTTCTCCTGTCCATTCTGTTTCATGTTTTTAAAAAAATACAGGCATACTTCATTTTATTGCACTTCACTTTATTGGGCTTTGCAGATACTGCATTTTTTAGAAATTGAAGTTTTGTGACAATCTTGCATCAAGCAAGTCTATCAGCACCATTTTTCCAACAGTGTTTGGAAAAATGCTCACTTCATCTCTCTGTGTCACATTTTGGTAATTCTCACAATATTTCAAACTTTTTCATTAGTATTATACTTGTTATGGTGATTGCAATCAGTGATTTTTGATGTCCCAGTTATTGTTTTGGGGTGCCACAAACTGTGCCCATATAAGATGGCAAACTTAATCTTGAAATGTGTGCGTGTTTTGACTATGGTACTGCCATTCTCCCATATCTCTCCCTCTTCTTGGACCTCCCTATACCCTGAGACACAATAGTATTGAAATCAGGCCAATTAATAACCCTACAATGGCCTCTAAGTGTTCAAGTGAAAGGAAAGTTCACGCATCCTCTCACTTGAAATCAAAAGCTAGAAATGATTAAGCTTAGTGAGGAAGGCATGTCTAAAGCTGAGACAGACCAAAAGCCAGGCCTAACAGTTAGCCAAGTTGTGACTGCAAAGGAAAAGTTCTTGAAAGAAATGAAAAGCGCTACTCCAGTGAACACACAAATGATAAGAAAAAAGAACAGCCTTTTTGCTGATATGGAGATTAGTGGTCTGCATAGATGATCAAATTAGCCTCAACATTCTCTTGAGCCAAAGCCTAATCCAGAGCAAGGCCCTACCTCTCTTCAATTCTATAAAGCTTGAGAGAGGTGAGGAAGCTGCAGAAGAAGAGTTTGAAGCCAACAGAGATTGGTTCTTGAGGTGTAAGGAAAGAAGCCGTCTCCATAACATAAAAGTGCAAGGTGAAGCAGCAAGTGCTGATGTAGAAGCTGCAGCAAGTTATCCAGAAGATCTAGCTGAGATAATTAAGTAAGGTGGCTACACTAAACAACAGATTTTCAGTGTCGATGTAACAGCCTTATATTGGAAAAAGATGCTATCTAGGACTTTCATAGCTAGGGAGGAAAAGTCAATGTCTGGCTTCAAAGTTTAAAGGGACAGTCTGACTCTCTTGTTAGGGACTAATACATCCGGTGGCTTTAAATTGAAACCAGTCCTCAACATGGTTTACTGAATGTTTTAAGCTCACTATGACTTCTCAGAAAAAAAATATGCCTTTCAAACTGTTACTGTTTATTGACAATGTACCTGATCACCCAAGAGCTCTGATGGAAATGTACAAAAAGTTCATGTTGTTTTCATACCTGCTAACACAACATCCACTCATGGAGTGATTTTCACTTTCAAGTCTTATTATTCAAGAAATAAATTTCATAAGCCTTCAGCTGACTTAGATAGTGATTCCTCTGAGCGGTCTGAGCAAAATAAACTGGAAATCTTCTGGAAAGTGTTCACCATTCTAGATGCCATTAAGAACATTCATGAGGGCTTCCCTGGTGGCGCAGTGGTTGAGAGTCCGCCTGCCGATGCAGGGGACACGAGTTCGTGCCCCGGTCCGGGAAGATCCCACATGCCGCGGAGCGGCTGGGCCCGTGAGCCGTGGCCGCTGAGCCTGCGCTCCGCAACGGGAGAGGTGAGGCCACAACAGTGAGAGGCCCGCGTACCAGGAAAAAAAAAGAACATTCATGAGTCATGGGAAGAGGTCAAAATGTCAACATTAAGAGGAATTTGGAAGAAGTTGATTCCAACCCTCATGGATGACTTTGAGGGTTCAAGACTTTAGTGGAGGAAGTAACTGTGGATGTGCTGGAAAGAGCAAGAGAACTAGACTTAGAAGTGGAGCCTGAAGATGTGACTGAATTGCTGTGATCTCATGATAAAAATTGAATGGATAAGGAGTTGCTTCCTATGGATGAGTGAAGAAGGGGTTTCTTGGGGCTTCCCTGGTGGCGCAGTGGTTGAGAATCTGCCTGCTAATGCAGGGGACACGGGTTCGAGCCCTGGTCTGGAAGGATCCCACATGCCGCGGAGCAACTAGGCCCGTGAGCCACAAGTGCTGAGCCTGCGCATCTGGAGCCTGTGCTCCGCAACAAGAGAGGCCGCGATAGTGAGAGGCCCGCGCACCGCGATGAAGAGTGGCTCCAGCTTGCCACAGCTAGAGAAAGCCCTCGCACAGAAACGAAGACCCAACACAGCAAAAATAAATAAATTAATTCATTAAAAAAAGAAAAAAAAAGAAGGGGTTTCTTGAGATGAAATCTACTCCTGGTGAAGATTGTTGAAATGACAACAAAGGATTTAGAATATTACATAAACTTTGTTGATAAAGCAGCAGCAGAGTTTGAAAGGACTGACTCTAATTCTGAAAGGAGTTCTACTGGGGATGAAATGCTATCAAACAGCATTGCATGTTACAGAGAAATAATTCATGAAAGGAAGAATCAGTCGATGTGGCAAATCTCACTGTCATCTTTTTTAAAAGAATTGCCACAGCTGCCCCAACCTTCAGCAGCCGCCACCGTGATCAGTCGACAGCCATCAACATCTAGGCAAGATCCTCAACCAGCAAAAAGATTACGACTCACTAAAGGTTCAGATGATGGTTAGCATTTTTTAGCAACGAAGTATTTGTTAATTAAGTTATGTGCATTATTTTTTGGACATAATGCGATTTCACACTTAATAGACTTAATTATAGTGTAAACATAATTTTCTCTGGGTAGGGAAACCAAAAAATTTGTGTGACTCACTTTATTGCGATATTCACTCTATTGCAGTGGTCTGGAACCAAACCTACCATATCTTCAAGGTATGCCTGTATTTGGTTTCACCAAATTGATTTCACCTCTCCCCCCATGCCCCCAAAGGATCTCAGCCTGCAGTTTGAAAAACATACTGTAATGAACAGTATTCTCTACTGGTTTCCTCAGGTCATCTTTGCTTTCTTTATTCATTTTTTCCAGCAACTTTATAATTCTGTCTCTGAATGAAGTAGCTGCTGTTATATGATAGGAGAATTCTACTGGCAGGAATGAGTTTCTAAGCTGAGTGAAAATTTTTGTTGTGTGTAGGTTTTCAGAGCACACTGAGATGTAACCTCAGAAGCATAGAATTTGAAAGCAGTGAGCGTCCTTTTAGCATTGAGGGTCAGGCCATACCACCTTGTTTTTTCCCCAGAGGATTTCAAAATATCTCAGATGCCTGCTTGTGCTTCCCCTACCTGAGCAGAGTCACTGACATGAAACACCTTTAGATGACTGACCTGCGCCTCTTCATGTCCTCCTTCAATCTCTTTTGAGTCTGGATAACCTCTGTCACTGCTCCTTGCGGTGTTCTATAAAGGTTACTTACTTGATGAGATGGAGGTGTAGGAGGGGCTGGAATCTGCTCATTATCAGCAGCATCTCATGACCAGAGCTGTTCAAACATGCAAGGCAAGGAAGTCTCAGATGTTCTGCAACGCCAAAAGGTATAATACCAATAGGACTGGTTGGGAAGCTGGCACCAGAGCATCAATCTCAGTGCAGCTTATGTGTGAAGATGATTGGGACCCAGAGAAACACCTGCCTCTTCTAACTGGTGATCCTCGGCAGAAAAAGTTGTGTCGTAATGTCATGTGCCATTTTTATATATTATATCTCAGTAGTTAGATCGTAAGCTCCTGAAAATAGGAGTGATATGTTTATCTTTTGTCTTCCTCCATCGAGGCATACGTGCTGTTCACAATCTGTATGGACTGAATGAACAACAGGCTATGAGTGTATTTCCCAGATCTGCTATTTAATTTTAGTCTGTTCTATAATGCAAAATGCTACTTTTTCCCCCTGGAATCTGGGTTGATTAAACTAGATTTTAAAATTTTTAGAAAGAAATGTGGAAAAGCTGACAGCTTGTGGATGTGCACAATTAGTTATTTGGAAGAATACAGGTGTTTGAAGTCTTTCTGATGACCTTGAGTAGGATGTGTGAAATCTGTAAGAGTTCAAACAATTCATAAACCTCTCAATATCTTGGCAATTTCATTTTCAAAATTACAGAGGTGATGAGAGAAACTTCTATAATATTTGAATGCTTTTTACAATGAGAGCATTGTATATTTATAGCCAGGAATAACAGGAATAAAATAATTTCCTTTTGCAAAGAAAAAATATGAAAAATAGCAGTATCTTCTATTACAAATGTGGCAAAAAGTCTACAGGACTCAACATAGGTCATATCTATTGTTGGTGTTGAGAGAAACTTATGAGGAGCTGGGCCCATTCTTCACCAAACTTTTGTTCTTTTCTTAACAGTACTAAAGGAACTACAATAGAAGAATGAATTAGGATTCAAGCCACTGGTTTTGTCTCCCTTTTCAAAGTTTTGAATAGTTTTCAAAAAGGGACAGTTTGCAAATGTAGTCTGGGAGGGAAGTAGACTTGTCCCTGAACTGAAACTTCATACGACAGGTTGCAATAAAGACCACGTTTTATGATAGAGTTAACATAAATACATGAGCCACAGGGGTTCTCGGGAAAGGACCAGGGAATGCAGGTGCAACTGTGGGAACAGGTCTTCAGGTTTTATTTTCCTTATTTGGTTGAGTCCACTTATCTCTAATGATTATTTAAATAAAAGGGAAGTGCCCCCTTTCGTTTAGTTTCCTCTGAGCTAAAGAGAAAAATGTAAGGGTTTGAAAAATTCCTCTAGTCTGTAGGCTTCATTAAAAGCAAAACGAAAGCAGACACCAGCTGTAATTTCATAAGGACAACAGTAGCCATACCACCCAATGAATGGGTGAGCTCACCAGTCATATAGATACAACGTCCACTAGAAAGGTTGATCAGCTAGGGCCAACCGCAGATGAAAGATGGAACCTCATTCACAGCACAAATGCTGTCAAGTGCCTTGTGGTTTGAAGAGTGATTCAGAAGAGCCTTAGATAAAAAGCTAAGTGGCCATTTGAACACTGGCAAACTGGAAGCCTGAACTCTTTGGAAACTTGGGGCTTGCCAGGTGGTTCACTTTGGCATTTTAGGGGATGGGTGAGAGTGTGTGTATGAAGTCTGTGAAGTGTAGCTACCAGAATAAGGGGTTTCCAGAATTCATTCATCCA
Source organism: Monodon monoceros (assembly GCF_005190385.1). Lineage (NCBI taxonomy): Eukaryota > Metazoa > Chordata > Mammalia > Artiodactyla > Monodontidae > Monodon > Monodon monoceros. The sequence continues at coordinate 36,086,605 of NW_021703771.1, read as the reverse complement.
TCAAACATAAACTGGGTACCTACTCGGGGGATTATATGTGTTTTATTGATGGGGAAATGCAGGAGCCCAGATCCTTATTGGATATCCTTCAGTGCCTGAAGTTTGGAGCACTCTTCTCCTCCATTCTCTTTCCCCAACTCCCTTGTTCTCCAATTTATTCCCTCCCCAACTCTGCACACCAGCCCTTAACTCCAACTCATGATTCAGTTTTCAGCTTCAATGTGACTTCCATAGAAAAGCATCTTATACCCCCCAGCCCTGTCCTTCCCAAAAATTCGGCTGGATTCTTCCAGTACGTTATGTCATTATTTTCCTTCCCAACACTCAACCTCAAATAAATAACTGTCTTTGTAATTATTTGTTTAAAGTCCACCTTCCCCACTGGGCAGAAAGTTCCATGAAGGCAAGGACAAGCCTGTCCTATTCCCTATGTCCTAGGGACCAAAACAGTGCTAGTCTCAGGGCAAGATTAAGACATTTAGAGGACCCGCTGCCTCCCAGATTGTGTCACTGAAGCTAAAACAATACACATGTGTGTGGAAATTCAAAGAAGTACTTTTGGATTTTCAGATTTTTCTGACTGTAAAATTCTGGACCCACAGCTGTTGCTTTGCTGGAAATCTACGTGGGAACTAGTCTGCCTACCAAGTAATCTGAGCTGTCACCTGGTAATTTGTCCACGTTCACATAAGTAGTCAGTGGGAGAGTTGAGATTCCAACTCAGGTCTGACTGATTTCCAAGTCTACCATCTTCTTTCACACCAGGCCGGAGGAGTGGGAGAGGGAAGGAAAGAAAAGGAGAGGAGAGGAAGCAGAGTCATGGTTTCTACCTTTGTGAGATTGGTTTGTGTGTCTAAGGCTGTACTGTAAATGTATACCGCAAGGTCTGGGTTCCTTGTAATTATCCTTTCATTCACTCCTTCATATAGTTGATACTTACTGAGTGTGTATTCGGTGATAGGCATTGGGATACTGAGGTAGAGAAACTCCAGTTCGTGACCTTAAACAGCTCAAGGTTCAGTGGAGGTGACACACAAGACTGCACAAGATGTCAATCTAACCTGGTCACAGCTCTGACAGAAGTAAGAACAAAGCCCTGAAGGAGCTCAGTTCTAGAACTCTGGGTCTCCACAAGTAAATTTTAGAGTAATAACTCTCTGTATTAAAACAATTATAGTTTCTCTTTAGGAGAAAAAAAATTAAAATATTTTGTGGCATTTTGTTGAGATATCCCTTGAATGTATTCAATTCAAGAAATGCTGCTTTATGTTCTTAGGGCAGACATATACACTGCATGTCTACATTGAGATTCTTGTATTAGAAAAAAGCACTCATACAAAAAAATCCTACAGCACCAAAGAGAAGTATTTAAATAGATTGTGCATTAAGATAAAGTTTTTTATCTCTCTTCCTATCCAATATTACATTCACATGTGAAAATTTGCCACTGCTTTGATTTAAAACATCATGACATATGCAAAAATAAATTTTCTCCTGTATCTTACTTGCCAAGGAATGATTTTAAATGCGTTCCCTGATCTACCCTCCCAATCATGCTCTGTCTACTGCAATTCCCATCTCAACGATGGCACCTCCATCCTTCCAGTTGCTTAGGGATCTTTAGCTCTTTTTTCTCAAGCCCTTCATTCATATAATAGGAAATTTCATTCATTATGCTAAAAAGATATTCTGCATCTGATCTCTGCATCTGATCTCTCTTGGTCACCGTGGTAGGTGCCATGATCATCCCTTGCTTGGATCATACTAATAGCCTTCTCACTGATCGCCCTGCTTCTGCCCTTGCCCATTCACTCATCGTAGTGTATTCTCCACACAGCAGCCAGAGTGGTACTTTTACAACTCTCCAATAGCTTCCCATTTCATTCAGAGTACAAGACAAAGAATCTACACAGGCCAAGGAAGCCCTGAAGGATCATCTCTGTCACCTCTCTGACCTCAGCCCCAACTCCCTCCTTCTGTTCTCCACTCTAGCCATATCTTGATTTCATTTTGTTTTTTAACCCTGCTAGCCATGCTCCTCCCAGACCAGTAACTCTCAACAGTGATTTTTTTTTTTCCACCAGGGGTCTTTTGACTATGTTTTGGAGACATTTTTCGTTGTTACAACTGGAATTGCGGTGCATATTACTCGCATCTAGCGGGTAGAGGGAGGCTGCTAACCATCCTGTAATGCACTGAGCAGTCCCTACCACAAAGAATTACCTAACCCATAATGTCAGTAGGACTGAGGTTGAGAAGCTGGCTTTTCCACATGTCTAACTCCCTTCCCTCTTTCAGCTCTGGGCTTAGTTGTCACTCTTTCAATAAGATTTTTTCTGATCGCCCTGTTTAAATGGACTACTGACAGGTACCCCTGATCCCTCTTATTCTACTCTACATTTTCCTTTTCATAACCCTTGTCACCTATTCACATACTATATGATTTACTTTTGCTTATGGTTTATCTTCTACCTGCCCAGCTAGGTTATAAACTTCATAAGAGCAAGTGTATTTGTCTGCCTTGTTTTCTAATGTGGCCCAGAGGACTCCCTGGAGATAGTAGGCCCTCAATATATTTTGCTGCATAAATAAATTTAATGCTCATGCATGAAAGACTAGTAGTACAACTTTGGTAAAGTAGGAATTTTTTTTTTTTTAGCATCTTTATTGGGGTATAATTGCTTTACAATGGTGTGTTAGTTTCTGCTGTATAACAAAGTGAATCAGTTATACATATACACATGTTCCCATATCTCTTCCCTCTTGCGTCTCCCTCCCTCCCACCCTCCCTATCCCACCCTTCCAGGCGGTTGGTCGCAAAGCACCGAGCTGATCTCCCTGTGCTACGGCTGCTTAAAGTAGGAACCTTTTGATCCTCACTTGCAACTCAGTATCCTCCTTAGGGGTGTTTTAAAAGGAAATAATCATCTTTTCAAAGCTATCAGTTTGTATCACCTATTCAGGGGTAGTTTGAAATTCTGGGCTTGGGGGTTTGGTGAACTTTTCTTCTGTATTTTATGACCTTGTTTCAAGTACGATCAAAGTACCTTTGATATAATTAGAATAATATCACTAAGAAGCGCTGTGTTATTTTTCTCCAGGTATAAGTAAAAGATGTGCATTCAGAAGATTTCCTTTCTTCGTAATCGGTGTCACTGTCAGGCAATATTTATTTAACAATTTCATAATTTGTCACCTTTCTTTGACTAAATAATGCTCAAAAAATGGACAATAAAGAATATTTTTAATTTTTAGACTCAGAAGGATAGATCCTTTATCTTACCAATTCTATTGTTTAGGCAATAATACAGATTTAGATTTTAGTGTTTGGTCCTCCTCAGCTTGAAATGTCTCCAGGCATAATGAACTCATTGTTTCCTCTCAAAGTTCAATAGCCATGATTCTCAGGTCTTTATAATAGTTTACATTTTAATTTGTCTTATTTTCACTCCGTGGTGAGTTTGCTTTTATTGGAAGTTGGTTTTTACTAAATAGATACAAGTTGAGTATGATTTTTAACACTTGGGGGTCTCTCTAGCCTGCTCTTTCTTCAAGAGCAAAATTTGTCTCTCTGGAGGGAAAAGGTTCAAAAAATATTGCTTATTCTTACAATTTTGAAAATGTTTGCCTTCAGGTCTCATAATTCCCCTACTCCCAACCTGTTTCCATTCACATGTCAGTTGCTCATTACATGAGGAGTCTGGAAGTCCAGTGCAAGGAAACTACACATTTTCAAGTAAATTACAGGTTTTGAGATGGTAGAATTTGTTGTCTGGGCACACACTATGGTTCTTTTCCTTCCTTCCAAACATGTAATATTGATTTTCTCTTTAAAGGCTGTTCACTCTGTGTATGTCTCTCTTAAACCTAATGAAATAAAAATATGGGAATCATTGTTGTCTTTGTTCTGATGGCACTGTAAGGTTGGTTGCGACATGAGGGAGGGAAACTGGCAACTGGCTTTTTACTTTTAAGTGCAGCTTTCAAAATAAATCTTCAGGCAAATGCTTTGGAGACATCTCAGCAAATGCCCTGTGATCTTCAGTTGGACTGTCAAGTTATTTTTTCAAACATCAGTAGCTTTACTGATTTTCTGTAAAACAAACAGAGCCAATTTTTTGCTGGGGGGAAGAATCACTAATTACAGATGATTTCCATTAGGATTTCTCTTTTCTGCGTTAAACACCCAGGCAAAATCTCTTTTTACTTTCATGATTTGAATGTGTCCGAATGAATTGTTAACTTTACAGGGACCCCAAGAGTTCCAGGAGATAAATGTGAACAATTTTAATCTCATGACTTGTCTTAATTTTGTTTACTCTCTTTCATTTATAAAATAAATTTATCCTCGACCAGTATTGGTAAGAACAGTTATTTTCAAATATTGAAGTGATTTAAAATTTCATTATCTGAAAATCATATGTCTGTGAAATAAGTCCCAGACTTCCTAGGGCCCACTTTATTTGCAGAAAAAATAGAGCTAGAGACTAACATGGATGATGAAGAAGTGTATCATTAGAATGTACATGCATTATATAGACTTATATCAAGGCCTTCCTCAAACTGATAATAACAAGTATTTTCTTAGGTTGTCTCTTGGAACACAAACTATTCTTTTGGTACATGCACTAAAGTATATTTACATCTTCTATATAATTGAGTGACATGAATATGTTATTAATGTCTGTATGATCCAGTGCCCCATGCATGTGCAGTTAGAATGGTTCTTGAGTGTTCCTGAATGTTTAGTTTTTCTGAAATAAACTGCAGATTATATCATGCAAATGATCATTGAACAAAAACAGGAAGACATAAAGCATATCAAATTATTATTCTAGAAGGACTCTTGTGTACCAATATAAGCTTCCAGTTGAGAATAGCACACAGTGGCAATTGTATAATTAATAGTCAGCATGAGGCTAAGATACTCTAAGGAAAGATTTTGCTACAAAGGCTTAAGAAGACAAGAACCAAGTGGAAGACACTCAGCTATTTGTCATAACCAGTGACCTTAACGGAAAAAACGTGACTGTAGGTTTGTTTCCCAAATGGTACGCTGTCTTGGTGATTCAGAGGGGGAAGTGCAAGTTTTAAAAATGGCTTATGCTCAGGAACAAAAATCAGGTCTCTTCTCTGTTCCTATAGTGGTATATGCCAGAACATAAGAGTTGGTTCTCTGTCTGATGTGTCCACAGATGCATGGTTTCTTTCTTTAACCAGCTGTAGCTAATTGCATGAGGGCCGCCTCTTGTGCTGAACATGAAAAGGAAACCTGTAATTTATCGCAACAGACCATACCATTTCTGTTGTACAACTGCCTTTTCTGTCATGTCAATGAGTAGATTTCTCATGGTACATTGGCAGCTCAGAAGCTGGAAAACAGCATTAGCTGGAGAGAGAGAGGAGAGAAAAGAAAGAGAGAAGAGTTTCGGAATACCTTCATGTACTTTACACAGAACTCAATAAAAGGATAAACTAGAAACAGAATTCCCCTTTGCAATCTGCCAGGGGCAATTTTTTTTTCCCCGCTATTGTTTATACATAACTCTTTGAATCAACGACACTGACTTACAGACATACAAGTATGTGTGACGTGCAGCAGAGTATTAGTTTCTATTGAGCAACACTCCTCACATGCCTGGTGAAGTGGCCGGGGAGACCTCCACTGTAAATAGAGTGAGACCCCCCAATGCACCCTCCATCCCCTTCATAGGCCTTTCATGGTTGCAAGGGACTCAGTTCAGCCAGGTATAAAATAGGCACGAAATAACTGGGCCTGATTTTATGCCCATCAAGGTGTTTACTAGAAGTTCAGTTCCTAATGAACTAGACTCCGCCCTGCCTTAAGGCCCACGTGTAAATGCTTGTCAAAGTGGAGCCCTTCTTTTGTTGAGGGGAAATTCAAATGAAAAGACATACTATTTTGCAGGAGTGGAAAGAAACAAGTTGAGAAAGTGCCGTGTATGTTTTCCGGTTGACTCATGGCCCCCTCAATAGTCCTTTGTGTGAGTGTGGTAAGTTTTCCCCTGACACTCGGAGGAAGGGAGCCCTGGGAACACTGATTCCCAGACGGCAGGCATGGAAACTCCACAAGGGTCTCCAAACTGAGCTGTTCTCATTATGTCGGTGCACGTGGTACCTGTTGCCACACAGGTTGGGAGACTTACACCCCCTGTCCCACCATGCCAATAGTTTGGGGAAGATTCTAATTAGGCGTAGGATCACTAAGGGCCATCCATCTGCCCATCTGCCTATGACTGGCTCTCCAGATGCTCCCTGTGGTCATTTCCAATCTGCGTTACTTCTCAGTACAATTTGAATCAATTAAAAATGCCCAGTTTTGCTTTTATGGGTTCAGAAGCAAATCCTGCTACATGTTTGTTCCTGTACATTGTTAGGCAATGATAGCACTAAGGAAATCAGTAAATTATGTCCATCTACATAATTAGGAAGTAACTGAACAATATATTACAGTGCATTTAAGAGAAAAATGCCATTGAACCATACATACATATATGAATCAAATATACATGTGTATATATGTGTATGTATATATACACACACATATACATACGTTACATTCTAGCGGTCAGCGACGTCTAATCAGATTAATGTTTGCTAACTGGAAAAATATAATATGATTGTCTACATCCCAATTCACATGACTATTTTTCATCCTTTGTGGAAATAAGGAGTAGAGAAGGGACTTTTCAAAAACCTCAAAAAGTGAATAGTGACCAGTTTTCCAACCACAACCCTCACAAATAAGCTTCTGTTTTTGATTTCCTATCTTTTCCATAGGGAAGTTGTTCCTTCCATTCCGCAGGGGAAAAAAAAAAAAGCAGCCATCATGCAAAATCACACAACTAGCTCTGTCTATGACAGTACAAACCTTTAAGTTACAGAAAGTCTAGAATTGTTATAATTTTACTAAATCCTCTTCATTTTCAAACTATTTTGGCAAGAAACACAATGGTTTTGCAGTAGAAAAGTTAGAGAATACACTATACTACACAGTTCTTAAGTAGTATAGTGTATACTACTTAAGTAGTCTTTGAATAAATCAGATACAAATGGGTTCCCTAAAAACTTTAATTCCCAGGAAAGTTACACTTTATTGATGTAAAGTATTTAATTTTTATCAACCCTTTGAAAATTAACACTACATACTTTGATTTCAAATATATTCTCAGAAGAGCTTTTCAGGAATTCCATTTAACTCAAGACTTCAAAATTTTGAGTTATACTTAATTACACTGTACCTAATTCAAGAATGTATTTAATGTTGTTTGAGGTTGCTAGCAGAGTTTGTGAGAATACTCTACATTATTTTCTTAATGTTGGGGTTCTTGAAATGATTGGTTAGTCCAGGACTAAATATAGTTCTTAGGCAGATTAATCCATGAATATCAATTTATTCTCAAGGCTGAAACAAGAAAAAATTGTACCTTGATATTAAGAAATTTCAGTTCTATTTGGAAGCCGGAATTAACCACCCCAAATGCCTGAGAGTATAGAATAAAGTCCTATGCCGTGAGGTATAAGATTTAGTTGTTGTGGGTCAGTAGCACCTGGAGGTCAGGAGACATTTGAGTCACGTTGGTTTTCTGAAGGCGATAATTTATACGCATCCTATCAACTCTAACTTTGTGAAAACTTGTGAAAGGACTAATGCCTTTATATAACTGGCAGAGAGAAGAAGTAGAAAGAAGCAGGAGACTGAAAGAGATATTTGTTGAGCCCTTATATGCCAGACACTGGGCTGGAAGCTTTGCCTATATGTATTGATATTATGCCCTTAATGTTCACAATGACCCAGTAAGACAGTTTATTACTCTCATTCTACAAATGAGGACACCAGGCTCGGCGTGATTGCTAATGACTGTTAGAGCCAAGATCTGAAGCTACATAGGTCTCATTCCAAATCCCACGTTCCTTTGTTTACAGCGTACTGCCCTTTAGCAAGGTCAACTTGGAGGCCCCTTTTTGAAAAATTATATCCTTTGCAGTAAAGAAGAGTTATTAAATATATAGTAAATGTAACTTAATTTCTTTAGTGTGGTCCAACTTTACATGTGAATTCATTCATAAAATCCTTAGACTAAAATCATTCTTTAGATTGTGTGTTTTGATTTTGGGTTCTGAAAATGTGGTATCTTTCCTATTAAAAAAAAAGGTCTGGAGGAGCTTCAAGATGGCGGAAGAGTAAGACGTGGAGATCACCTTCCTCCCCACAAATACATCAGAAATACATCACCACGTGGAACAACTCCTACAGAACACCCACTGAATGCTGGCAGAAGACCTCAGACCTCCCAAAAGGTAAGAAACTCCCCAGGTACCTGGGTAGGGCAAAAGAAAACAGAATAAACAGAGACAAAAGAATAGGGACGGGACCGGAACCAGTGGGAGGGAGCCATGAAGGAGGAAAGATTTCCACACACTAGGAAGCCCCTTCGCGGGCGGAGACTGCGGGTGGCGGAGGGGGGAAGCTTCGGGGCCGCGGAGGAGAGCACAGCAACAGGGGTGCGGAGGGAAAAGCGGAGAGATTCCCGCACAGAGGATCTGTGCCGACCGGCACTCACCAGCCCGAGAGGCTTGTCTGCTCATCCGCCGGGGCGGGCGGGGCTGGGAGCTGAGGCTCGGGCTTCGGTCAGAGCGCAGGGAGAGGACTGGGGTTGGCGCCGTGAACACAGCCTGCGGGTGGTTAGTGCGCCACGGCTAGCCGGGAGGGAGTCCGGGAAAAAGTCTGGAGCTGCCGAAGAGGCAAGAGACTTTTTCTTCCCTCTTTGTTTCCTGGTACACGAGGAGAGGGGATTAAGAGCGCCGCTTAAAGGAACTCCAGAGACAGGCGTGAGCCGCGGCTAACAGCGCAGACCCCAGAAACGGGCATGAGACGCTAAGGCTGCTGCCGCCGCCACCAAGAAGCCTGTGTGCGAGCACAGGTCACTATCTACACCTCCCCTCCCGGGAGCCTGTGCAGCCCGCCACTGCCAGGGTCCTGGGATCCAGGGAGAGCTTCCCCGGGAGAACGCACGGCGCGCCTCAGGCTGGTGCAACGTCACGCCGGCCTCTGCCGCCGCAGGCTCGCCCCGCATCCGTACCCCTCCCTCCCCGCGGCCTGAGTGAGCCAGAGCCCCCGTATCAGCGGCTCCTTTAACCCCGTCCTGTCTGAGGGAAGAACAGACGCCCTCAGGCGACCTACACGCAGAGGCGGGGCCAAATCCAAAGCTGAACCCCAGGAGCTGTGCGAACAAAGAAGAGAAAGGGAAAACCCACCCAGCAGCCTCAGGAGCAGTGGATTAAATCTCCACAATCAACGTAATGTACCCTGCATCTGTGGAATACCTGAATACACAACGAATTATCCCAAATTGAGGAAGTGGACTTTGGGAGCAACAATATATATATTTTTTTCCCTTTTTCTCTTTTTGTGAGTGTGTATGTGATTGCTTCTGTGGGTGATTTTGTCTGTATAGTTTTGCTTTTACCATTTGTCCTAGGGTTCTGTCTGTCCGTTTTTTTTTTTTAACTTAAAAAAATTTTTTTTCTTAGTAATTATTTTTTATTTTAATAAGTTTATTTTATTATATCTTCTTCTTTCTTTCTTTCTTTTCTCCCTTTTACTCTGAGCCGTGTGGAGGACAGGCTCTTGGTGCTCCAGCCAGGCATCAGGGTTGTGCCACTGAGGTGGGACAGCCGAATTCAGGACACTGGTCCACAAGAGACCTCCCAGCTCCACGTAATATCAAATGGTGAAAACCTCCCAGAGATCTCCATCTCAACGCCAAGACCCAGGTCCACTCAACGACCAGCAAGCTCCAGCGCAGGACACCCTATGCCAAACAACTAGCAAGACAGAAACACAACCGCATCCATTAGCACAGAGGCTGCCTAAAATCATAATAAGGCCACAGACACCCCAATACACACCACCAAATGTAGACCTGCCCACCAGAAAGACAAGATCCAGCCTCATCCACCAGAACACAGGCACTAGTAGCATCCACCAGGAAGGCTCCACAACCCACTGAACCAACCTTAGCCACTGGGGACAGACACCAAAAACAAAGGAAACTACGAACCTGCAGCCTGCGAAAAGGAGACCCCAAACACAGTAATTTAGGCAAAACAAGAAGACAGAGAAACACACAGCAGATGAAGGAGCAAGGCAAAAACCCACCAGACCTAACAAATGAACAGGAAATAGGCAATCTACCTGAAAAAGAATTCAAAATAATGATAGTAAAGATGATCCAAAATCTTGGAAATAGAATGGAGAAAATACAAGAAACATTTAACAGGGACCTAGAGCAAACAAACAGTGATGAACAACACAATAAATGGAATTAAAAATTCTCTAGAAGGGATCAATAGCAGAATAACTGAGGCAGAAGAACGGATAAGTGACCTGGAAGATAAAAGAGTGGAAATAACTACTGCAGAGCAGAATAAAGAAAAAAGAATGAAAAGAACTGAGGACAGTCTCAGAGACCTCTGGTACAACAATAAACACACAAACATTCGAATTATAGGGGTCCCAGAAGAAGAAGAGAAAAACAAAGGGGCTGAGAAAATATTTGAAATATTTGAAAATATTGAATATTGAAAATACTTGAAAACTTCCCTAATATGGGAAAGGAAATAGTTAATCAAGTCCAGGAAGCACAGAGAGTCCCATACAGGATAAATCCAAGGAGAAACATGCCAAGACACATATTAGTCAAACTATTAAAAATTAAATACAAAGAAAAAATATTAAAAGCAGCAAGGGAAAAACAACAAATTACACATAAGGGAATCCCCATAAGGTTAAGAGCTGATCTTTCAGCACAAACTCTGCAAGCCAGAAGGGAGTGGCAGGACATATTTAAAGTGATGAAGGAGAAAAACCTACAACCAAGATTACTCTACCCAGCAAGGATCTCATTCAGATTTGACGGAGAAATGAAAAGCTTTACAGACAAGCAAAAGCTAAGAGAATTCAGCACCACCAAACCAGCTTTGCAACAAATGCTAAAGGAACTTCTCTAGGCAGGAAACACAAGAGAAGGAAAAGACCTACAATAATGAACCGAAAACAATTAAGAAAATGGGAATAGGAACATACATATCGATAATTACCTTAAATGTAAATGGATTAAATGCTCCAACCAAAAGATATAGACTGGCTGAATGGATACAAAAACAAGACCCGTATATATGCTGTCTACAAGAGACCCACTTCAGACCTGGGGACACATACAGACTGAAAATGAGGGGATGTAAAAAGATATTCCATGCAAATGGAAATCTAAAGAAAGCTGGAGTAGCAATTCTCATATCAGACAAAATAGACTTTAAAACAAAGGCTATTATAAGAGAGAAATAAGGACACTACTTAATGATAAAGGGATCGATCCAAGAAGAAAATATAACAATTGTAAATATTTATGCACCCAACATAGCAGCACCTCAATACATAAGGCAAATACTAACAGCCATAAAAGGGGAAATCAACAGTAACACAATCATAGTAGGGGACTTTAACACCCCACTTTCACCAATGGACAGATCACCCAAAATGAAAATAAATAAGGAAACACAAGCTTTAAATGATACATTGAACAAGATGGACTTAACTGATATTTATAGGACATTCCATCCAAAAACAACAGAATAAACATTCTTCTCAAGTGCTCATGGAACATTCTCCAGGATAGATCATATCTTGGGTCACAAATCAAGCCTTGGTAAATTTAAGAATATTGAAATCATATCAAGTATCTTTTCCGACCACAATGGTATGAGACTAGATATCAATTACAGGGAAAATATTTGTAAGAAATACAAACACATGGAGGCTAAACAGCACACTACTTAATAACCAAGAGATCACTGAAGAAATCAAATAGGAAATCAAAAAATACTTAGAAACAAATGACAATAAAACACAACAACCCAAAACCTATGGGATGCAGCAAAAGCAGTTCTAAAAGGGAAGTTTATAGCAATACAATCCTACCTTAAAAACAAGAAACATCTCAAATAAACAACCTAACCTTACACCTAAAGCAATTAGAGAAAGAAGAACAAAAAACCCACAAAGTTAGCAGAAGGAAAGAAATCCTAAAGATCAGATCAGAAATAAATGAAAAAGAAATGAAGGAAATAATAGCAAAGATCAGTAACACTAAAAGCTAGTTCTTTGAGAAGATAAACAAAATTGATAAACCATTAGCCAGAATTATCAAGAAAAAAAGGGAGGAAACTCAAATGAATAGAATTAGAACTGAAAAAGGAGAAGTAACAACTGACACTGCAGAAATATAAAGGTCATGAGGGATTACTAGAAGCAACTCTATGCCAGTAAAATGGACAACCTGGAAGAAATAGACAAATTCTTAGAAATGCACAACCTTCCGAGACTGAACCAGGAAGAAATAGAAAATATAAACAGACCAATCACAAGCACTGAAATTGAAACTGTGACTAAAAATCTTCCAACAAACAAAAGCCCAGGACCAGATGGCTTCACAGGCGAATTCTATCAAACATTTAGAGAAGAGTTAACACCTATCCTTCTCAAACTCTTCCAAAATATAGCATAGGGAGGAACACTGACAAACTCATTCTACTAGGCCACCATCACTCTGATACCAAAACCAGACAAAGATGTCACAAAGAAAACTACAGTCCAATATCACTGATGAACATAGATGCAAAAATCCCCAACAGAATACTAGCAAACAGAATCCAACAGCACATTAAAAGGATCATACACTATAATCGAGTGAGCTTAATCCCAGGAATGCAAGGATTCTTCAATATACGCAAATCAATCAACATGATACACCATATTAACAAATTGAAGGAGAAAAACCATATGATCATCTCAGTAGATGCAGAGAAAGCTTTCGACAAAATTCAACACCCATTTATGGTAAAAACCCTCCAGAAAGTAGGCATAGAGGCAACTTTCCTCAACATAATAAAGGCCATATATGACAAACCCACAGCCAATATCGTCCTCAGTGGTGAAACACTGAAAGCATTTCCACTAAGATCAGGAACAAGACAAGGTTGCTCACTCTCACCACTATTATTCAACATAGTTTTGGAAGTTCTAGCCAAAGCAATCAGAGAAGAAAAGGAAATAAAAGGAACCAACTTGGAAAAGAAGAGTAAAGCTGTCACTGTTTGCAGATGACATGGTACTATACATGGAGAATCCTAAAGATGCTACCAGAAAACTACTAGAGCTAATCAATGAATATGGTAAAGTAGCAGGATATAAAATTAATGCACAGAAATCTCTTGCATTCCTATACACTAATGATGAAAAATCTCAAAGAGAAATTAAGGAAACACTACCATTTACCACTGCAACAAAAAGAATAAAATACCTAGGAATAAACCTACCTAAGGAGACAAAAGACCTGTATGCAGAAAATTATAAGACACTGATGAAAGAAATTAAAGATGATACAAATAGATGGAGAGATATACCATGTTCTTGGATTCGAAGAATCAACATTCTGAAAATGACTCTACTACCGAAAGCAGTCTACAGATTCAGTGCAATCCCTATCAAACTACCACTGACATTTTTCACAGAACTAGAACAACAAATTTCACAATTTGTATGGAAACACAAAAGACCCCCAATAGCCAAAGCAATCTTGAGAAAGAAAAACGGAGCTGGAGGAATCATGCTCTCTGACTTCAGACTATACTACAAAGTTACAGTAATCAAGACAGTATGGTACTGGCACAAAAACAGAAATATAGATCAGTGGAACAGGATAGAAAGCCCAGAGATAAACCCATGCACATACGGTCACCTTACCTTTGATAAAGGAGGCAAGAATATACAGTGGAGAAAAGACAGCCTCTTCAGTAAGTGGTGCTGGGAAAACTGGACAGCTACATGTAAAAGAATGAAATTAGAACACTCCCTAACACCATACACAAAAATAAACTCAGAATGGATTAAAGACCTAAATGTAAGGCCAGACACCATCTAACTCTTAGAGGAAAACATAGGCAGAACACTCCATGACATAAATCACAGCAAGATCCTTTTTGACCCACCTCCTAGAGAAATGGAAATAAAAATAAACAAATAGGACCTAATGAAACTTAAAAGCTTTTGCACAGCAAAGGAAACCATAAACAAGACGAAAGGCAACCCTCAGAATGGGAGAAAATATTTGCAAATGAAGCAGCTAACAAAGGATTAATCTCCAAAACATACAAGCAACTCCTGCAGCTCAATATCAAAAAAGCAAACAACCCAGTCCAAAAATGGGCAGAAGACCTAAATAGACATTTCCTCAAAGAAGATATACAGATTGCCAACAAACACATGAAAGAATGCTCAACATCATTAATCATTATAGAATTGCAAATCAAAAGTACAATGAGGTATCATCTCACACTGGTCAGAATGTCCATCATCAAAAAATCTACAAACAATAAATGCTGGAGGGGGTGTGGAGAAAAGGGAACACTCTTGCACTGTTGGTGGAAATGTAAATTGATACAGTCACTATGGAGAACAGTATGGAGGTTCCTTAAAAAACTACAAATAGAACTACCATACAACCCAGCAATCCCACTATTGGGCATATACCCTGAGAAAACCATAATTCAAAAAGAGTCATGTAACAAAATGTTCATTGCAGCTCTCTTTACAATAGCCAGGACTTGGAAGCAACCTAAGTGTCCATCAACAGATGAATGGATACAGAAGATGTGGCACATATATACAATGGAATATTACTCAGCCATAAAGAGGAAGGAAACTGAGTTATTTGTAGTGAGGTGGATGGACCTAGAGACTGTCATATAGAGTGAAGTAAGTCAGAAAGAGAAAAACAAATACCTCATGCTAATACATATATATGGAATCTAAAAAAAAAAAAAAGGTCATGAAGAACCTAGGAGCAAGATGGGAATAAAGACACAGACCTACTAGAGAATGGACTTGAGGATATAGGGAGGGGGAAGTGTAAGCTGGGACAAAGTGAGAGAGTGGCATGGACATATATACACTACCAAACGTAAGGTAGATAGCTAGTGGGAAGCAGCCACGTAGCAGAGGGAGATCAGCTCAGTGCTTTGTGACCACCTAGAGGGGTGAGATAGGGAGGGTGGGAGGGAGGGAGATGCAAGAAGGAAGAGATTTGGGGACATATGTGTATGTGTAACTGATTCACTCTGTTATAAAGCAGAAACTAACACACCATTGTAAAGCAATTATACTCTAATAAAGATGTTTTAAAAAGTTATAATTTGCACTAAGCACGAGATAATAAGTGTGTATATGCGGAGAAGGCAATTTCATTATGGAAATGCGTGAGGAGAGCATCCTGCGGAGAGAGATGACTCAGCATCCAGGCTCAGCCTGGCTACTCTATCTCTAAACGACCTCAACCATTGTATACTAACTGAGTGAGGCTCACTCTTATGCTCCTTTTCTATACTCTGAGACTGTACAGAAGCAAAGCCATCAGACGAGCTCAATCTGCCCACGTATCCATGAGGAAATGTTATAGAATAGTAATAAACTAGTTTGGCTTATGGTCCCAGAAAAATAATGCTTTAATCGATGCTGACTTTGACCAAGGCTCTGATTTTAGTAAGATTAATTTCAATTGCAGATTTTGTGTTGAATTACAATGTCAACCCTTTGAGTTGTTTCTGCCCTTCTAGTTTATGTGACAGAACTAAATATTCTCTGAGCTTTTATTTGACCTTTGGGCAGGAAGAATACCCCCCAAAGTGCCATAGCAGCTTTAGCTGATGATACCGTGCAGTTGGATTGGGGCATTATATTGATGCCATACAAATCTGGAAACCAGACAGCCAATGGTCTCGTTAGGCTGGTACTTGAAGGCAAGGCTTCCTATTCTGAATGGAAGTAAAATATCAGGCAAGCTTATAGCTTGAGTTGAATATATGAGGATGAGTGAGATACAAGCATTCAAACTTCTCCCTGCATTACTTATTTTTTGGGTGATTTGGGGGTGGGGGTCAGGCACAGCATATGTGAATATAGATTTACACATTTTAATTTGGAACTAACTACCTTGCACCTGCCAGTGAATCAACCTGGATAGATAAGAATCAGTAGCCACTGACGGTCACAGGTGGGGAACAAGGAAGGTGGCACTCACAGGCACCAGGCAACTCTGCCCACATCAAAGTCCTGAGTGCACTTTTATTTCATAGCCCTTTCCACCACCCTTTTATGTTACTGTAACAGAGGTTTCTGTGGTTAAAATCGTATGGTGTATCTGCCACTCACCCATTCAGGATCAGGCGCCCAGAATTTTAAAGTAGTGTAAAGAACACTGGAGAACCAATGAGCTGCTTCTGTTTTTCAATGGTCCACACCAATGTCTCTCACCAAGATACTGGGTGCAGAAAACTTTCAGAGCTATACAGATTTTAGTTTTGAGATAAGTCATAGTCATCTTTCAAGGAAAAAGATGTTTGTATTTTTCTTGATATAACCACTGTGTCTCTCTTTGTTTCTTCCCTCCCACACCCTTTGCAATGCCATATTTTCCTTTGTGCTGGTGTGTACACCTCTGGCATGCTGGCAGAGTGTTTTCATGTGGTAGAGGAAACTCCCAGATTCCAAGATGGCCCTTCCTTGTCATTTTGACCATTTTATGAAATGTGCTGCTCTTGCCAGACTTAAAACAAAGCAACACATGGAGATGAGGAATACGGGTACTGGGTCAGAGTAAATGAATATACTGATGACTAATCCAACCTCTATTTTTGTCCAACACATTCCCTATTTCTATTTAGGATACAAACTCAGTCCTATGGCTGGACCTACCAGTTTCCCAAAGGGGAAGGTAAAGGTCTTCGCTTTTGTGGCAAGTTTTTTGACATTGTTATTGTGGTGAGAGAAATGCATTGCTACATTTAAATTATAATAAAGAAACATCTCCTAACTATTCACAAAACTCCGTGGCCTCATCCAGTGATTTTTAAACTTTTTGAATGCTTCATTTCACCAGATGATGTAAAAGCTCCTGGATTTCTATCATGACAAAAACAAAATCTCACTTTTGAAAAAGGATATTTATAGTATACTATTATATTGATAATTTATGGTAATTTTTTTTTTTTTAACACCCATGTCTGTGTGCCCATCTGCCTCCCCCACATGACTAAAGTAACCTTAGGTAGGGGCTGTACAGACTTTTCTTTTTTTTTTAATTTAATTTTATTTATTTTTTTATACAGCAGGTTCTTATTAATCATCCATTTTATACACATCAGTGTATACATGTCAATCCCAATCTCCCAATTCATCCCCTCCCCCTCCCACTGCTTCCCCCCCTTGGTGTCCATACGTTTGTTCTCTACATCTGTGTCTCAATTTCTGCTCTGCAAACTGGTTCATCTGTACCATTTTCTAGGGTCCACATACATGTGTTAATATACGATATTTTTTTTCTCTTTCTGACTTACTTCACTCTGTATGACACTCTCTAGATGCATCCATGTCTCTACAAATGACCCAATTTCATTCCTTTTTATGGCTGAGTAATATTCCATTGTATATATGTACCACATCTTCTTAATCCATTCATCTGTCAATGGGCAATTAGGTTGCTTCTGTGTCCTAGCTATTGTAAATAGTGCTGCTATGAACACTGGGGTGCATGTGTATTTTTTAATTATGGTTTTCTCAGGGTATATGCCTAGGAGTGGGATTGCTGGGTCATATGGTAGTTCTATTTTCAGTTTTTTAAGGAACCTCCATACTGTTCTCCAGAGTGGCTGTATCAATTTACATTCCCACCAACAGTGCAAGAGGGTTCCCTTTTCTCCACACCCACTCCAGTAATTGTCGTTTGTAGATTTTCTGGTGATGCCCATTCTAACTGGTGTGAGGTGATACTTCATTGTAGTTTTGATTTGCATTTCTCTAATAATTAGTGATGTTGAGCAGCTTTTCATGTGCTTCTTGGCCATCTGTATGTCCTCTTTGGAGAAATGTCTATTTAGGTCTTCTGCCCATTTTTGTGTTGGGCTGTTTGTTTTTTTAATACTGAGCTGCATAAGCTGTTTATATATTATGGAGATTAATCCTTTGTCTGATGATTTGTTTCCAAATATTTTCTCCTGTTCTGAGGGTTGTCTTTTCGTCTTGTTTATGGTTTCCTTTGCTGTGCAAAAGCTTTTACGTTTCGTTAGGTCCCATTTGTTTATTTTTGTTTTTATTTCCATTTCTCTGGGAGGTGGATCAAAAAAGATCTTGCTGTGATTTATGTCAAAGCGTGTTCTTCCTATGTTTTCCTCTAAGAGTTTTATACTGCCTGGTCTTACATTTAGGTCTTTAATCCATTTTGAGTTTATTTTTGTGTATGGTGTTAGGGAGTGTTCTAATTTCATTCTTTTACATGTAGCTATCCAGTTTTCCCAACACCACTTACTGAAGAGACTGTCTTTTCTCCATTGTATATCCTAGCTTCCTTTGAAATAGATTAGATGACCATAGGTGCATGGGTTTATCTCTGGGCTTTCTATCCTGTTCCATTGATCTACATTTTTTTGGGCCAGTACCATATTGTCTTGATTACTGTAGCTTTGTAGTATAGTCTGAAGTCAGGGAGTCTGATTCTTCCAGCCCCGTTTTTTCACTCAAGACTGCTTTGTCTATTTGGGGTCTTTTGTGTCTCCATACAAATTTTAAGATTTTTTGTTCTAGTACTGTAAAAAATGCCATTGGTAATTTGATAGGGATTGCATTGAATATGTAGACTGCTTTGGGTAGTATAGTCATTTTCACAATATTGATTCTTCCAATCCAAGAACATGGTATATCTCTCCATCTGTTGGTATCATCTTTAATTTCTTTCATCAGTGTCTAATAGTTTTCTGCATACAGGTCTTTTGTCTCCTTAGGTGGGTTTATTCCTAGATATTTTATTCTTTTTGTTGCAATGGTAAATGGGAGTGTTTCCTTAATTCCTCTTTCAGATTTTTCATCATTAATGTATAGGAATGCAAGAGATTTCTGTGCATTAATTTTATATCCTGCAACTTTACCAAATACATTGATCACCTCTAGTAGTTTTCTGGTGGCATCTTTAGGATTCTCTATGTATAGTATCATGTCATCTGCAAACAGTGACAGCTTTACTTCTTCTTTTCCTATTTGGATTCCTTTTATTTCTTTTTCTTCTCTGATTGCCGTGGCTAGGACTTCCAAAACTATGTTGAATAATAGTGGTGAGAGTGGACATCCTTGTCTTGTTTGTGATCTTAGTGGAAATGCTTTCAGTTTTTCACCATTGAGAATGCTGTTTGCTGTGGATTTGTTGTATATGGCCTTTATTACGTTGAAGTAGTTCCCTCTGTGCCCACTTTCTGGAGAGTTTTTATCATAAGTGGGTGTTGAATTTTTTCAAAAGTTTTTTTGAGATGATCATATGGTTTTTATTCTTCAATTTGTTAATATGGTGTATCACATTGATTGATTTGTGTATATTGAAGAATCCTTGCATCTCTGGGATAAATCCCATTTGATCATGGTGTATGATACTTTTAATGTGTTGTTGGATTCTGTTTGCTAGTGTTTTGTTGAGGAATTTGCATCTATATTCATCAGTGATTGGTCTGTAATTTTCTTTTTTGGTAGTATCTTTGTCTGGTTTTGGTATCAGGGTGATGGTGGCCTCATAGAATGAGTTTTGGAATTTTCCTTCCTCTGCAATTTTTTGGAAGAGTTTGAGATGGATGGGTGTTAGCTCTTCTCTAAATGTTTGATAGAATTCACCTGTGAAGCCATCTGGTCCTGGGCTTTTGTTTGTTGGAAGATTTTTAATCACAGTTTCAATTTCATTACTTGTGATTGGTCTGTTCATATTTTCTATTTCTTCCTGGTTCAGTCTTGGAAGATTATACCTTTTTAAGAATTTGTCCATTTCTTCCAGGTTGTCCATTTTATTGGCATAGAGTTGCTTGCAGTAGTCTCTTATGATGCTTTGCATTTCTGTGGTGTCTGTTGTAACTTCTCTGTTTTCATTTCTAATTCTATTGATTTGAGTCCTCTCCGTCTTTTTCTTGAAGAGTCTGGCCAATGGTTTATCAATTTTGTTTAACTTATGAAAGAACAAGCTTTTAGTTTTATTGATCTTTGCTGTTGTTTTCTTTGTTTCTATTTCATTTATTTCTGCTCTGATCTTTATGATTTCTTTCCTTCTGCTAACTTCGGGTTTTTTTTTTCTTCTTTCTCTAGTTGTTTTAAGTTTAGAGTTAAATTGTTTATTTGAGATTTTTCTTGTTTCTTGAGGTTGTTGTGTATAGCTATAAAATTCCCTCTTAGAACTGCTTTTGCTGCATCGGGCCTCTCCCGTTGCATAGGTTTTGGATCATCGTGTTTTCATTGTCATTTGTCTCTAGGTATGTTTTGATTTCCTCTTTGATTTCTTCAGAGATCTCTTGGTTATTTAGTAATGTATTGTTTAGCCTCCATGTGTCTGTGTTTTTTATGTTTTTTCCCCTGTAATTGATTACTAATCTCATAGCATTGGGGTCAGAAAAGATGCTTCATATGATTTCAGTTTTCTTAAATTTACTGAGGCTTGACTTGTGACCCAAGATGTGATATATCCTGGAGAATGTTCCATGCCACTTGAGAAGAAAGTGTAATCTGCTGTTTTTGGATGGAATGTTCTAAAAATATCAATTAAATCTATCTGGTCTGTTGTGTCATTTAAAGCCTGTGTTTCCTTATTAGTTTTCTGTTTGGATGATCTGTCCATTGGTGTAAGTGAGGTGTTAAAGTCCCCCACTATTATTATGTTACTGTCGATTCCCTCTTTTATAGCTGTTAGCAGTTGCCTTATGTATTGAGGTGCTCCTATGTTGGGTGCATATATATTTATAATTGTTATATCTTCTTCTTGGATTGATCCCTTGATCATTATGTAGTGTCCTTCCTTGTCTCTTGTAACGTTCTTTATTTTACAGTCTATTTTATCTGATATGAGTATTGCTATTCCAGCTTTCTTTTGATTTCCAGTTGCATGGAATATCTTTTTCCATTCCCTCACTTTCACTCTGTATGTGTCCCTAGGTCTGAAGTGGGTCTCTTGGAGACAGCATATATATGGGTCTTGTTTTTGTATCCATTCAGCAAGCCTGTGTCTTTTAGTGGAGGATTTAATCCATTCATGTTTAAGGTAATTATCAATATGTATGTTCCTATTACCATTTTCTTAATTGTTTGGGGTTTGTTTTTGTAGGTCCTTTTTTTCTCTTGTGTTTCCCACTTAGCGAAGTTCCTTTAGCATTTGTTGTAAAGCTGGTTTGGTGGTGCTGAATTCTCTTAGCTTTTGCTTGTCTGTAAAACTGTTGATTTCTCCATCAAATCTGAATGAGATTGTTGCCAGGTAGAGTAATCTTGGTTGTAGGTTCTTCCCTTTCATCACTTTAAGTATATCATGCCACTCCCTTTTGGCTTGTAGAGTTTCTGCTGAGAAATAAGCTGTTAACCTTATGGGAGTTCCCTTGTTTATTATTTGTTGTTTTTTCCTTGCTCTTTCAATAATTTTTCTTTGTCTGTAATTTTTGCCAATTTGATTACTATGTGTCTCAGCGTGTTTCTCCTTGGGTGTATCCTGTATGGGACTCTCTGCACTTCCTGGACTTGGGTGGCTATTTCCTTTCCCTTGTTAGGGAAGTTTTTGACTATAATCTCTTCAAATATGTTCTTGGGTCCTTTTACTCTCTCTTCTCCTTCTGAAACCCCTATAATGTGAATGTTGTTGCATTTAATGTTGTCCCAGAGGTCTCTTAGGCTGTCTTCATTTCTTTTCATTCTTTTTTTTTTTTTTTTTTGCCGTATGTGGGCCTCTCACTGTTGTGGCCTCTCCCGTTGCAGAGCACAGGCTCCAGACGCGCAGGCTCAGCGGCCATGGCTCACAGGCCTAGCCGCTCCGCGGCATGTGGGATCTTCCTGGACCGGGGCATGGACCCGTGTCCCCTGCATCGGCAGGTGGACTCTCAACCACTGTGCCACCAAGGAAGCCCTCATTCTTTTTTCTTTATTCTGTTCTGCAGCAATGAATTCCACCATTCTGTCTTGGCAGGTCACTTATCTGTTCTGCCTCAGTTATTCTGCTATTGATTCCTTCTAGTGTATTTTTCATTTCAGTTATTTTATTGTTCATCTCTGTTTGTTTGTTCTTTAATTCTTCTAGATCTTTGTTAAACATTTCTTGCATCTTCTCGATCTTTGCCTCCATTCTTTTTCCAAGGTCCTTGATCATCTTCTCTATCATTATTCTGAATTGTTTTTCTGGAAGATTGCCTATCTCCATTTCATTTAGTTGTTTTTCTGGGGTTTTATCTTGTTCCTTCATCTGGTACATAGCCGTCTGCCTTTTCATCTTGTCTGTCTTTCTGTGAATGTGGTTTTTGTTCCACAGGCTGCAGGATTGTAGTTCTTCTTGCTTCTGCCTATGGTAAGTTTTAAGGAACTCAAAATTACAATATAATTTTGGGGAATATGATTTATTGTGTACACCTTTTCACCAGGAAATATGGAAATTAGAAGAAGCTTCTAATATCCAAGGTTACTGTCCCATTTCAAAAGTTCTCATCTGAAGCCGGCAATTCCATTTAGGGCCAATTCTCTGTCATTACTACATAGACAACATGTGTACATCCATGTGGCTACAGACCACCAGCTGAATATTGACCACTGCATATGCCATTCAGCCAGAAAGAGTTTGTGGGATGCTCATGTCATGCTGTACTAGACTTTGATATTCTGGACTCACTGGAACATGAACTGGGGCAAATGGCTCAGGAAGGATGTCTTCAAGCTCAGTTAGGCTGGCACCAGGCTATTTATTCAACTCAATGACTAGAATGTGTTGAAGGGAGTGTGTGTGTGTGTGTGTGTGTGTGTGTGTGTGTGTGTGTGCATGTGTGTGTGTGTGAGGTGGGTGGTAACAGTGGTGCTAAAGTTTGTCATAAGTGGAAATCCTAGGTTAAAACACACTCACACACACACACACACACACCCCTAGCCATCCATGACTTCTCTTGTATCAGACCTTTGTGGTATACGGTATTTGATACTCTGTACCAACCAAGGTAAAAAGCAAGATTCTTCAAAGTTTTGAAGGAAACAGAGGAAAAACAATACCATGTCAAGTAAAGAAATAATTACAGAATTATGATTTTCAATCATCAGTTTAAAAAGTCAAGTAATTAAAAGCCCCCATCCTGTGAACTTTTCATGAAGTCTGACCCCTAACTAACTCACCTTCCAAATAATGGCTATGTTGGAGTGTGTACACAGCTTATACCCAGCCTCTGTGCAATGAATCAAGCCTCATTCTGCCAGCAGTGACAGTGCAGTGGGTCAATAATTGTCAAGTGGAACTCTGTGGTCCTTTGCTGCTAATTAAGATCACCTGGAGAAACTTTCTAAACTATACATGTGCAGCCTCCTCTTAATCAGAGGAATGAATTGCACTGCTCCTGTTTAATAAGCTATAGAATCATTCTCTACTATGTAAAATTCTCATCTTTATATGTACTGCCTTATTTTTACTATTATGAATTGGAAGAAGGAAACTTGTTTGGATAACCAATTTCAGAAGGGCTCTTTGAGGAGATTTCTGAGGAATCTTAGTAATATTTAATAACCTGTTAAGAAGTAGGTATGCTTTCTTTTCTTTCCGTTCTTTTATTTATGTATTTGTTTGTTGTTTGTTTGTTTATTTATTTATTTTTGTTGTTGTAAACTTCCCTGTAACAAGAATAGGCCTCAGAGACAAAGTTGTTGGCCATTTGCTGATTTGAAGCCAATTCTTAGCTTCCTGCATCTTTTATACTGTTGCTTTACAGACTTCTCCTTGGCACCTGCCTTTTAAAATGCTTGAATATTTGCCTTTTGGGGGCTCTACCTTTTGTGCTTCTGCAAAAATGTCTTAAAATATCTAGAAATTTTGATTAAATGATGACTTCACTCAAAGGCAACTGAAATTAACCGTAGGTTTAAAAAGTTCAAAGAAATAAAATATTTTCTTGTGTCAGGATACATTCTTCTTTCCTCTGGTCCTTCATCAATATCTCTAGCTACCTGGACAGCTTTATTTTGTCACATGTCATTTCTCACCTAACACCTTATATTTTTGTTTATTTCTTTATTGTACATCTCTCCCACTCACCCCACATGAATGTAATCTCCATGAAAACAAGGACTGTTTTTTGCTCTTGGTCTATTTTTTTTTAATAAATTTATTTTATTTTTGGCTGTGTTGGGTCTTCATTGCTGCACGCGGGCTTTTCTCTAGTTGCCGCGAGTGGGGGCTACTCTTCGCTGTGGTGCGCAGGCTTCTCATTGCAGTGGCTTCTCTTGTTGTGGTGCACAGGCCTCTAGAGCGCAGGCTCAGTAGTTGTGGTGCACGGGCTTAGTTGCTCCGTGGCATGTGAGATCTTCCCGGACCAGGGCTTGAACCGTGTCCCCTGCATTGGCAGGCAGATTCTTAACCACTGCAACACCAGGGAAGCCCTGATCTTGGTCTATTAAATGGTGTCTGGCACATACTGAGTGCTTCATAAGTACTTGTTGAATACTTGAACATTCAGCAAAAGCAAGGATAAATGTAAGAATTAATTTTTCTCCCTTGAGATAAAGGCAAAAAATATCAGCTCTAGTGGCAAGTCTGTTGCTAGATTATTACTTTTGCCTTTCAAACAATTTTGAGAATTTTTAAATACTGTGTGGCTATAGAGAAATAAGCGTGATTTTCTAGCAAACTAACCAAACTTCTACACCCAAATAACTACTGTATTGTCCTTTATGGTGGTACTCTTGAAAGAACATATATCTGTTCAAATAAAGCTCAGAATATTTGGGTAATGTCTCTTTGAAATCACCTTAATGGCTATTTGTCAGCTATGCAAAAAAATTAACCCCATTGCTTAAAAACCCTTTTTATTTAATTAATTTTTGAGTAGGCAATACACTTACATGAATGTATTATTTAGATTCAATTATTTAGGAGTATTTCAGATATCTTTCTTTTATTGATTTCTAATTCAGTCCCATAGTAGTCAGAGAACATAATTTGTATCATTTGAATTCCTTTAAATTTAGTTAGATTTGTTTTGTGGCCTAGAATATAATCTATTTTAATAAATATTCTGCTTACACTTTAAAAAATGTGTATTCTTCTGTTGGTGGGTAATGTTCTACAATGTCACCCAAGTCAATTTTGTTGATAGTGTTGTTTAAGTCTTCTATACCATTACAGATTTTTTGCCAGTTTGTTCTACCTATTATTGAGAGAAGGGTTAGGAAGAATCTCTGGCTGTAATTGTACATTTGTCTGTTTCTTTTTGCAGTCCTATCAGTTTTTGCTCCATGTATTTGGAAGCTTTTCAGATGCAGAAACATTTAAAATATGTTATGTGATAAATTCTACAATACAATGTATTTTGCTTTAAACAGTCATTTTTCAAAGAGATTTAAATAACAAACAAATCTTTTGTGGTTAGCCACATGGTACCATTTCATTACTCACCATTCTTTTGGCTAGACTTAGATTCCCATCTTTAATGATCAATATTTTCCTTCTGCCTAAATGACTTTCTTTTAACATTTTTACAGTACGTGTCTGCTGGTCATAAATTCTTTCTGCTTTTGTGTGCCTGAAGAAGTCTTTTTTCACATTTGTTTTTGAAAAAAAATTGCTAAGAATTCTAGATGCCTTTTTTTTTTCTTTCAGTACTTTAAATATATTGCTCTACTATCTTCTGGCTTGCATTGTTTCTTACAAGAAGACTGCTTGTCTTTTTTCCCTGACTGCTTTTAAGTTTCTCTTTTTCACTGGTTCTAAGCAATTTGATTGTGATGTTCTTCATAGCTTTATTCATGTTTCTTGCATTTTGGGGAATATTGGATCTGTGTGTTTATAGATTCATCAAATTTTGAAAAGTTCAACCATTATTTATTCAAATTCTTGTTACTAGTTTCCTGTTCATCTCTATTTGGGATAGAGATGTATTATATATATTGGTGGATGTTCTGTTACTTTTATTTTGTCAGAGTTTTTCTTTTGATGTTTAATTTTGGATAATTTTTATATTTATATCTTCAAGTTCACTAATCATTTCTTTCTTCTGGTCTAATCTGCTGTTAATCTCATCCAGTATATTTTTCATCTCAGAAATATATTTTCCATTTTTAGAAGTTTGATTTGATCTCTTCCGTGTCTCCCATGTTTCTACTTAACTCTCAATCTTTTCTCTAGCTTATTGAAGAAAATGAATAATATATAGTAATTGTTTTAATGTCCTTATCTACTAATTTTATTACCTGTATCATTTCTGGGTTAGTTTCAATTGATTTGCTTTTCTCATCTTTATGAATCATACTTTCCTTCTTCTTTGTATGCCTGGTGATTATTGATCACATGTTATACATTGTGAATGTTACTTTGTTATGTGCTTGATATTGTTATATTTATATAAATATTCTTGAGCTTTCTTCTGGAACACAGTTAAATTACCTAGAAACAGTCTGTATATTTTGGGAACCTGGCTTTTAAGCTTTGTTAGACAGGGCCAGAGCAGCATTTATTTCAGGGCTAATTTTTCTGCAGTATTAAGGCAATAGCCTTCTGAGTACTTTACCTGAAGCCCTTTGAATTATGTGGTTTATCACTCTGGATAATGAGAACAGAAACTCTTCTTGGTCTTGTGTGAGCTTCAAGGAATGGTTCCTTCAATCCTTTTGGATGATTCTTTCTCCAGCCTTAGTTTCCCTATCTATGTATCTCTGTCTCCATCTTTTGCTCTCTCTCTCGCTCTCTCTTCAGAACACAGCAACAGCTAAAAACAAGACTGACTGATTAGATTACAACTGCTTCCCTCATATGTACCCATGTCCTGATTCCCTAAACCTTCAAATCCACAAGTCAGCATTTCCTGTTATGTTTTTAACTGTATGTGAGTAGATTCTTTCAAATTAGTAATAGTTCCATCTTGCAAGATTTTGATTCCTGCAAGAAAAATTAGCATTTTCCTCCTTTTTCCTGAGTTCTTGACAAATTTTCTTGGATTGTGATTCAGAAAAACATAAAATTTCTATGAAATGCCAGAATTGAATTCCAGCACTATTTTACAGTCTCCCTTGCAGTTAAACTTGGCCATGTGACTAAGTATATGAGTGGAAGGAAATTGTGCAACTTTATTTCTAAAGAGGAAGCCACTTGTTCTGGCCTTCCTTTGTCCCCTTTCTTGGGATTATGAGGATAATAAACCAGCCTAGATAATGCTGGTGAGGACAACATACTACAAATGTCCAGGCTACAAGGTAGACAGAACCTGAGTCCCTGGATTGCCTTATGGAATAGAGTTTCCCAGCAACCCTGGAATGTTTATTTCTGGAAAGTTTTACAAGAAGGAAAAATTTACTTTATTCAGTCCACTATGGTTTGGATTCTCTTTGATGTAACAGCTTAGACTCTAATACAGTAGGTGTATTAAATTCATTTATAGTTATCATTATGACAGATAAATATGATCTTAGATCTGTCATGCTATTTTACACTTTTTATTTTTTACAACTAAACAAATTTAACTATGTAGTTTATTTTCTTTGCTTTATGTATGTAGGTATAGTTATTCAGGAAGGTTTGTATTTTTCTTTTCCACTGATTACCTTTATAACAATTTTCTCTCTTTCTTTTCTTTTGCCTCTCACAATTTTTTTGGGTATCATTTCTATTTTATCAAAATATTTCCATTCCATTTTCTACCCGTTAAATATATTAAATGTTTGTTTCCTGTCCAACTGTCATAGTTTTCCTGGTCATCCTTTGGT
Organism: Monodon monoceros; assembly: GCF_005190385.1. Lineage (NCBI taxonomy): Eukaryota > Metazoa > Chordata > Mammalia > Artiodactyla > Monodontidae > Monodon > Monodon monoceros. The sequence goes on along the minus strand of NW_021703771.1, from coordinate 36,058,743 downwards.
TGGTTATAGTTCGTCTCTAATAGTATCCTCATAAAGGGCTCATGGGAAAAATATTCCTTTTGAGTTCTTGCCTGCTGAAAGCTGTTTGTTCTCATCCTTTATACTTTCTGGCTGTGAGATCGTAGGACCACATTTTCTTTCCTTGAGCATCTGTAAATTTTTTCACCATAGAACATTGATAAAAGGAACTCAGCCCATTTTGCCCCCAAATACTATTATAATTTAGACCCACATTCTCAGAGGTTATAACATAGCACTGATTTACCAAGTGATAATGAGAAAGGATAGGGAGATCATATTTTGGTTTTGGATATACCTGTCATTGGCTTTTATCTTTAAGAATTACGTAAGGATAGGGACTTCCCTGGTGGCACAATGATTAAGAATCCACCTGCCAATGCAGGGGACACGGGTTCCATCCCTGGTCTGGGAAGATCCCACATGCCACGAAGCAAATACACCTGCGAGCCACAGCTACTGAGCCCACGCACCACAACTACTGAATCCTGCACGCCTAGAGCCCGTGCTCCACAACAAGAGAAGCCGCCACAATGAGAAGCCCACGCACTGCAACGAAGAGCAACCCCCACTCACCACAACTAGAGAAAGCCTGTGCACAGCAACAAAGAACCAATTTAGCTAAAAAAAAAAGAATAAATGCAAAATAAAGACATTTTCAAAAAAAAATAAGAATTACATAAGGATAGAACACTGCCTCAGGGAGAATGAGGAATACAGATAATAAGAATGTAGTCTATATCTGTAATTCATGTGTACATACCTTTAAAGATAAAAGAAGAAAATATTGGGCTTCCCTGGTGGCGCAGTGGTTGAGAGTCCGCCAGCCGATGCAGGGGACACGGGTTCGTGCCCCGGTCCAGGAAGATCCCACGTGCCGTGGAGCGGCTGGGCCCGTGAGCCGTGGCCGTTGAGCTTGCGCATCTGGAGCCTGTGCTCCGCAACGGGAGAGGTCACAACAGTGAGAGGCCCGCATACTGCAAAAAATAAAAAAGAAGAAAATATTTATAACATCATTAAACTAACCAAGGATATGATTTAAAACTCTCACACCTTTATTGTTCAACTGAGTCTATTTATTGTTAGAGCAGTGACCCAGGAGGGAGGTCATGTGGACAGAGATTAAACCATTTACCATGTTTCTTTCGTTTACATAGTGGGGAGTTGGTGGACCTCATATATCACTTCAAGTTGCTTGCAAATTCTTTGAGGTAAACCAACTCAAATGGTTTTACATTTGAAATATTTGACATAACATACTCATAATTACCCATGGATAATTCAGGGTATTTATAATCAATGACATTTGCTATGCAGTAAGGCTGAAATGACTAAAGACAATGATTTCATCATAAGTGACAGAAATTTCAACCTTGTAGAAATGTTATATTTTTAACCTGGATTTCAAATTTTATCATTTCCAATCAAAATACTTTATGTTTTCTGAGAACATTTCTATGTACAGTTCTTTACTGTTCCTTTGCTTATTTATTTATTCAACAAATATTTATTGGGTGCCTACTGTATGTCATGCAGAGAATCAGGAGTGAACCAAAATCAGACAAAGTCCTGGTTCTCCTGGAGTTTATATTCTAGTGTGGAAGATAGATAGATAGACAGACAACCAACCAACCAACCAACCAGCCAGATGTCAGATTCTTATTAGGAACAATAAGCCTGAATAGGGATAGAGCTATGGGTGAGGGAGTACTGCCTCAGATAAGGTGGTCAGAGAAGGTTTCTCTGAGGGAATGAGCAGAATCCTAAATGGGAATAGCTGGGGAAATGTGTTCCTGGCAGAGAGAAGTCTTAAGAGCAAATGCCCACTGTAGGAACATGCTTAGGTGTTCTGGGAATAGCCAGGAGGCTGCACAAACTAAGGAAGCAAATGTGGTTGGAGAGTTTGTGGGAGAGGACGGTAGGGATTTTATAGGGTCTTTTAGGGCATGGCAAGTGCCATGGACTGTATTCTATGGAAACAATGGTTTTATATCTGTGGAAAGACACTGCCATGACTTAATTTGCATTTTAAAAGAATCCCTGACTGCCATATGGAAAATCAACTTTAGGGAGCCTGAGTGGGAGTCTGGAGACCAGTTGGGAGGTTATTGCAATAATCTAGGACAAAGATGAAGGTGCTTTGGCCTAGGATGGTAGAGACAAGAGGTGGTGAGCACTGCTCAGACATAGGTCATATTTTGAAGGTTAGAGCCAATTCAGTATGCTATTAGATTGAATGTAGTTATATGAGAGAAAGAGAACAGTCCAAGACAATTCCAGTGTCCAGCCTAAGTGCATGGCTGAATGCTGGAACCACTTTCTGAGAAAGGTAATGTGGGAGAAAGTGTTGGATGGCAGGCCTTGAATGAGCTCAGTTATGACAGTTTGATATGGAAGCAGTTTGATATGGAAGCTAGGAATTCAATGCAGGGTTCAACACTGGAGATGGTAATCTGGGAATTTCTTCACATACATGCTATCTGAAACTATAGGACTAGACAAAGTCATGTGAGATGTGAATTTGGATGAAAAAGAGGTATGATGATTGAGCCCCGGGGCATGCCAACTTTTAGAAATAGGGAAGAGGAGGGGTCTCCACCCAAAAGACTGAGAGGAGAAGAAAAACCAGGAGGATGGTGGAAATGGAAGCCAAGTGAGGAAAAGGTCAAAAGAATGAAAGAGCAGGTTTTAAAGTTTCAAGCACACTTGCACCATGGTTATGAAAGGTGCTATTATTAGAGGAAGCTGAGTGAAGGGTGCACAGGAACTCTGAACTATTTTTGCAACTTCTGTGTGAGCCTAAAAGTATTTGAAAGTAGACATTTTAAAAAATGGTTCAAGGCAGTTTCAAGCAGAGGAGCAAGCAAATGCCGCTGAGAAGGCAGTTAAGGAGAGGACTTGGAGTTGAGTACTCCATTTGGCAACATGGAACTCATTGGCATAACGAAGAGCGATGGCATGGACTGGTGAGAACAAAAGTTTGATGTGAGTGTTTTCAAGAGAGGGTGGGCAATGAGGATGTCAGGACAGGGAGTAGAGACAATTCTTTGGAGGAGTTTTACTACAAGGGGGAGCAGAGAAATACTGTAGTAGAGGTGTAAACAGGGCCAGAAGAGCATATTAAAACACAGTTGAAAGTTGAACTTCCTGCCACTTCACTCCTCATGTTTCACTAGCCACTATCTCTTGCTGTGATATTTTAAATCACTTAGTTCTGATAGTTTTGCATTTTCCCTTGCTACTCATGAGTTTGCTTTTTTTTTTAAATTACGACTGCCCTTTAATTAGTTCCTTTGGTTTCACTCAGCCATCTATCACTTTGTGGAAGTTTGCATCATTCAAAGTGTCTATCAGGTTCTATCTTCCACAGACTGTTTTCTGCCCAGTAAAACACAGAACTAATTCTAACAATTTTAGGACTCTGAGAACATTATAACGTTTGCACAGAATTGAGATTCAGGGGTGTGTGTCTGTATGTGTGTCTAGCGGTTAATCAACAAAATTCATTTAGGAAACTTCGTGGAAGGGATGTGGCCCCAGGAATTGTGAGGATACAAAAGAAATGGAGCATGTGAAGGCCTGTGTGCCTCTCATGACTTTGGAAGTCTGAGTGCTCTAGCTAGCTGTGGTTATGGCCTAACTTAATAGGCTGACTCATTTCTGTGGCTGCTTTATAATTTTGAATCTCAAAGGACTGCAGATTCTAAACACCTCTTGTCTCCTTGAACATCTCCTGCCGACACTCGTAACTGAAGTCAAACAGGCATGGCAGGGTGGCGCTTTTTAACTGACAGTGTACGCAGCGTTTGCCTAAATGCAGAGCAGGGAAGTGTAGAGACTTCCTCTCTCCCAATTGCTTGTCAGAAAGATTCAACAACAGCAAAAGGCAAGCGCTGAGTTTCACAAAGCACTTTAAACAGGGCAAACAGGCCTCTAAGCCAATGGTTTAATTACAGGATAGGGCATTCATTGTGGCAAACCACGCTTAGAATTTCAAACCATTCCATGTGCTTCTCGATAAAAAAGAAAGCCCACCCCAAACCCTACAAAGTTTCTCACACCCTGCAAAACCAATGGTGTCACAGGACAGTGTTCTGTTAGTTTGGTTTTTAAGTTTTCAAACCATCCCAATGTAACAAGAATTGACGAGAATTTGAGGGACCCTTTTGTGCTTCTTGCCTATCTTCTAGCCAACCTGTCTGCCTGTCCTCGTGCCTGCATGCCTCACCACCACCTCCCCTTTATTGAGGGTATTTGGGGGAGGAGTTGTAGGTGCACATTTCTTAGCTAGTCATTTCACCAGTTCAAGACCCACCGCCCTCATCAGTCCAATCAAGGCCCCTGCAAACCAAGATTTCTTTCTTCATTTCCCCCTCCACAAGCAGCCCCTCTTGAATACTTATATGTCTTTGGATGTGCAATAGACATTAAGAATATTGCGTGTATGCATGTGTTTTGCATTTGCATAAATGGCTTTGTTCTATCAATTTCATTCTTTAATTTACATTTTTTAAATTGAAGTATAGTTGATTTACAATATTATATTAGTTTCAGGTGTATAGCATAGTGATTCAAAATTTTATATATTATACTCCATTTAGAGTTATTATAAAATATTGGCTCTATTCTCTGTGCTGTACAATATATCCTTGTAGCTTATTTATTTTATGTTTAATATTTTTTATTATTTGGTTTCACTGGGTCTTAGCTGCAGTTCACAGGTTCCTTAGTTGTGGGACGTGGGCTTCTTAGTTGTGGCATGTGAACAACTCTTAGTTGCAGCATGCATGTGCGATCTAGTTCCCCGACCAGGGATCAAACCCGGGCCCCCTGCATTGGGAGCATGGAGTCTCATTCACTGCGCCACCAGGGAAGTCCCATCTTATTTATTTTAAACACAGTAGTTTGTGCCTCTTAATCCTCTACCCCTATCATACCCTTTCCCCTTCCCTTTCCCTACTGGTAATGACTAGTTTGCTGTCTATATATATCTATGATCTTTAATTTACTTTTAAAATTCATATTAGGTTTTTAAGATCTTTTCATATACATGTGAAAATATATACATATTGTGTTGGCCAAAAAGTTCGATTGGGTTTTTCCATAAGATGTTATGGAGAACCCGAGCGAACTTTTTGGCCAACCCAGTATGTATTCATCTAGTAAATTTCATTGCTTCTGATTACTTCGCGGTATTCTGACAGTGTGCATGTGTTATATTTAGTTACTCCATTCCCTTAGTAATGAACACGTGGGTTGCCTCCAACCCTTAATGTAGCAGCCAGCCTCACATATGTCCACTCACAGCATATACCCAGAAGTGGAATGACTGAGTCATATGGTAAATATATACATAACTTCACAAAGTACGGCCATGTTGCTCTTCAGAATGGCACCTACCAAAAGTGCATGAGGGCTCTCATTTCCCTGCATCCCAATGAACACTTGATATTATCTGACTTTGTGATTTTTGCAAATCTGATGGATACAAGTTATTATCTCTTTTGCATTTATCTTATTACTATTAACATGGAAAAACTCCTTGTATATGCACTAGCCACTCAATTTTTCTTTCTGTGAACTGCCAATCCTTCTCTCTTCCCCCCTCTTTCCTGTTAGGTTTCCCATATTTTCTTATTGATTTGTAGGGGTTGTGTGAGTATTTGAGTGACGAATACCTTGTTGGTTTTAGATAAGGTGACTATATGCCAGATTTATGCCCATTGTCCTGAGTTAATAATTAATAGGACCTTCTTTTGCATTCAGATATGTTCTTAAGTTTAGATGTTGCAAATATCTTCTCCCAGGCTGTGACTCTTCTCTGGATGTCATCATTGGTGTTTTAACAGTGAAATCCATTAACTTATTGCCTTATGGTTTGTGCTTTTGAGGTCTTTTAAAGAAGTCTCTTTTTTAAACCCAGTTTTGTGTGTTGTACATGTAGATTTTTCTGCCCATTTGCTATTTCAGACAATGCCATATTGACCATCCTTTGACACTTCTTTGTTCAAATGTGTGAGATATTCTCTAAGTTATTTATCTATGTGGCTGAGACTGCTATGTACTAAACAATTCCTGTTTTCTTTTCTTTTCCTATGTACACACTGTGGCTGGAATACATTCCACAGATTCTGTTACAGTTGTTAGCTGAATGTTATATGACTGGCTTCTGGCCAGTAGAATGTGGGTAAAAATGATACATGATGTTTCCAGTACTGGCTCATGAAAGCTTCCCATAGAGGATCCTCCAGTGTTTCTCTCTCCTCTCCTGCTTTCTGGTTACACACAGAGGATGCAGTGGAGAACTACAGTCTGGGTGATGGTGGTGCCACCAGAGGGAAACACCTTGGGACCTGAAATCACCAGATGGAAGGCCATCCCTGAATACTAGATTAGGATTTATGTGAGCACAGAAAAAAATGTTCTGTTCAGCTACTGATGTTTTGAGGTTGTTTTACACCAGTGTATTAAGTTCCTAGGGCTGCCATAAAAACAAAACAAAACAAGAAAACCCACAGACTGGGTGGCTTGAACAACAGAAACTTATTTTCCCACAATTTTGGAGGCTAAAAGTGCAAAATCAAGGTGTTTGGCACAAGTTTTTTTTTTTCTGAAACCTTTCTCCTTGGTTTGTATATGGCTGCCTTCTCACTGTGTCCTCATATGGCCTTTCCTCCGTGCATGCACATCCCTGGCATCTCTCAGTGTGTGTCTAAATTTCCTTTTCTTACAAGGACATTAGTCAGATTGGATTAGAGTGATCTATACAGCCTCATTTAACATAAATTACTTCTTTAAAGAACCTTTCTTCAAATAAAGTTACATTCTGAGGTATTGACGATTAGGACTTCAACATATAAATTTTGAGGGGGACGCAATTCCATACATATCAAGCAGCTAGCAATATTTACCTTGACCAATATTACCAAGTAGTGGCATTGCTAGATCCTGGGAACTTTGTAAGATATTGCAAAATTGCTCTCCAAAATACTAATATTAACTTACACTCTTAGTCTTTGTGCATAATAATTCTTATCTTTACGTTTTTGCCTTCATTTTGTTTTGTCAGAATTTTCCATTTCCTCCAATCTGATGGGTATGAAATGGGTATATTTTTTCCTGTCCCTTTACTTTCTACTTTTATGAAGCATTTTCTTTTCACTGTATAATAGCCAAAATTTTATTGATTCTCATTTATTCAGTTTGAGATCCTTTCTTTTATTAGCAAAGTTTAAATGATTTACATTTATTACAATCATAGTTTTAATAGGACTTACTAATACTATCTTATTTCATGTTTTTATTACCTACACTTTTGTTTTGTTTTTCCTCTTTCTCTTATTTTCCCTTTTTTGCCCCTATTCCAGTCAATCTCCCAACCACCATTTTGGAAATGTTTGGATTGTTATTCCAATTATTATGTACTCATTTTTCCTGTTTTGTGTGTGTGTGTGTATGTGCGTGTGTGTGTGTGTGTGCCTGTGCATGCACATGTTGGTAATTGCATGTAGAGACACCAGTTATTTACTCAGACTTATTTCCCATATCATATAATTTCTCCTTGCATTTAGTTCTCTTTTTCTTGAAATATATCCTTCACATGTGTTTTCAGACTGTTTTTATGTGATAAACAATTTGGGGTCTCATAACTATAATAAAATCTTTATTTTGCTCTTGTAAGTAAACAATAATTTATTTGACTATAATATTCTAGTTTCACAGGTTTTTTTTTTTCTTTTAACACCAAAAAATGTCTCTGCACTGTCCTTTGCAACCAGGGATGCTACTGAGAAGTTTTATGTTAATCTGCTTCTTGATTCTTAGGTAGGTGATAGCCTTTATTCTCTGGAAGCTTTTAGAATTTTTATTTTCTTTGATGTTCTTAAATGTTATTATTTATGTTTCTAGGTGTAGCTTATTGTTTTTCTATACTTGTTATTCTATGAGACCTTGCAATCTCAGATATTATATATTTCTTTAATTTTAGTAAATTCTGGGCCATTATTTCTTCAAATATTTTGATCACTTTGCTCTTTTTTTCCTCTTGGAATTTCAATTTTATGAATGCTGATACTTCAACTTCTCATCTCCATATTCCTTACTTTTTTCTTATCCTTTCTCACTTTCTTTATTCTTCTCTGATATCTGACATATCCTTTACCTTGGCCTTCCAAATTCCTAACTCATACTTCAGTACCACTCAGCTGCACGTCTAATCCATTAAGCACATTAAAATCAATATATTTTCATATCCCGTATCTATAATTGATTATTCTTTATAACAACTTTTCCTTATATATTTTCATTTTTTTTCTTTGATAATATTTGTTTTGGCTTTAAATTTTGTGTTTTGCTGCATTATAACAAAAAAAATCAAAAAAGTATACAGATTGGAAAGGAAGAAGTAAAATTCCCCTTTTATATAAAGGACATGATTATCTATACAGAAAATCCTAAATAATCTACCAAGAAGACTACTAGAACTAGTAAGTGAGTTTTTCAAGGTTGCAAGACACAAGGTCAATATACAAAAAGAAAAGAATATATATAATACACACATATATATGTCTATATACTAGCAATGAACAATCAGCAACTTAAAATTTGAAAAATACCACATGAAATTGCATCAAAATATTTTAAATACTTAGGGATAAATTTGACAAAAGTGTGTACAACTTGAAAACTACAGAACATTACTACAAAAAATTAAAGAAGAATTAAATATAAGAGAGATATAATATGTTCCTGAATTGGAAATATCAATACTGTTAATATGTCATTTCTTTTCAAATTAATCTATAGCTTCAATACAATCCCAATCAAAATCATATCAAACTTACTTGTAGAAATTGAAAAATTGATTCTAAAATTTATATGGAAAAATATAAAGTATTTAGAATTGTCAAAACAGCTTTGAAAAAGAAGAACAGTATTGGCAGACTTACACTAGCTGATTTTGGTCTTATTACAAAGCCACAGGAATCGAGATAATAAGATTTGACATAAAAAGAGGCATATTTATCAATGGAATAGAAGAGAGTCTAGAAAGAAACACACACATCTATGATCAAATAATTTTTGGCAAAGATATCAAGGAAATTCAGAGTAGAATAATAATCTTTTCAACAAATGATACTGGAACAATTAATCATGTGTAAAAAATCAACTGTAGCCTTACCTCACACATAATATATATAAAACTGAACTCAGAATGGATTTTAAAGGTAAAACCCCAAATTATAAAACTTCTATAAAAAAACAAGAGAAAATCATAGTAACTTGGAAATTGGCAAAGATTTCTTAAATACTACACCAAAAGCAAGATGTGAAAAAAATAAATATATAAATTAGACTTAATTTGAAAATTTTTTGAAGTTTGCTCCTCAAAATCATTGTTACAGAAATGAAAAGGCAACACACTGTTGAAAAAAAAAAATAGAAAAGCAAAATACACATCTGACAAAGAACCTGTATCTAGAATATACAATGAATTCTTACAATTTGATAGGAAGACAACCCAATTTTTTAAATGGTCAAAAGATCTGAACAGATAGTTCAACAAAGAAGTTATACAGATAGGAAATAAGCACGTGAAAAGATGCTCAACATCATTAATCATTAGAGAAATGTCAATTAAACAAAGGGATAATGGTAGATACCCCCTAGAGTGAATAAAATTCAGGAGGCTGTCCATATCCAAGTTCTGGTGAGGATGTAGAGCAAGTGAAATTCTCATGCACTGCTGGAAAAAATGTAAAATGGTACAGCTACTCTGAAAAACACTTTCACAGTTTCTTAAAAAGTTAAACATATACCTACAATACATTCAACCATCCCACTCCTAGGTATTATTGACCCAACAGATATAAAAGAATGACTTGTATATTAATCTTCATAGCAGCTTTATTTGTAATAGCAAAAATCAAGAACCACCCAAAAGTTCATCAGCAGGTGAATGAATAAACAAGTTGTGTTATTGCTATACAATGAAATGCTACTCATTAATAAAAAGGAATGAACTATTGACATACACAACAGCATGAATGAATTTAAAATAATATGCTCAGTGAACCAAGCCAGACCCAAAACAGTGTATTGCAAAATTCCATTTTTATAAAATTCTAGAAAATATAAACTGTAGTGACAGAAATCAGACCAGTGGTGGCTTGGGGACAGATGGTAGAAAAGGATTAGTGAGGGAAGCAATGAGGAAATTCTTGAGCGTGATAGAAATGTCCTTTATCTTGATTGTGGTGATGGTATCATGGGTGTATAAATATGTCAAAACTCATCAAATTGGTTTATTGTACACCAATAATGCTATTCAATAAAGCTGAAAAACAAAATAGGACAAATTTAAAAAATAACAGTTATAAGGCAATAGCATGTGTAAAGCCAAGATTCTTTTCCCCTCAGGGCATTTGCTAGTTGATTTACAAATATTTTTTCCCAGTCTGTGGTGTGTGTTTTCATTCTTTTAATAGTGCCTTTCAAAGCATAGAAGTTCTTAATTTCAGTGGACTCCAATTCACTATTTTTTTTTCTATTCTGGAATATACTTTTGGTTTCATGACTGTGAACTCTTTGTCTAATCCAAGGTTGCAAACTTTTTTATCCAAAATTTTCTTCTAGAAGTTTTATAGTTTTAGGTTTTACACATAGGTCAGTGATTCATTTTGAGTTTTATTTTTGTATCTGGCTTGAGGTTGGATCAAAGTACATGCTTTTGTATATGTTATCAAGTTCCCTAGCACAATTTAGGGAATTTAGGGCATTTAGTCTATTACTAATGTTGCATAGATGAATATAGATAGATAGGCACATATGTATATATAGATTTAGATACAGATATAGATATATAATTTCCTAAGTAAGGGTGCTGGCTGAGAGGATAAATATTGTAGCAGATTATACTATGTGTTTCAGACCATGAGTGTGGGTTGTGTCAGTCAGGGTCCCAGAGGGAAACAGAAGTTACAATTTGATAAGATTTTTATGAGAATTTAATAAAGGAACACTTAGTACAAGTGTAGGCAACATTAATGGAAAAAACAAGGGGGCCAGAGACTAGCAACAATGGGCAACATTTACCAATGCCAAGTCTAAAGAAGTAATGAGAGAAAATAGTGTCCAGTATCTAATGTGAACTGGAGCCAGGGAAGAAGGACTTCCTGACAAAAGGTGTGCAGCAACTGCTACAACTGAGATCCTGAAGCAGAAGGGAGTGGGCAAGAATACCCCCCAACCTCTCCCTCTTCCCCACAGCTTCTGATGCTGAATCCAACAAGAGGCCAGAGTACCAGAAAGCCCAGATGATGCAGTCCATATGGTAATGTTCACAGCCTCCCTACTACTCCCAGAGAAAGACAGAACAGAACAGAAGATTGAGAACTTAATCAAATTTAAATATGGCTCCAGCAGAAAAAAGAAGAAAAATTAATAAAACCAAAAATTGGTTATTTGAAAAGATCAGCAAAATTGATGAATCTTTAGCTAGATTGATCAAAAAAAAAAAAAAAGAGAGAACACTCAAATTACGAAAATCAGGACTGAAAGAGAGGAGCTTACTACTTAATGAAATTAAAAGTATATAAAGGAATACTATAAACAATTGTATGGTTAGATACCCTAGATGAGATAGACAAATTCCTAGAGAGACACAAGTCACCTAAAGTGACTCAAGAGGAAATAGAAATTAATGAAAGGATTAAAATAATAGATAAAATCAAAAGTTGGGTTTTTGAAAAGATCAACAAAATAAAACTCTACCTAATCTGACCAAGAGAAAAGGAGGAAGACTCAAGTTACTAAAATCAGAAATGAAAGAAGGGACATCACTACTGACCTTACAGAAATAAAAGAAATTATAAGGGAATGCTATGAACAACTGTGTGCAGCAAATGACTTTATGTAAAATAAACAACTTTCTAGAAAGACACAACCTACCAAAACTGACTCAAGAAAAACTAAAAAATTCAGATAGACCCATGACAAATAAAGAGATTGAATTAGTAACAACAGCAACAAACATCCCATAGAAGAAGGCCCAGGACCAGATGGCTTCACTGGTGAATATCATCAAACAAAAAGAGTATTAATTAAAAATTAATATTAATTATTCAATAACTTTTCTCAAAAAATGGAAGAAAAGGCAACACTTCTCAACTCATTTTAGAGGCCAGTATTATCCTGATACCAAAACCAGACACAGTCATCACAAGAAAACTACAGAATAATATCTCTTATGAGTATAGATACAAAAATCCTCAGCAGAATATTAGCAAGTTGAATGAATCTGGCAATCTGTAAAAAGAATTCTGTACCATGACTGAATTAGTCAGGGTTCTCCAGAGAAACAGAATGGGCCAAATAATGTGAAGGTATTTGTCTCCTGTGAATGCTCACCAAAGAGTGACCTCAGCAGAGGAGAATTTTAATAATCATATTGATGAGGTGACCCATTCTGTGGATACCAGTCAGCCTCTTTCCCCAGCCACCCCTGTCATTGCCCAATGGGCTTATGAACAAAGTGGCCCTGGTGCCAGGGATGGTGGTGGCACACGGCTCAGCAACGTGGACTTCCACTCACCAAGGCCAGCCTGGCTGCAGACACTGCCGAGGGCCCAGTCTTCCAGTAGCAGGGACCGACAATGATTCCTGGTACAGCACCACTGCTTGGGGTGATCAGCCTGCCACCTGGTAGCAGGCTGATTACATTAGACCACTTCAGCCAATGGAAGGAGCAGCATTTTGTTCTTATTGGAATAGACACTTACTCCGGACACGTGGATTTGCCTTCTCTGCACACAATACTTTCTGCCCAAACTACCACCTGTGGACTTAACAGAATGCCTTACCCACTGTCATGGTGTTCCGCACAGGATCGCTTCTGATCAAGGAACTCACTGCACAGAAAATGGGTCCATGCTCATGGAACTCACTAATCTTACCATGTTCCTCATCTGGTTTGACAGAGCAATGGAATCACCTTTTGAAGACTCGGTTACAACACAAGCTAGGTGGTAATATTGGGTTGGCCAAAAAGTTCGTTCGGGTTTTCCATGTTATGGGAAAACCTGAATGAACTTTTTAGCCAACCTAATACCTTGCAGGGCTAAGGTAAAGTTCTCCAAAAGGCAGTAAATAGTCTGAATCACCTACAAATATACGGTGATATTTCTCCCATAACCAAAATTCACGGGTCCAGGAATCCAAAGTTAGAGAGAGAGAGACAGAGATCTACCCACATACCTCTTCCATAAATTTCCTAGCCACCAATTTTTCCAATTATGTTCCTTCCAAGTCCCTGACTATCCAGCCAAACCATTGGCCACAACCCATGAATCAGTATAAATTTGCACATCTGGCCATTTTCCCTTCCAGGTAAAGTGAGTAATTGAGTGTACTGCTTGAAGTTCTGCCTACTGGAAAGATTTCCCTTTACCACTCTCCTTCAGAGATGTTCCAGAAAGGGGCAAAACTGTATAACTGTCTGCTCTTGGGTGGTACCGGCTTAGTGTGTGGAACCACCTGTAAACCAGGCCTAAGTTGTCTCTTCCTCTTTCAGCTGATCATAGGGAACTCTCCATGAGGCCCTAGGTATAGGCTGGGAGAGAGAAGGCATTATAGGAGGAGTGGGCAGCATGGGCATTTGGGCCACTTATTGATGTAACTTGCTTGTGCCTTCAAGGCCTGCTCAGGCTCAATCATATATATACCTCTTCCATTTGATGATGGAATGCTGCTGTGCATGCCCAACTTCATGGCTTGGTGGGTCAGATAATATCCAGTTCCTCATGGGCAGCCTAGCTCACATGGTAACTTTGTGGCTCATGTATAAGCATCCAGTCTCTACTAAGGCCGAGTAGCAGGCCAAGAGCTGCTTCTCAAAAGGGGAGCTGTTATCTGCAGAGGATGTCAGGGCTTTGCTCACAAATGGTAAGGGCCTGCACTTCAATTACCCAAAGGTCCTGCCAGAGGCCCCAAACTACATCTCTATCTGTCACTGACCTTTCAGGGTCCATTGGGCCTCATGAATCATATGGCCTATGGTAGAGCAGCTTGTACCTATAGCCTGGACCTATTGTAGAGCCTTCTCCTGTTCTGGGCCCCTCTCAACACTAGCTGTGATCTTAGACTTCCAGCCTCCAGAAACTGTGAGGAAATAAATTTCTATTGTTTAAGATACTAAGTCTGTGGTGTTTTGTTATGGTAGCCTGAGCGAACAAAGACAAATTTTGGTACCAGGAGTTAGGTGCTGCTATAAAAAATACCTGAAAATGTGGAAATGGCTTTGGAACTGGGAAATTGGTAGAGAGTAGAAAAGTTTTGAGGTGCATGGTAGAAATATGGATGTTACAGGTGATTCTGGTGAGGACTCAGATGGAAATGAGGAACGTGTTATTAGAAACTGAAGGAAAGGTGATTCTTTTCATAAAGTGGCAAAGAACTTGGCAGAACAGTGTTCTGGTGTTTTGTGGAAGGTAGAACTGGAGAGTGATACAACTGCATATTTAGCTGAGGATATGGTTAAGCAAAATATTGAAGGAGTGGCTTGGTTCTTCCTGACTGTTTGTAGTAAAATGTGAAAAGAGAGAGATGAATCACTTTGCCTCTCTCTCCTCCATGTAAGGACACAGTGGGATAGTGGCCATCTGGAACCCAGGAAGAGAAAACTCACCAGAACCTGACTGTGCTTGCACTCTGATTTTATACTTCCAGAACTGTGAGAAAATACATTTCTGTTGTTTAAGTCACCCAGTCCATGTTGTTTTGTTATGACAGCCTGAGCAAACTAATACAATGACCAATTGAGATTTATCCCAGGAGTGCAAGATTGGCTTCACATTCAAAAATTAAGTAATATAATACATCACATCGATACAATAAAGGACAAAAACCACATGAGTATCTCAGTAGATGAGGAAAAAGTACTTGACAAAATTCAACAACCTTCACAATGAAAACATTCAACATCTAGAAATAGAAAGAAACTTCTCTACCTGATAACTTTACACTTAATGAGGAAAGACTGTATGCTTTCCCAAGAGAAAGATGTTTGGTCTCACCACTTGTATTCAGCATTGTACTGAAGTTTCTAGCCAGGGCAATTAGGAAAGAAAATGAAATAAAAGGCATCCAGACTGGGAAAAAGTAAAACAGTTTTGATTTATAGATGACGTGATCATGTATATAGAAAGCCATAATGAAGTCTTAAGAATTCATTAAAAAACTATTAGAATAAATAAATAAATTTAGCAAGTCATTGCTCTCCAAATTGATCTACAGATTCAATTGAATCTCTATCAAAATTCTACCCACCTTTTTGGAAGAGATTGACAAATTTATCCTAAAATTCATATGAAAATGCAAGGGATCCAGAATAGCCAAAACAACCTTGAAAAGAAAAACAAATTTGGAAGACTCATACTTTCTGATTTTAAACTTATTACAAAGCTACAATAGTCAAGACAGTGCATTTCTGCTATAAGGATAGATGCATAAGCCAATGGAAAAGAATTGAGAGTCCAGAAATAAGCCCATACGTTTATGGTCAATTGATCTTCAACAAAGATGCCAAGATCATTCAATGGGGAAAGAATAGTCTTTTCTACAAATGTTGTTGAGACCATTGTATATCCAGATGCAAAAGAATGAAGTTGGACTCCTACCTCACACCATATACAATAATTAACTCAAAATCAATTAAGACCTAAATGTAAATGCTAAAATGATAAATGTCTTAAAGAAAACATAGGGTAAATCTTCATGACCTTGGATTTGGCAATGGTTTCTTAGCTATAACATTCAAACCACAGGCAACCAAAGAAAAAATAGATACATTGGACTTCATCAAAACTAACAAGTTTTGTGTATCAAAGGACACTATCAATAAAGTATAAAGATAGCCCGTAAAGATTCAGGAAATATTTGTGAATCATATATCTGACAAGTATTTATTATTCAAAATATGCAAAGAACTCTCATAATTCAACAAAAAAGATAAATAACTCAATTTAAAAATGGGCAAAGCATTTGAATAGATATTTCTCTAAAGAAAATATACAAATGCCCGATAAGAACATGGAATGATACTCAGCATCATTAGTCATTAGGGAAATGCAAATCAAAACCACTATGAGATACCACTTCACACCCACTAGACTAGCTATAATCAAAGTGGAAAATACCAAGTTTTGGAGGATGTGGAGAAATTGGAACCCTCAAATGTTACTGATGAAAATGTAAAATGGTAGAGCCATTTTAGAAAAGAGTTTGGCATTTCTTCAAGAAGTTAAATCATAGAGTTACCATATGACCCAACGTTCCATTTCTAGCTATAATATATACTCAAGAAAATTGAAAACATATATTCACATAAAAGCTTGTAAATCGGTGTTCATAGCAGCACTATTCATAATAACCAAAAGTAGAAACAGCCCAAACATCCAGCAATTGATGAATGTATAAACAGAATGTGGTATACCCATACAGTGGAATATTATTCAGCAATAAAAAAGAATGAAATACTGATACATTATGTCACAATATGGACAAACCTTGAAAACATGCCCAGTGAAAGAAGCCAGACACAAAATGCATATATATATATATTTTAAATTTTATTTATTTATTTATTTTTGGCTGCATCGGGTCTGTTGCTGCGTGTCAGCTTTCTCTAGTTGCAGTGAGCGGGGGCTACTCTTTGTTGTGGTGTGTGGGGTTCTCATTGCAGTGGCTTCTCTTGTTGTGGAGCACGGGCTCTAGGCATGTGGGCTTCAGTAGTTGTGGCACGCGGGCTTAGTAGTTGTGGCTTGCGGGCTCTAGAGTGCAGGCTCTGCTCTGGCTTAGTTGTTCCCGCGGCATGTGGGGTCTTCCTGGACCAGGGCTCAAACCCGTGTCCCCTGCATTGGCAGGCAGATTCTTAATCACTGCACCACCAGGGAAGTTCCGCAACATATCTCAAACCCATGTCCCCTGCATTGGCAGGCAGATTCTTAATCACTGCACCACCAGGGAAGTTCCGTAACATGTTTTATGATTCTATTTATATGAACTGTCCAGAATAGGCATAGCCGTAATGCCAGGAAGGTGATTAGTGGTTGCCAGAGGCTGAGGTGAGGAGAGAGTAGGAAGTGACTACTAATGGGTCTGAGATTCCTTTGTGGGGTGAGAAAAATGTTGTGGAACTAGATAATGGTGATGACTACATAACCTTGTGGATATACTTTTAAAAACCCCAGTCAATTGTACACTTACAGGTACATTTTTTGGTACGTGAAATATCTCTCTATTTTAAAAACATGGTACTCTCTGTATTGGTATAACCACATAATACAACTTAATAAGCTCATCCTAAGAAACATGAATGGAATCTGGTCTTATGGTGCTCTTTCTTTGTGCTCTTTCTTTTCTGTTATTAATCAGTCGGGTTAAGCTGCTCCTGTTGTGTTCAAGGATCTCAGAGATAAAGGCTCCACTCCATCCAAGTGGTTATTACCGCCACCAGCCCACCATCTCTCGGCAGGGCTCTAAGGCTTAGGGGTGTGGTCAGCTCCTTTGCCCTCTGGTGCCAGTGTCTTGGGAGCACGCCCCTGGTGGTGACTGAAAGGACAGAGACTACTCCCACAGTGATGAACTATCTCATTTTTGTGGGGCAGCGTGGGAGCCTCCTCTGAGCCTGGGTCAGTTGACTCTCTTGGAGGAAACTGAGTGAGTGCTACATCCTCATTTTTACAGCACAGACCCCCGAATGATATCTGTCTGACCTAAATGCTGCTACTCATCTCAGCCAGACTAAAACTTGCTTCCCACACTCCCATAACAGATCAGGGCCACAGAAAAGTGCTGTTACTGTTGGGAATATTTAGTACTCTCATGTATGGCTGTGTAGAAAGAAGGAAGGGAGTCCCTACGGGTCCCAGCCCACTGTGCAGATACTTATCTTTTGTTTTGGCTTCTGGAACAATCTCTGAAATGAATAATCCTGCATATCCAGGTATTTTAAGCTTCTAATAGGAGAGTAGCCAATTTTCTCTTTATTTTGGGGAAATCAGAGTTGGAGTAATATCCTGAGCTCTTTTAAAAGTATTTCTCTTCAGGGACTAACCTAAATTACAAAACAGAATCAAAGATTCGGAATACCATCAGAACTTACAGATTTTACTTCCCACTGAAACAAACTTATTTATTCTCATTTTTCAACGTTTTCTTACCCTGTCTTTTCTTCCATAGACCTTCATCTTTTCTGGATTCTTCCTATTCAAAGTTTTTCTTCCTTCTCATCTCTAAAATAAAAAAGAAACAAGGAGTCTTAAATGACTTACTTGCTGCTGTTGTTATCTCTGGTCTCTTCCCTCTTTCAGCACTGTATTCTTGAAGCATGAATCTGTGAAATTAACTTTAGTCTCAATGACTCATTATACTTAGCTTCCTCTCAAAAATGATGTAAAACTGAACACCTTATGAGTAATGCTTACAGGAAAAAGAGTAAGTTACCTAGATAGTAAATGATCATTTAGGTAAAAAATTGTTACTCAAAATGCCCTCAGATGTATTGAACTATTTATCTAGATGTCATTATGCTGTCTTAGAAAGAACGTCATTGTAAGGTGCCCCAACAAATATCAGGCAAAGCTTTTCAGAGCAAAGCTTTTCAGAATATCTATCTTAGCTCAACCAAGACTCCATGGGTCACTTTCAGAGTAAGTAAACAACTGAGTCAGAAATAATTGACCATGAAGAATTCTAATTCAAACTAATTAAAATGTGTAAGCTATGAAGCAGTTGCCTTCAAGATGGTTTTTAAAAAAAGAGGTGGGGGGGGAGGGGCTTCCCTGGTGGCGCAGTGGTTAAGAGTCCGCCTGCCGATGCAGGGGACACGGGTTCGTGCCCCGGTTCGGGAAGATCCCACATGCTGCGGAGCGGCCGGGCCTATGAGCCGTGGCCGCTGAGCCTGCACGTCCGGAGCCTGTGCTCCGCAACGGGAGAGGCCACAACAGTGAGAGGCCCGCATACCGCAAAAAAAAAAAAAAAAAAAAAAAAAGAGGTGGGGGAGGAGCTTCAAGATGGTGGAAGAGTAGGACGCGGAGATCACCTCCCTCCCCACAAATACATCAGAAGTACGTCTACACGTGGAACAACTCCTACAGAACACCTACAGAACGCTGGCAGAAGACCTCAGACTTCCGAAAAGGCAAGAAACTCCCCAGGTACCTGGGTAGGGCAAAAGAAAAACAGAAAAAAAACGGAGACAAAAGAACAGGGCCGGGACCTGCACCAGTGGGAGGGAGCCATGAAGGAGGAAAGGTTTCCACACACTAGGAGCCACTTCGCGGGCGGAGACTGCAGGTGGCGGAGGGGGAAAGCTTAGGAGCCACCGACGAGGGCACAGCAACAGGGATGCGGCGGGCACGGCGGAGAGATCCCCACACAGAGGATCGGTGCCGACCAGCACTCACCAGCCCGAGAGGCTTGTCTGCTCACCCGCCGGGGTGGGCGGGGGCTGGGAGCTGAGGCTTGGGCTTCGGAGGTCGGATCCCAGGTAGAGGACTGGGGTCGGCTGCGTGAACACAGCCTGAAGGGGGCTAGTGTGCCACAACTAGCCGGGAGGGAGTCAGGGAAATAGTCTGGAGCTGCCGAAGAGGCAAGAGACTTTTTCTTCCCTCTTTGTTTCCTGGTGCGCGAGGAGAGGGGATTAAGAGCGCGGCTTAAAGGAGCTCCAGAGATGGGCGCGAGCAGCGGCTAAAAGCGCGGACCCCTGAGGTGGGCAGGAGACGCTAAGGCTGCTGCTGCCGCCACCAAGAAGCCTGTGTGCGAGCACAGGTCACTATCCACACCTCCCCTCCTGGGAGCCTGTGCAGCCCGCCACTGCCAGGGTCCCGTGATCCAGGGACAATCTCCCCGCGAGAACGCATGGCGCGCCTCAGGCTGGTGCAACGTCACACCGGCCTCTGCCGCCGCAGGCTCTCCCCACATCCGTACTCCTTCCTCCCCCCGGCCTGAGTGAGCCAGAGCCCCTGAGTCAGCGGCTCTTTTAACCCCGGCCTGTCTGAAGGAAGAACAGACGCCCTCAGGCGACCTACACGCAGAGGCGAGTCCAAATCCAAAGCTGAACCCCAGAAGCTGTGCGAACAAAGGAGAGAAAGGGAAATCCCTCCCAGCAGCCTCAGGAGCAGTGGATTAAGTCTGCACAATCAACTTGATGTGCCCTGCACCTGCGGAATACCTGAATAGACAACGAATCATCCCAAATTGAGGAGGTGGACTTTGGGAGCAATGGTATATATATATTTTTTTCCTTTTTCTCTTATTGTGAGTGTGTATGTGTATGCTCCTGGGTGGAATTTTGTCTGTATAGCTTTGCTTTTACCATTTGTCCTAGGGTTCTGTCTGTAAGTTTTTTTTTTTAGTATAGTTTTTAGCACTTGTTATCATTGGTGGATTTGTTTTTTGGTTTGGTTGCTCTCTCCTTTCTTTCTTTCCTTTTTTGTATTAAAAGAATTTTTTTAATAATTATTTTTTATTTTAATAACTATTTTATTTTATCTTCTTTCTGTCTTTCTTTCTTTCTTTCTTTTTCTCCCTTTTATTCTGAGCCGTGTGGATGACAGGCTCTTGGTGCTCCAGCCGGGCGTCAGGACTCTGCCTCTGACGTGGGAGAGCCAAGTTCAGGACACTGGTCCACTGGAGACCTCCCAGCTCCATGTAATATCGAACGGTGAAAATCTCCCAGAGATCTCCATTTCAGTGCCAAGACCCAGCTCCACTCAATGACCAGCAAGCTACAGTGCTGGACACCCTATGCCAAACCGTATTAACAAATTGAAGGAGAAAAACCATATGATCATCTCAATAGATGCAGAGAAAGCTTTCGACAAAATTCAACACGCATTTATGGTAAAAACCCTCCAGAAAGTAGGCATAGAGGCAACTTTCCTCAACATAATAAAGGCCATATATGACAAACCCACAGCCAACATCGTCCTCAGTGGTGAAAAACTGAAACCATTTCCACTAAGATCAGGAACAAGACAAGGTTGCTCACTCTCACCACTATTATTCAACATAGTTTTGGAAGTTCTAGCCACAGCAGTCAGAGAAGAAAAAGAGATAAAAGAAATCCAAATCGGAAAAGAAGAAGTAAAGCTGTCACTGTTTGCAGATGACATGACACTATACGTAGACAATCCTAAAGATGCTACCAGAAAACTCCTAGAGCTAATCAATGAATTTGGTAAAGTAGCAGGATATAAAATTAATGCACAGAAATCTCTTGCATTCCTATACACTAATGATGAAAAATCTGAAAGAGAAATTAAGAAAACACTCCCACTTACCATTGCAACAAAAAGAATAAAATATCTAGGAATAAACCTACCTAAGGAGACAAAAGACCTGTATGCAGAAAATTATAAGACACTGATGAAAGAAATTAAAGATGATACAAATAGATGGAGAGATATACCATGTTCCTGGATTGGAAGAATCAACATTCTGAAAATGACTATACTTCCCAAAGCAATCTACAGATTCAATGCAATCCCTATCAAACTACCACTGGCATTTTTCACTGAACTAGGACAGCAAATTTCACAATTTGTATGGAAACACAAAAGACCCCAAATAGCCAAAGCAATCTTGAGAAAGAAAAACGGAGCTGGAGGAATCAGATTCCCTGACTTCAGACTATACTTCAAGGCTACAGTAATCAAGACAGTATGGTACTGGCACAGAAACAGAAATATAGATCAATGGAACAGGATAGAAAGCCCACAGATAAACCCACGCACTTACGGTCACCTTATCTTTGATAAAGGAGGCAAGAATATACAGTGGAGAAAAGACAGCCTCTTCAATAAGTGGTGTTGGGAAAACTGGACAGCTACATATAAAAGAATGAAATTAGAACACTCCCTAACATCATACACAAAAATAAACGCAGAATGGATTAAAGACCTAAATGTAAGGCCAGACACTATCAAACTCTTAGAGGAAAACATAGGCAGAACACTCTATGACATAAATCACAGCAAGATCCTTTTTGACCCACCTCCTAGAGAAATGGAAATAAAAACAAAAATAAACAAATGGGACCTAATGAAACGTAAAAGCTTTTGCACAGCAAAGGAAACCATAAACAAGACGAAAAGACAACCCTCAGAATGGGAGAAAATATTTGCAAATGAAGCAACTGACAAAGGATTAATCTCCAAAATTTACAAGCAGGTCAATATCAAAAAAACAAACAACCCAATCCAAAAATGGGCAGAAGACCTAAATAAACATTTCTCCAAAGAAGATATACAGATTGCTGACAAACACATGAAAGAATGCTCAACATCATTAGTCATTACAGAAATGCAAATCAAAACTACAATGAGATATCATCTCACACCAGTCAGAATGGCCATCATTAATAAATGTACAAACAATAAATGCTGGAGAGGGTGTGGAGAAAAGAGAACCCTCTTGCACTGTTGGTGGGAATGTGAATTGATACAGCCACTAGGGAGAACAGTATGGAGATTCCTTAAAAAACTACAAATAGAACTACCGTACGACCCAGCAATCCCACTACTGGGCATATACCCTGAGAAAAGCATAGTTCTAAAGAGTCATGTATCAAAGCGTTCATTGCAGCTCTATTTACAATAGCCAGAACATGGAAGCAACCCAAGTGTCCATCAACATATGAATGGATACAGAAGATGTGGCATGTATATACAATGGAATATTACTCAGCCATAAAAAGAAACGAAACGAAAGTTATTTGTAGTGAGCTGTATGAACCTAGAGTCTGTCATACAGAGTGAAATAAGTCAGAAAGAGAAAAACAAATACCATATGCTAACACATATATATGGAATCTAAAAAAAAAAAAAGTCATGAAGAACATAGGAGCAAGACGGAATAAAGACAGACCTACTAGAGAATGGACTTGAGGATATGGGGAGGGGGAAGGGTAAGCTGTGACAAAGCGAGAGAGAGGCATGGACATATGTACACTACCAAACGTAAGGTAGATAGCTAGTGGGAAGCAGCCGCAAAGCACAGGGAGATCAGCTCGGTGCTTTGTGACCGCCTGGAGGGGTGGGATAGGGAGAGTGGGAGGGAGGGAGACGCAAGAGGGAAGAGATATGGGGACATATATGTATGTATAACTGATTCATTTTGTTATAAAGCAGAAACTAGCACACCATTGTAACGCAATTATACTCCAATAAAGATGTTTAAAAAAAAAAAAAAGAGGTGTACTTCACCTATTTATTTTTACTTTTAAAAAAGAGCTTTGGATCATTGACCTCTCTTTTTTTGGGTCAAGATACATGAAAGCCATGAGAGGTGAAACTCGTTTGCACAACCAGTGCATATGTTCAGGGTCTAAGTCATTGCTTCCCTGCTGAAGTAGTTCTCATTTCTTACCATTCTTTACGGGTAGCTTCTTCCTTGCGTCACAAAAGGAAACATGGTTTTCATCTGTTGATTTGTGTTTTATGAAAATTCCCCACTTTTCTCTGCCCACAACGGAGCAACTGTAGTTAAGTGTGGTACGGTCGTAAGAAAATGAATCGATATTTCTATATATCTAGCATGGGTAGTTGGCTTAGCAGGCAACACATTGTCATTAAAATTCTCATCTATTCAAACAGATTTACTTCCCTAATTAAAGGCCAACTCTTTTACATTTGAAATGACAATTTACACAAAAATGTTTTGCTTGGTATTTTCAAAACCCTTAGCTTTTACCCTAAATTATAACTGCACCACAACTCATCTCACTTTCTGAAGCTTTTGCCTGCTCCATGGTTTTCTCTTTGTGAGTTCTTTAAGGATCTGGTTAATAATGCCTCCACCCCTTAAAAAGTTTAGCATCAACTAACGAACAATGAATCATCATTGTTAACGAGTATTAACTCTAGAGTTGATTTCTGGTTTTATCCCAGGGTCAGTTCTAAATGCAACTGTATCTATATAATGCCCAAATCATCAGTTAAACAGTTCAGGAAGAAGTTGATCCTTTGGTTACATTGTCTGGATTTTTTTCTTTTTATAAAATTAAATGATTGAGTCTTATAAGTTGTTCATTTCAGCATTGGGAGAGTCTCATTAGACCTAATCATTTAATTAAATATTTTTGGAGGATAATTAATGATGTTTAAGAAGGTACTGTGCTATTCTTGCTGATTCAAGTATGGCTACTCTACTAAACTGATATACAAGTAAAAGGTGAGAAAAATGCACTGTAAAAGTTACGTATTTCAGATGTCACCAAATGAGACTAATGGGTTCTAGTCAGTGTTCTGCTCCCTCCAATTTTGCTTTTCTAAGTTCACATCCCCCTCCCTCTTCTAGCCAAAGCACCATCATTTTTTCATTTATTTTGTGTTTTTAAACATGATAGTAGGATGGCTTTTGCAAAATACTTAGGTCAAAATTTTTTAGGTCTAAAAATGAATATAAAACACAGAAGCAATGATTGAGGTAACAGCATCTATTATGCTTCTTGAGATCTGCAGGTGTTGATGTTGTAACAGTGTAATATGAATTCTTATTGAGAGCTCTTTAATTCTCAGAGTCAGGTTTAAAGAGATTTCAATCTTTTTCTTGTGGGCCCAGAATATTTAAAAAACTTCTCAAGAGAATACTATTCAGCCATAAAAAAAGAATGAAGCTCTGCCATTTGCAACAACATGGATGGACTTGGAGGGTGTTATGCTGAGTGAAGTCAGTCAGACAGAGAAAGACAAATACTTTATGATACCACTTATATGTGGAATCTAAAAAATAAAACAAGCCAATGAATATAACAAAAAAGACACAAATTCACAGATATAGAGAACAAACTACTATGTATAAAATAAATAAGCTACAAGGATATATTGTACAACACAGGGATTATAGCCAACAGTTTATAATAACTATAAATGGAATAGAACCTTTAAAAATTGTGAGTCACTATGTTGTACACCTGAAACGTATATCATACATCAACTATACCTCAATTTTTAAAAAGACAAAAAAATTTTGCTATAATATATATCGAAAGACTTTTGAGATGTTTTCTTCTTTTTGCTGGCATTTGCGTTCTTTCTTATCTAAATAAATAAATACAAATATATTGAAATTTAAATAGAGTTCTCAAAAGAGCACTCGAAGCAAAATACAGTTGTTCTTTTGATGTACTTCAAAACAATAGCATGACCAAATTTTGTTATAAAAGTAATTTTTAAAATTTATGTGCTTTAAAAAAATTCTCACAAGAAAACCAGCTCTTTTAGTTATTTTTTAAAAATTGAAAGAGCAGAATGCCTGAATATTTATCCAGAAATAGGAAAACCGGGGTGTTTGCTCAATTTTATTTTGCAGAGGATTACAAATGGAGTTCAAACTACAAAAGAAGTTTTTCAGTATTCCAGAAAGGAACCACTGGTACATTAATAGAGTGGATTTGAGAAATGGCAGGAAATGAAGACTTATTAATGGGAAAATAAAACTAGAATGATTGTATTAATGTTGAGTTTATATACAACTAAACCTTTAAAGTTTATAACGTACTTTTATATGTTAATTCAGTCAATTTTCACAACATCCTTGTGGGATAATTGGGGCAAAATTCTGTTTTTTACATTTGAGAAAACAAATATTGGGGGAGGCTAAATAATTTGCTCAAGGCTGCATTGCTGGTATCTTGTTGATGCCAGACTTGAATGTGTATCTTCTGATTCTTGGGAGTGATTGTTCTGTGCTTTAGAAAGGAAATCAGAGTTTTAGAGTTTCTGCTTTGCCATTAGCTGATTTCAGGGAAATCAGAAGATGAGAAAGAAAGGCACTATTTCTAACTGTTTGCTTTAAGATGAATTACTGTCCTTCTATCTTACCATGAACATCCCAGAGGCACTTGGTCAGTAAAGATACATTGGTCCACACATCTAGTTACTCCAGTCACCTGGTTCTTTTGCATTAATTTTAGTCGGGTGAAGACCAAACCCCCGAGAGAAGAGAGACCTGCTTTTAGAGCTTCATTGGAGTGTCCTAAGTCACCTGTGGGGTATCATTTCTGTCTCTTCTTACCTAGTGGTTTCTCTTCATGTGCAGATAATTCTGTGGTTTGGGCTCGTTCTCAGTAAGCATGGGGCTCAGCTCAACTTCATGGGAAGATACAGAGCTACGTGTCCCTTCCCAACTCTAAAATGTTGAGTTTGAGAACAAAGAATTGGTGCATTGAAAAGGGAGAAGTGGTCATGGGGGACAGATGTAAGACCGGTTTGGATGTTTACTTGTTGGTTTACTCGCTGCCCAAATCAGCACTCACACAAGCTGGGTGAATGGGAGCTCTTTTGCATGGTTACATTTACTGTACTGTCTATGGCTTTCCTCTAAGTTAGTGTATTTAAAATAGATGACAGGATTCTGGGGTTGGCAAAAGTTTTTTCACTCAGCTCAGGTTATCAAAGGATGGGCTCTAGATAGGAAATGGAAGGGGTAAAGAAGCAGATCTTACTGAAAACAAAAAGTAATTTGAACAGTTATCCCAGGGGAGATACCCCTTTCCAGGGCACATGAAACTCTCAGGGGTGCCGTGTATAGACTGAAAAAAAAAGTAATATGCCGAACTTTTTCATCATACAAACTAGAGAAAATCAAGCTTTAGCAAATCTTTTTAGCTGAAGGAAATCTTCAGAAAACCGTGAGAAATCATCCGGGCAGGAGGCTTTAGTTAGAGAAGTTTCAGAAACCTTAAAGAAAAAGGAACTAGCCATTCCTAGAAGGAAAACAGTTTTGTAGGAAGCAGGGATTATCCCAACTCAAATGCTCATGAAAGCTGATAGCTCGAGTGACTTCTGTTTGACGAGGATATTGTCACTGTTGACAGGGATGACTGGCAGGGTGGAAAAAGAAGGGGATAAAGCTTTGCAGAAAGGCTTCAGAGGAAATTTGACACCTTCCAAACCACAGGTGTGAAGGTAAGTGAAACCGGTAAGTAAAAGTTGGTGTTGTTTTTCAGGGTCTGACACTCTACATACTTTTAGTTCAAAATGTAGAAGTTTGATTGGATAATGTGAGAGACGTTGGGACATGGGCATCCAGGAATTAGGGGGTCAGAGGATTGTTCTCTGCCCCTGAAGAGACTCCTGAGGCTTTACTTG
Organism: Monodon monoceros; assembly: GCF_005190385.1. Lineage (NCBI taxonomy): Eukaryota > Metazoa > Chordata > Mammalia > Artiodactyla > Monodontidae > Monodon > Monodon monoceros. The sequence continues at coordinate 36,031,573 of NW_021703771.1, read as the reverse complement.
TATTGTATTCCACCGTATTCACCAGAGCTCCAGGAAGACAGGCTAGCTTCTCTCCCTACCAGCCCAGCCTGTTTCAAATCCCAGGCTGAGATAGGCTTTCTAACGCAGCTCTCACTGGTCATTTATTGAGTGCCTGAGCTTGCTGGGATTGGAGATATTACAATCTTTTAATATAGAATGCTTGTCTTCAAAGATTACAAATCATCAATGAAAACATGGGGCATAGTGAATTCAGCCTGAAGATGGATTATTCTCAAATAGAACTAACTGTAAAAAATAAAACATAAATGCCAAGTAAGTAGTATAAATATTAAGTTTTATAGGAGTTCAGAGGTATAAGCTAGGAGCTATAAGTAGTTGGAAAAGCCTTTCTGGGAGAGGCGGAAGTTGAGTTACATCTTTAAGGCTGGGTAGAATTCAGACAGCCTGGGTGAGGATAGGTGGAGATGAAGGCGTGTGAAGAAATGGGGGAAGGAGTTAGAGGAACGCTTCCCAAGGGGGCAAAGAAGCTACTGGAGCAAAGGGACAAGGGATTAAATTTAATAACCCTGAGAGGCCCCATCAGAGAAATCAAACATTGGTATTTGTAACCGTTATTTTTGTTTGGCTCTTGGAGCTAAGCATTTGGGTTTGCTGAGGATATAAACAATTCAGTGTTTTTAAGGAGTGGGCAGGGGAGGTACTGACCTGAAGTGGATAGTAGAATGGACTGTGGGGGCGCCGAGCCTAGAACTGAACCCAGGTTTTGCCATTCTTTAGCAGCCTGGTTTCCAAAGAGTTCACCTCTTCTGGCCTCAGGCTCCTAATTTTTAGTTGGGGATGATCTTAGCATCTAATTCAACCAGTAGCTGTGAGGTTCAAAGGAGATATAATAAAATATTTAAATGTTTATCATAGTACTTGGCACAATAAATCTTAGCTATTATTTTAATGTTACTAAAATTATAAATCATATTAACAACAGTAATGATAATAAAACCTCAAAGCCAAGGAACACCATGAAATTGTTAATGTGCAGGTGAGCACAGAGATCACGTGTAAAGAGTGGACCTTCAGAACCTGCGACTACTGTTTTCTGATCTCCAGGATAGATGGAGAAAAGAAAACAATAGCTTTTGTTTTCTCCGACCCTCCCACCAAGTCCAGGGGTCCGTGAGTGTTCGTGGAGATCCTGGCTTCCGCGTGGGTCCACGTTGTTTGCCCTGATACTGAGGGGAAGGCCCTGTCTCACAAGGGGTATGGCTCCCGACTCAGGCCAAGATGGAGCAGAGCGCTTTCTTGCATTTCCATCGTGCTATGGTATGGGCACGCTCGATAACCAGTGCCCTCTATTTGTAATTCACATGAAGTTGTTTATTTCTTGCTTCTCATTTTAGCAGGATAAGCAAGCTGGGGCAGGCCACTTTCTAGTAGATTGTGAGAAGATAGATCTCAGCATTAGCTTGACTTGTGGGTCTGATGCGGAGAGAAGAGAGTCAAAAGGAAATATTCTTGTGGCTTTCTATATGACTGCAAGGCAGCAGGGCTGTTGTTTGCTAGAGCAGCCGATTAAGAAGAGTGACATTCTGGCCACTGAATGTTAATAGGCCCAAGTGGAAGTGTGGTGACCAAAGTTGAGTCATAACTTGAGAGGAAACCAGTCTTACCCATGTTTTTTTGTTCTTTAGTGGAGACCCTTAGTAAGCTCTTCGAGGACAGTGGCTTTCTACAAAGGGGAGTGATAGTAACCGTTGGCCATAGCAAATGGCTCTTCTCACTCTAGTGTCAGAACAAGAACCAATTATGAGAAGCCTGGGTTTGGCTCGCTTTTGGTGTGGTTAATGTTGGTGGGAAGGTTCCTTACAGATCTCTTCGTTTATTAATGCATTTGGTCTAAGATAGGCTCTCAGGACCTCCTATTGCTGTGACTGTATTGGTCTGGCTGGCTCTGTCCAGGTTGTTAACAGAATTCAAGCCACCCTGTACCCCCGAGAGAGTCTCACCAAGCTTCCCTCTTGTCTGGTTGTGGCCATGTGAGGCATCTTCAGGTGGCTCTTTGAATGTTAAGGCTGGGTGATCTTGCACCATCCTTGTAGAGCACCTAAGACTTGAGGGGTTTTGTGATTTCTCTAGGTGCCTTACCAGACCACAGAAATGCAGGGGACCTCTGTTTCAATGCTAGAACCTACAGCTTTGTCCCATGTTTATTCTTGGGGATGACTGGTAACCTGAACTCTCCAGACTTCAGGGAGAGAGCCCAGTATCTATGCAAGAATAAATATGCAATTGGGACCAACTCTACTATGGAGGAAATTGAGTTTTATGGGAACTGAAACAAACCATCTCTCACCCTCCTGCGTCCCAAAGTAAATGAAACAGTGCCCATATCGTGTTACCAGAGGCCTGGCCTCATTGTTTCTGTGATGTTACTTATCCGCTTTGCAAATATCCTCAGATCAAAATTTTCCCTGCCCGTTTATCTTTCTCATGCAAATAAATCATGCCCAGTGTTCTGTGTCAATTAGTTTACTGAATGAAGCATCACTTACAACACCTGTTGTCACTTTCCTATTAGGAATTCGGTTCAAAAGTGAGTTCAGGGTGTAGACTGAGACCTAAGTAATTCTTTCGCTGTTCCATTGTGGAACCCCCGCTGGGAGGCTTGTAGGATAGAAACTGATACCGGCCCTTCCCAAAGGGGCCTCCTCCAGTGTGGAAGCGCCAGCACACAGGTAGATTGTTATTTCTAGGAATACTTGCACATCTCTCCTGTTGCCAGATGGCAAACTAATTTCTCTAGGAGAAACACTGGAAAATAATACCACTGGGTACTGCCTTCGTGTTTTCTACTGTGAGAGGCTGTTACATAAGCCAACCTCCAGGGATTTTCGAGGTGCTTTGTAAACCAAGTGGCAGCGGATGGATCATTCTTTACATGAGTCAGATATTCATTTTCAGCAGCTAAAGTCCCTAACACCCGAAAAACCGAACTGGTGTTCTGCTTTCCTATTAGGAGACACCTGCAGGCCACTCTGCACTTCAGAAGAAAGATCTTTGTAAAGGGTTGTGTTCCACAGTTTAAAAAATGAAACTTAAAAAATAATACAAACAAGTGGGCTTTCTCATTCTGTTATCTAAATCAACTCAGAACTGACAAGAAGGCCAGTAGGGAAGCCTAGAGATTTTGAAAGGGAAACCATGTACTTTGAAGGTTCTGTCCCACACTCAGGAAGGATGGCAGGAAGTACCTCTCTGAGCAGGTATTTCACATTCTAGAGCATGACGAGGGCCGTTTTACTGCTGCCTCTGCTCTTGAATAAGACCTCCATGGTAAATTGTTTCTCAAGTAGGGTTTGCTTTTCCTTTTTAAATAAAAATAGACTTACATTTTTTCCTCAAAATGCTAAACAACTCTGAAGTAAACGTCATCTAGGTAATTTCTAGAAGAGACCTTTTGCAGTTGATTGCCCTCTGGTTCTGATGAAATAATGCATCAAAGTTAGAAAGAAAAAATCTTGACTCAAGTTTTACTAATAAGCGTTCTTAGCTAGAGGAGCTGAGGGGCGGGGAAAGGGTGGTGGTGCTGGTGGTGAATGGAAAACTACAAAGTCAAGCGTAAGATCCATGATAAGAATTCCACTCCTGTTCAATAGTTTTTTAAGGTATAAAGTTATTGTCTCTCATTATCAAGCTATTGTCTCTCAGCATCAAATCCATCCTTCTACTTCGATACTCTGCTGATCTCTGCCAAACACATTTATTTCTCTGTTACTACTAGTTCTCTGTTAGGCTCTGCCTATAGGGAATGCTACAGGGAGACTGTAAGCCTGGAGGAGGAGAGAGTTTCTTTTCCTTCCTGCTACCTCTGAGGCCAGTTTTGCTGGCTGTTCCCTTCAGTATCAGCCAGCAACACTTCTTCACCCACGCTGTGACAGTTGGTTCCCGTAGGAGCACTTGCTACCACTTTGCAGTGTTTCCAAAACTTGCCGAAGAGTCTCAGGGTAGCCCCTCAGAGACACTGTCTCGGCCGGCAGCATCTCCTTCTTAGATGTCTGGGCCAACACTGGAGGCCCCTCCGCTGGCCTTAGATAGTCCAGCACCTGCCAGCTGCCACCTCCCTGTGGAAGGTATGAGTCTGCCCTCCGCAGGGCCCACCCTGCAAGGCCTGAGGCCCAGCACCATCAGAGCAGTGCTCCCGCCTCACACATCTGAGTGAAGGATCCATTGGGGCTGTCCCTAAGGATCTGGTTTTAATAATTCCCATCTCTTCCTTTTGTTCCCCAGCCCCACGGGTGGTAACTATCCTATTTCCATGATAACTTAGTATTTCCTTTGTGCATCTTCAGTAATTCTGTACCTAGTAAATAATTCTTTGTATTATTTATAGTAAATTCTCTCTGTTGATATAGTTTGTCTCTTGGCTGGTCCTGGACTGATAAAATAGGAGTTCTTTCCTTTATCTCACATCTGTTTCGCTTGGACATTGACTAGATCTTACAAGGCCTACCTGGAGCTGACCTAAGAATGGTGTTCTTTGTGGGGAGTATCTTGTTATTCTTTATTCCCTGGGCCTGAAAGACCAGGGTTTAGTATCAGTTCTTATCCTGGGCTCCAAAAAGATGTGAGAGGTCTACTGACCAGCTGAGTTAGCCTTTAAGATGGAATGAGGAAAGACTTTTCATTTTTAATTGATAGGGAAGATTTACAGACATTCTGTTTTCTCATTCTAAGTCTCTATGGAAAATTAAAATGTGGGAAGGGTTTTTTATATTTTTACTCCAGGCATCAGATGTTATAGAAATAAAAAATCCAAAAGATTTATAGCATTTGTCAAGGGGAAAATGTTGATGGGTTTAAGTGACATAATTGAAGTTCTCAGTGTTAGAAACACCTTTTATAAGCTGGGACAGCTAAAGGCTTGGCAGATATCCATACCCGTTAGCCGTCTGCATCACCACTGACTGTGTGTTTATATTGAAGGATTTAATGAATCATAGACATATGATCACTGCATGGAAAAAAAAATGTGCTGTGCCCAGCACACTCTTTTCCATAAAGAAAGCATCATTGGGAGATACAACATGTGGAAGCAGGCCACAAAAATGCAGCAAATTAGTCCTTGTTATCCATTCATCCATGCAGGAAAAGTTTTAAAAGGTAATAAAGTCCTAGGTTCTTAAAACTGGCACTTTTAGCCTCACTGTTTTTAGAGTAAAGTATACAGTGCTGGATAACCACCGTGTATCTAAGCATTTAGTTTAGCTTTTAGCTACCTTTCAATTCAAGAGTCATTTCAAATCATGCTGTCGCCTGTTCCCCAGTTTTCCATTGCAGGTTACCGTCCCCAACTACCTCATTAAAATAAATGAAAACAAATAGGATTATCCAAGTGAATTGTCACTAATGCTATTATAAAGTAAGAATGTTTTGGCACCATTCAATAAAGCTACAGTTCTGAGCTGTAAATGTAACCCATGGAAATTCGGATGACATCTCAACTCATTAGCTCGTCTGTTCCGTATTTGTGCTTGCGCTCCGAATAAACGATAATGTCGTTCTGTACACGCACAGCATCATAAGGGTCATTGTTTTCTCTAATGAACAATGATGCAATTCTATGATTCCAATATCCTTGTTTGTCAAGTATCCTGTTTATTATAATTTCTGAGCACAATGGATAATCCTGTAACTTAAATATGGGTATGCCCACACCAAAAAGTCAAACCTGTGCACCTTTCAAAACAGTTTTTCTTGAGCTGCTTTCTAATTTTCCAGTATTTATTGCGGGGGAGGGGAGTTGTGATAAAAACCTAGTGAACTATGCGCAGACTCTCTTAGAGTTGTTAACCATAGGCACTTGTTTTAAGTTCAGTATATCTCTGATGAGATCTAGCCTAATTGAAAGAGACTGAGAGAGAGAGAGAGAGATGTAGACCAAAAGTAGAGATGAACTGTCAGAAGCAGAGATGATGAACTACCAGATAAAAAGCACAGGAACTTATCTGCCTGACTCGGGACACCCCAAATTCAACACCAGTGAGGTGATGCAGAGTGTGAAGTCAACTTTAGAATGCAGTTTAAAAATCTGGTATGTAATCCAGCATGCTGCAGCCACTGTGTACTACGGCCTGGTGCACAACTCCATCCCCCCCAACTTTCCATCCGGCCATTCTTCAGCCAGATGTACAGGAAACTGAGAATCAAAGCAACTGATGTGGTCACATGTAAATAGCACATCTAACACTAGGGGAGCATCGGCCTTTTAAGCACAGGACTCACCACCAGGGTGATAGAGACGCAAGGGTGTGAGCAGAAAAATGATAATTTCTGAGAAGTCGGCACATATGCTGAAGCCACGGTACAGAAAAGTTTGTTGTCAGTGTAGAAAACTGCAGTGTAGTAGTCTGGGAAATAAAGCTACATTTTTTAAGTTTTTCTTTAAGTAGTTTCTTTCTTTCAAATGACCAGCTGGTGGTGTTTCTGCCTTTCCAGCACTGGGAGATTTCGCATTTTCCTCTCCATTGGATGTGTCTCCAATGGTTGTGTCTTAAAGGAAGTTGCAGTCGTTATCACTTGGAACATTGGGTAGGATGAAGCCAGTAACAAAATGAAGAAACTCAGGTGGAGGTGGGAAAGCATAGGGTAACAAACATTCCTTTAGCTGGCTCTTAAGAGCTGTGTGATATTAGGCAAGTTATCATCTTCGAGGCTTAACATTTCCATCTTAAAAATGAGTACAAAACACCTATCTCATAGCGTTTCTGGGATGATTGACATGAGACAATCTTTAGAGTGCATCAAACCCAGTGCCCAGCATGTTCTAGGGGTTCAAGAAATTTTAATTCCCCACCTGCTCCCTTCCCTTCTTCTTTATGTGTCCAGGCATCTTACCAGCTTTGAAATGTCTTGGCCTGAAAATGATAAAACCACGTAACATATGTAGAAAATTTAGTTTATAACCTTATTTTTGACCAGGTTAGCTCAATTCATGGTGGAATGGATTGGTTCTGGAAAATGCTAGCCTTCTAGTCATTTTGGGAAGGCTACAAGGGGATCAAGAGTTCATCTTTCTACCTAAGAAATGCACTCCTGTTCCTGCTTCCTACAGGACACTGAAAGAACTTAAAGATGGTGGGGTATGGAAGGGAAGTAAAGAATAATGTGATTCTGGAACAATTACTTCCACATTCTTTGGGCCACAGCAGAATGTACGGACTCACCCAAAGCTAGGTCTGGACCCCTGGGGGCAACTTTAGAAATTAAAGTGCTCCCAAGGGCTTTAGAATTAATATGGAGTCCCTGGCATTATATGAGCATGGATACCGTGCTGGTATGTTCTGCTTTTCCCAGGGTGGTCCAGAATTACGTGTTCTCTCACCATAATTATTAATAAAGTCCCTGTTATTCTCCAGAGTGTCACAGCTTGAGTGACATACAATATTATGTGGTTTTTATTGCCATGGGATACTCGGAAGGCTCTAACCCTCCAAGTGTAGGTCACCAATCAAAAGAATCTATGTTGGCCCCGGTTTTCTGCCTTTGTTATAGGTGCTTCTAATAAACACACATTTTCATTATCCTTGAATAATACCTGAGGGTACAGTAAAGAATTATTGGGGACAGCTACATCAATGAATGGTTTTAGATTTTTGATAATCCCCTGCTTTTGAGGCCATAATTTATATAACATTCATTTTCTCAAGCTATAATTTTTTTCATGTACTTCTGAATTCTCCATTTAACTGACTTATCTTTTTGTTCCTGAGCACTTACACACATTGAATTACCATAGCCTTATAATAGGTCTCAATATCTGATAGCATCTGTTTTCCCCTCACCCAACTTTATTCTTTCTTGTTAAAAATTGCTTCACCATCCTTGCAAATTTGTGTCAAGTGACAGACTTTTATTTACCCTTTGCAAAGTAGGAATATCAAAACCCTATAAAAATTCCTTCTACTAGTCTAACCTGTTCCATCTTAAGATCTCAGGTTTAACTGTGCACCTGGATTTGATTTTTTATATGTTTATACATGTTATGGATGGGTGGTGAGATGTGCTTGTCTTTGGTGACAAGTGTTATGAAATAAAATTTCCTCCTAATTCAGAGCAGACTATTAACATGATGGTACAATCAAGACATTCATGGCAACTTAATGACAAAAACATTCAAAGCACTGCAGAAGGGCACTTCCCTCATCTTTTCACGTCACACCCATTAAAATGAAAACTCCTTTTGGCAAGCTAGGGAGACTCAAGGTAAACTGATTAGTTGGATTGTACCAGCTTATAAAGGGCCTTTCCCCCATTAAATCAGTATAAACTGAGTTATTAAATACATATGAAAATTAAGGGCATTTACAGCCATTGTTACGGCCATGATGTTTGCACAAAAACTTTCACATAAGTAGAGAAGAGAGTGTTTATGTTTAACAAGTCTACACTCGTTGTTTTCCAACATCTTTGAAATGTATTGCAAATTGGGAGAACCTTACAATTGCTAAAATATCAGGGATGAGCTGACAACGAGACTGTTGGGGTGCTGAGTTGTGCCCAGAATCAGATCTTCTCCTAAGCCCATAGGAGTTTTCATGCAAAGCTTCCCAAGTCGAATTTATTGGGTAGGATGGTGCTCTTTAAGAAGAGATCTACAATTCTGTGGATTTCCCTATGAAATCTGCAGATCTCAATATAAATAAATGGGCTTGGATGGACTACAGATGTGGGCTAAGGGTCTGCAGATGCAGGTTGAATGTGCATATGATATTAATCAAAACACATGTGTAAATATGCCCTTCCTCTATCACCATGGGTATAAATGCTGGCTAGGACATAGATTTTTGTAGGAAAGAGTTAGGTTATCCATTTGGGTTATCCACTCAATATACAGCACCCTCATTATCTACACTGGGCTGCTCCAGATCTCCATATTTCCACCAAAACAGGAATCTTACCGCTCTGCTCACTGATGGTGAACTTCAACCTCCTACAAAGAAATCTTGAAGATGGAGTGAGTTGAGAACCTTCCGTAGTCCTTGACCTCATGTCCAGAAGGGAGAATAAGATACTGTATGGCAGCCTAGATTCTCTACCCAGCAACTCAGTTAATTCAGAAAGCCCTCATTTTTATATCATTTCCCTCCACCACATGCCCATGTTTCTTATCCTAAGGGCTCTCCAGGGTAGGCCTTCACACAAAAGCACAGAAGAACCCTCAGTGGTTCCTCCTCCAGTATCTTCTTTGCTAAGTGAAGGCTGGAAGCCCCAGGTTAGCTTTCATGGTCTCTCTTTTAATATGTTTTATTTATGGTGCACATTTAAAAATTCAACCCCTAAATATTGAGTGCTTACTGTGTTCCAGTCTCTGCTGTAGATTTTTGGGACACACCATTGAACAACACAAAAATCTTTGCCATTGTGGGACTGACCTTCTAGCTCCTTCCCCAGGATCCCTGACCCTCCACGGGGAACAGGTGGAGGAAGGCTGAGCTCCGAGTTAGCATTCTATCAAAGGGAAGGTTTCATCCCTTAGTCCAAAATCTTGATTGAGGAACAACTGAAATTCAGGCATATTGATTTATTAACTAAAACTATATTCATCGTAAAGAAAATAACATGAGTCTGTTTTCAGCTTTTATTTATCATCTTATTTTCATATCTATCTATGCTATTTCCCTTAAGTCTTTTGGACATTAGTCATCACTGTGAGGAACATGTTTTCTGTACTTTACATCAATAGTTGGTGATAGCTGCTGCAAAACTTGGATTTTAATCCCTCTGCAAGAATTATAACAGGATACAAACTGCCAAATTATATCACAGTCTCAACTGATATAAAAGGAGACAATATTTAATCCTCTGATGCTCTTACTTTTCACCTTAATGTAGTCATGTATTCGGGGAGAGGATGGTGGTTAGACTGAAAATATCTTTATTTCACCCTTCCTCTCAAAGGACAGTTTCATTAGGTACACAATTCTAGGTTGACAGTTATTTTCCTTGGCATTTTTTTCTTCCTCAATCAACATTTCATATTAATTCTTAATAGAGATCCAATTTTCACTCGACATTCGTATTTCCCCAAATTCCTAAAAAAGATCTCTTTATAGTTGGTTTCTTTGAATTAAGTTTGAAACAAGGTCCATGCATTGCGTTTAATCATTAACTCTCATAAATCCCTTTCAAACTTTACCATTATTTTCCTTTTTCTTAGCCACCTTTTTCTTCTGTTGAAGAAACCAGATCCTTCATCATGTGGAATACCCGCATGATTCTGGATTTGGTAGATTGCTTCCTGGTAATTTTTTTAAACTTGTTTCTCTAACTCCTGTATTTCCTGTAAACTGGCAATTAGATCTTGAGGCTTGATTGATTCAAAGTTAGTTTTTTTGCGGGGGGAAGGCGAGGGCAGGTGACAAAGAATATTTCACCGGTAGATGCTATGTGTGTCTAATTGCCTCACATCAAGAAGGACATAATGTCTGATTGTCACAGTTTTAAAGATGCTAAAACTGGCCAGGCCACTGGGTTTAAGTAATGTCAGCCCAATCCCTCTGTTATAAAATTCTAGCAGATTGGAGGGGGATCTTTCTTAAAGTGTGTTTTGTCAATGTATAAGTAAGATGTCTTTCTTTCAAGAATACAAACATGTACTAAGAAGAAAATAAAAAGTATCCTCACGCTCACCCTCCAAATTATAAACACACACACACACACACACACAAACGCTATGTGTATAGTTTTGTATGCAGCTTTTTTCAGTTAACATGAACTGAGAAGTGTTCAGATGTGTTTACACTGTGCAACAAATAGGAAACAAAAAGTCTCCTTGGCAGTGTTCTTATGATCATGAGGTTTCTCTTGTTTCCTGATAGAATATCAACACCTGCCATCTACTCCACAGACCTCCAAAGTAACATAAAAGACACACCTTCTCTTTCTGACTTACTTCACTCTGTATGACAGACTCTAGGTCCATCCACCTCATTACAAATAGCTCAATTTCGTTTCTTTTTATGGCTGAGTAATAATATTCCATTGTATATATGTGCCACATCTTCTTTATCCATTCATCTGTCGATGGACACTTAGGTTGCTTCCATGTCCTGGCTATTGTAAACAGTGCTGCAGTGAACATTGTGGTACATGACTCTTTTTGAATTATGGTTTTCTCAGGGTATATGCCCAGTAGTGGGATTGCTGGGTCATATGGTAGTTCTATTTGTAGTTTTTTAAGGAACGTCCATACTGTTCTCCATAGTGGCTGTACCAATTCACATTCCCACCAGCAGTGCAAGAGTGTTCCCTTTTCTCCACACCCTCTCCAGCATTTATTGTTTCTAGATTTTTTGATGATGGCCATTCTGACTGGTGTGAGATGATATCTCATTGTAGTTTTGATTTGCATTTCTCTAATGATTAATGATACTGAGCATTCTTTCATGTGTTTGTTGGCAGTCTGTATATCTTCTTTGGAGAAATGTCTATTTAGGTCTTCTGCCCATTTTTGGATTGGGTTGTTTGTTTTTTTGTTATTGAGCTACATGAGCTGCTTATAAATTTTGGAGATTAATCCTTTGTCAGGTGCTTCATTTGAAAATATTTTCTCCCATTCTGAGGGTTGTCTTTTGGTCTTGTTTATGGTTTCCTTTGCTGTGCAAAAGGTTTTAAGTTTCATTAGGTCCCATTTGTTTATTTTTGTTTTTATTTCCATTTCT
>NW_021703771.1:35925449-36019867 GCF_005190385.1 Monodon monoceros | reverse complement strand
ACAGACCTACTAGAGAATGGACTTGAGGATATGGGGAGGGGGAAGGGTAAGCTGTGACAAAGCGAGAGAGAGGCATGGACATATATATACACTACCAAACGTTAGGTAGATAGCTAGTGGGAAGCAGCCGCATAGCACAGGGAGATCAGCTCGGTGCTTTGTGACCGCCTGGAGGGGTGGGATAGGGAGGGTGGGAGGGAGGCAGACGCAAGAGGGAAGAGATATGGGAACATACATATATGTATAACTGATTCACTTTGTTATAAAGCAGAAACTAACACATCATTGTAAAGCAATTGTACTCCAATAAAGATGTAAAAAAAAAAAAAAGACACACCTTGGAGACCCTCATTATCATTGCTTGAGTTTACTGAAGAGGTTTTAGATGCCATGGGTTAGGAAGCACTCTGTGTATTCTGCTACTCCAGAAGATTTGAAGATTTACCCTTGAATCGTTTGGTTTTTTTTCCCCCAAAGCTTCTGATGTCCCAAATAAGCTAATGGTCAGACACTAAATATGCAGTAAAAATGGGGCTCGATATTATGCTGAATCCAAAATCAATTTCATTGGTAGATAATTTGTATATTTAAATTGTATAAAATCAAATAACCCCATAGAGGACGCCTACATGTTCAGATAGCCAGAAGGTTACTGTTTGGCTGGTTGAAAATCCATTAGAAATATTATAGAAGATTGTCTGTGGGTAAAGCAGGTGTCAGAGTAACACTTGTTTTGAAAATATTCCAGGTCTGAATCAGCTGTCCTGCTGTGGTATAGAACTAGAGGCTTATATGTGCTCTTAAGCAGAAGTCTACCCAGAATCTCTCATTTATTTTTCTTAATTGATGTTGAAATAATGCAGCTTAGAAACCAGCAATTCTATAAAGCAATCAGGAAGACAGATTAAAATGTTTTATGTTATTTTACTGTAAAATACACTCTGAATTCTAGGATAGAAAATAGCTTTTGCATGACAGTGAAATAGAGGATTAGCTTTTGAAGGTTTCTTTGGGTGGCCAAGTGCCAAGGACCAGTGCTTCAAAGGTGAGCTCTTTGTGTTCTGGGTTCTGAGATTTATGCTGAAAAGATGGAAGAAGCATAGGGTCCACTTCTTGCACTGTTCGTAGCCCCAGAGAGTGGCACAATGCCTCTGGGTGGAAAGAAGTCTGAAGCCGAAGGCAGCTTTGGTACCTGTGGTTGAGCCCATCGTAAGCAGACCCCTGACTTCCCGCAAGCCAGAGCTTTTTAGTCCCCTTCAAGCGAGGACAGGGTAAGATGTAACGCACTGGAGAACACTAGTCGTGCTTCTCTGGTTTCCTGATAGAATGTTAACCCCCCTCTTCACTCCACAGACCTCCAAAGTGACATCAAATATATACCGCCATTGCTGGAGTTTCCTGGAGAGGTTTTAGATGACTTAGTTTGGGAAACATGCTGTATATTCTGCTACTCCTGAAGGTTTTAATCTCCATCCTAGGATCAAGTCCCCCCCCGGCCCCAACCCCCCACAAGACTCCACATTTGAAACACTCTGGTGGAGGCTCTTTCTTTTTAAAATTTGAGGTATAGTTGATTTACAATATTATATTAGTTTCAGGTGTATAACATAGTGATTCAAACTTTTACAGATTATACTCTACCTAGAGTTATTGTAAAATATTGGCTATGTTCCCTTGTTGTACAGTCTATCCTTGTACCTCATTAATTTTATACATAGTACTTTGTACCTCTTAACCTCCTAAAGTACTGCTTTCATTGAGCTGCTCTTCAAAATTATGCTTTTGGTTTTAACATTTTAAAAAGGTGAGAGAGTGGAGGATGGTCATGTGCAAACTGCTTCTGAACTGCTTCTGATTTTTTTGTTTTAAACATCTTTATTGGAGTACAATTGCTTTACAGTGGTGTTAGTTTCTGCTTTATAACGAAGTGAATCAGTTATACATTTACATATGTTCCCATATCTCCTCCCTCTTGCATCTCCCTCCCTTCCACCCTCCTATCCCATCCCTCTAGGTGGTCACAAAGCACCGAGCTGACCTCCCTGTGCTATGCGGCTGCTTCCCACTAGCTATCTACTTTACATTTGGTAGTGTATATATGTCCATGCCACTCTCTCACTTTGTGTCAGCTTACCCTTCCCCCTCCCCATGTACTCAAGTCCATTCTCTAGTAGGTGTGTGTCTTTATTCCCATCTTGACCATTGTTTTTTTTTTTAGATTCCATATATATGTGTTAGCATACGGTATTTGTTTTTCTCTTTCTGACTTACTTCACTCTGTATGACAGACTCTAGGTCCATCCACCTCACTACAAATAACTCAGTTTCGTTTCTTTTTATGGCTGAGTAATATTCCATTGTATATATGTGCCACATCTTCTTTATCCATTCATCTGTCGATGGACACTTAGGTTGCTTCCATGTCCTGGCTATTGTAAACAGTGCTGCAGTGAACATTGTGGTACATGACTCTTTTTGAATTATGGTTTTCTCAGGGTATATGCCCAGTAGTGGGATTGCTGGGTCATATGGTAGTTCTATTTGTAGTTTTTTAAGGAAACTCCATACTGTTCTCCATAGTGGCTGTATCAATTTACATTCCCACCAGCAGTGCAAGAGGGTTCCCTTTTCTTCACACCCTCTCTAGCATTTATTGTTTGTAGATTTTTTAATGATGGCCTTTCTGACCAGTATGAGATGATATCTCATTGTAGTTTTGATTTGCATTTCTCTAATGATTAATGATGTTGAGCATTCTTTCATATGTTTGTTGGCAATCTGTATATCTTCTTTGGAGAAATGTCTCTTTAGGTCTTCTGCCCATTTTTGGATTGGGTTGTTTGCTTTTTTGATATTGAGCTGCATGAGCTGCTTGTACATTTTGGAGATTAATCCTTTGTTAGTTGCTTCATTTGCAAATATCAAGACAGTATGGTACTGGCACAAAAACAGAAATATAGATCAATGGAACAGGATAGAAAGCCCAGAGATAAACCCACGCACTTACGGTCACCTTATCTTTGATAAAGGAGGCAAGAATATACAGTGGAGAAAAGACAGCCTCTTCAATAAGTGGTCCTGGGAAAACTGGACAGGTACCTGTAAAAGGATGAAATGAGAACACTCCCTAACACCATACACAAAAATAAGCTCAACATGGATTAAAGACCTAAATGTAAGGCCAGACACTGTCAGACTCTTAGAGGAAAACATAGGCAGAACACTCCATGACATAAATCACAGCAAGATCCTTTTTGACCCACCTCCTAGAGAAATGGAAATAAAAACAAAAATAAACAAATGGGACCTAATGAAACTTAAAAGCTTTTGCACAGCAAAGGAAACCATAAACAGGATGAAAAGACAACCCTCAGAATGGGAGAAAGTATTTGCCAATGAAGCTTCTGATATTTTTATAAGGTGCTGCCAAGGATACTGTCTACAGGACACTCCATATAAGGCTACACTTGAAAATTTTCTTTTTGGGTTGAAAGCCAGAAAGAACAAAAAGCCTTTTTTTACAAAACTGGCCAGCTTTCTCCTTTCTAGTAAGTAGAGTGTGTTAGCCTAAGCTGCTGTAACAAAGGTACCCAAAACACGGTGGCTTCAACGGATTGGACATTTATTATTATTTTGTGTGAAAGTCCAGACATAGATGATCTAGGGCTGGTAGGAAGGTCTGCCATCATTGACACATGGCTTCTATCTTTGGGTTCAAAGTGGTTGTTCCAAGGGACAAAGGGCAAGGGAACCCAGAAGTGGTTTACATTATTTCTGTTCACTAATTTCTCCCGCTGGTCAGAAATTAGTCTCATGGCCATGCCTGCTTTTGAGGGAGGATGAGAAGAGCTTGACTATAAAGAAGAGGCATAGATATCGGTGGACAAACTCAGTATCTGCCAGAATTGGCTCCTCTGGCCATCCAGATATCCACATGCACCCTTCTTCCCACACACAGAACATTCTCCATCAGGCTTGAAGTCCAGAATCTCTGCATAATGTATCATCCTCTCCATCGAGTCTAGCTCTAACTCCTGTAATCTGGTGACCTAGAAACTAAGAGGGAAGTTATCTTCAGCCCCACCTTCCACCCAAACTACCACAATAACAAAGCTTTATTTTATTGTGGATAACCACAGTAACAAGTGCCATTCAGGGAAGTGAAAAATGATGAACGTAGAGCAGCCACTCATCCATAGCAACTGTCACACCACACCAGATGGGAATTGCAGATTCTGTGCCCTGGCAGTGCAGGGCCCCTCGGTTAGACTGGGATGCTGGGAGCAACTCTCTGGTCCTGTGGGAGGTTTTCTTGCCTTTATCCTTCACGGCCACTTATAAAGTGGGCATAGCCTGTTGTCTGCTGGTGAAGGTTTAGGAAGCTGGGGATTACTTTAAGGTTCAGATGGCCACCGTCTTTTTCAGGGCAGGCTTGTGGTTTTTTTGGCAATACAATTCCCTTAAAACCCAGTAGACTTATGGTCTGCTTGCTTCCTGTGAGTTCCAGATACCAGTAACCACTGCCAAAGGTCTCATCTATCCATGATTCTTAAGCCAGAAGATTCTATTCTTTCATTTCCTGGTCTCCTCTCTCTCATATTGCTGGAGACTCTCTAAAGGCCAGCTGAAACAATAGCTTTGAGTGAGAAGGCAACGCCCTTAATCTTTACTGTGGGAGTGGCCCCGTTGTCTAGTAGGGACCACTCAATATCAGGTTCTGAGGAAGGCTTGGCATTACAGTCTCATCTCTCACTGTATTTGGTGGTAAAAAAGTAGATGTATTTTTCACACCTTGGAATCACCAGACTTCCATTCGATTTACATTGTAACCTGCAGGCAAGAGAGAACTTCTGAGAGCAGAGATCTCTTGTAAGATGGCTAGCTACACCTGAGTTAACCTCTCTTTAAGGCTTTGCTAAGATTGTCAATTACTGGTCATCTACCACTGGTGGTAGTTTTACCATGACGAAAGTCAAGAGCTAACAGATTTCAAAGTCTTTATCCTCAGTGTCTGTTGCTTGACCATTAAGGCATTATCATCTGTTTTAGGGTTTCTGTTTCTACTGCAGAACTCCACTTCTAGATACCGATTTCTGTGTTGGTAGGGTACAGTCTAATCTGGTGAAACAAAAAGTCCGAAACTGCTATCTTCAGCAAAGTAATAGCTCAAAGGTCAGCAGTCCAGGGCTAGTGCAGAGATTCTGCCATCCTAAACACACAGCCCCTCTGGGTTCCAAAAGCTGCCTCAGTTCCTGCCACTACATCTGCATCCCATCACATCTATTATGCTAAAGAGTATTACTTGTGAGTTGTACCTATCAATTCCACTTACATCCCCTCGGCTAGAAGTTAATCTCATGGCTGGGTTAGCTGTAAGGAAAATGTGACTCAAGTCCTTTTCAGAAAGGGCTGTCTGTGGTATAAACAAACAGTAAATGTGAATATGAATAATAAGAATTCTAACATAGGACACTCCCGAGGAACATTCAGCTTCAGTTTCCCATTTATGATGGAAAATATTAGTCGTATCGAATATATCAAGCTTGAACTTCATTTAATTTGCAGTGTGTTAAGCTGCCTAACATATTACCTGATATTCCACTATTGGTACATTACTAGGCTAAAGATTCATGCCGTACTAAACTGTGAATACTCTTGGGAGGAGTAATCATTTAAAATGTTAGCAGACATCACTGCTGTAGTGAGAGCTCAACAGATGAGCTTCATTGTAATAGCTGCTAAGAAGGTGTGGGTGTGAGGAAATGTGACACAAGACCAGTGAGCCTTCATTCCGGGCAGGGTGACATGCTCCAGAAAGGGTGTAAAGTGAACAGCACAGGAGGTCACACAGTATCTGGACGGTTTGTTGGGGCATCCTAGGGGAGTGGCGGTGGGGGGATGGAGAGGAAAGCCTGATCATCATTAATTTTTATCATGTACCTACCTGTGCCAAGCAGCGTTTAAGGGCTTTATGTGCATGTGTTACCTTATTTAAAACAAGGGGGTCCTGGAAGTCAAAACAGGACAAGACAGACTCAGGTGCCAGGAAACAGGACACAGCTGCTAACATTGCCTTGCACTAGTTTACCAAGAGCTTTCACAGAGCTGGTCTCATTTGACCCTTCTGGAGCCCTGTTGTGTTTGTTGGTCAAAGGTGAAGAAACAAGGCCCTGAGAGGCCAGGGAATATAGAAGCGACAGAGCTGGGTCTCCAGCCCGTGCCTTCCCCAGCCTCATCTTACTACACCTCAACCATGCCTCCTAATTCTACATCTTTTCACCAAGATTTGGTCTCATATCTAAAAACAAAGTTTGAAGATGTTTTCAAAGTGGGGACATAGGAAGATTTTTAGGTGAATAATGGAATAAAAGATTTCAGCGTGAAAACATCATAAATACTTTACTCCAAAAGCTAAGAAAGAACTTTCTCATGGTGGCTGAGGTGTTAGGCCTCCTGTTGAGGCTGGTCCCCCCCTTGTGTTTATTCTCTCCTTCTTGGAGACATTGTATGTATTCTTTCTGTCCTAAGGGGCTTCTTTTTTTTTTTAATTGAAATATAGTTGGTTTACCTGCACTCCTATGTTCATAGCAGCATTATTCACACTAGCCAAAATATGGAAACAACCTAAATGTCCATTGACAGATGAATGGACAAAGAAGATATGGTACATATATACAATGGAATACTACTCAGCCATAAAAAAGAACGGAATAATGCCATTTGCAGCAACATGGATACAACTAGAGATTATCATACTAAGTGAAGTAAGTCAGAAAGAGAAAGACAAATACCATATGATATCACTTATATGTGGAACCCAAGGGGCTTCTTACCTTCAGCCTTTCAACTTTTCTAAATCTTGCCCATTCTACAGGAAGGGAGCATTGCCCCCAGCTTTTACCTCGTCCTCTCCTTTCTAGTGTCCTCAAGCTTCCCAACAATAGGTATGGTTCACGCCTCACATCTATTCACACCTTCCTCTGAAAATGGGTCTTTGCTTCTGACACCTTTTCTGGTAAAGTCATTGGTTATCTCCTGACACCAAATTCAGTGGACTGTCTCAGTCCCTTCCTTCCTGGTCTTCCTGGGGCACTTGACACAACTGGCCACTCCCTCTCTTTTCCTTTGCCGCCCTTGACACCACCCTCTGTTGGTTCACCTTCTACGTCTTTGAACATTCTTTCTAAGAATTCTTGTTGGATCAATCTTCTTTGTCCATCGCTCAGATGTTAGGATCCTTGAGTGTGTTCTTGTTTCATTCATATTCTTCTCTCTTACCTGCTCTACCTTGATATCTATCTCCATCTCCATCACTATCTCATCTCATATCTATATCACAGTTCCCCAAACCCCTGAAGAAATAGCTCATTTCTTATTGAACAATCCACATTTTCCCCACAAATGTCCCTAAACAACTGAAATTCATCACTTTTGAAATTGAACTTCTTATGTTTTTCCCGTACGCAATCCTGGACATCTTCCCACCTTGCTCATACCAACTGGTGACACCACCATCCACCTCATCTCCCAAAGGTGAAACCTGGGATCATGCAGGACTCCTTCCTTTGAGGAAGATATTTGAGGGAAAATACACCCCACGCCCAATCATTCTTTGAGTCTCCCTGCTTTTGCCTTCTAGCCATCTCTTGGTTCCATCCTCTCCTTGTCATCTTCTCCACCATGGCTTAAGTTCAGGCCAACCTTGGCTCCTTCCTAGAGAGGTTCCTAGAACCTTGACAGTAGGTTCCAGATTGGTTCCACTGCCTCCAGGCTCATTTCCCTCCCATCCAAGCAGCCTACCAAGTTTGTCTTGCTAAAACACAAGTCAAATTCTTCTTAAAATCCTTAACAACTCCCCATAGGCTACAAAATGAAATCTGAGCTTTTCCGCAGGGCATGTAAAATCTTCGAGAGCTGCATCCTAGTTTTCTACCTCCCCAGCCTCATCCCCTGCTATTCTTCCATCCTTTGGCCCTTCCTTCCAATTCCCCTTCCCTCACTCCTTTGTCTGATACGCTCTTCTCTTCTCCAAACTCTGTCTGTAATCTTGTATAATCTCTACCATCTATTCACTAAATTCTCCCGAGTGCCCTTAACGGAGGTCCCTTCCAAGCATATTGGGACAATAGAGAAAGGAACACCTATGTTTGCCTAGGGAACTCTGCATAGAAGAGTGTAGTGCTTGTGCTAAGCCTTGGAAGATGAGGAAAAGCCTGTTCCATGGAGCCTCTCTTGACCCCCGAGGATTGGTAAGTCCTACGTCTTTCCTGTATTATACTGCTGCCCTGGTACATTGACTTCTTTCTTTCTCCTGGTGGACTGTGAGTTCCTTGAGTGTAGGGACCACATCACAATCCTGGGAGTAGCCCCAGTGCTAAGCACGGTGCTGGTGCTTTGTAGACCTCAGTAATCTTGTAAAATGAGACCAAATCAGAGTAGCCCAAGGCCACTGAGCTCATTAGTGGCAAGTGGTTGGCTTAAGAGAAATGGCACCCCATCCTCAGGAAGACTGGGCCTGGAATCTTGACCTCATTAGCACCCTGTTCTAACCTAACCTGCCAACTGGCTCTGACTTTGCAAATGTTAACACAACACATCAGCACGTGTGAGCTAAGGATACACACACCGAGCATCAACATGGCATATGGATATGTAGTATATGGAAACTAAACTCCTTTCACTCACCAAGTTTACAGCCCTTTTAAACTGCCTGAGTTAGTTTTGAATCAAACCCAGATTTTCTAGTGTTTCAGTTCATTTTCTTTTGGCAAACACATCTTCCTGTTGTTAAGAAGAAAGACTTTACAAAGATTATTTAAAAGTCGAACTGGTTTCTTGAACATCAGCTAACTCTTATAATATAGGATTTTAATGGTACTAGTGTAAACGAATTAGAAACACATGGATTTATATCCCCCTAGAATCTTCAGGCTGTTTGAAAAGTTAGAGGAGATATTTGAGGGAAAATACAGTTGATGTTCCATCAGATTCCAAATGTAGAATATTGAAAGATACTCTGTGAGCTCGAAGTATGACTGTGCAACCTGTAGGAATATCATTTCATTAATAGGTATATAAGTTAACTATTTAGTAACTAGAGTTATCATAAGTGGAGTGAAACCATAAGGTCCTGTTTAAACAAAATGGCTGCCACCAGCAAGAGGAGATAAGCCTGCAACTCAGAGTTTCTAAGTCTGATCCAACTGGTAACAAAGGGAAGCTTTTTTTTAAGTTCAGTATAGCAGCCCTGTGAAGGTGGGTGCCCTTAATGTGTTTCCTTAGGAGTGCTAGATACAGGGAGGCTTGGGACACTGGAGTGAAAGGAAAGTCATGCAGGGGTCCGACTTATCTCTTTAATGGAAACTCTTTCATTTTGAAACCGCTGCCTCATTTGGCACAAGTTGAGTGCAGGCTGGGAAGAACAGGGTGATTGCAGGTCATGATGATCTAGTAGGATTAGTTAGTTTGTATAAACATGTTCCAAGCCCAGCTATGTTTCAGTTAAGCTGCACACAGAGAAATACCAAAGCAGGGCCAGCCCTGGTTCAGTGTCACAAACTGTTTATTTGTACAAGAGATCCCTAGAAGTCAACTAATCCAGGAGACAGCCATCTTAGGGTATTAATGGAGCCGTCTCTGTAGTGGTTATTTTAAAACCAGATTAAACCAGGCCCTTGAGAAAGCAGTGTAGAAAGTAATCCCACATGGAGTTCTGTCGTGAAGCAGGGAAGCGGCTCTTTTGAAAGAACTTTCTTATCATGAAGGTCTATTGATCTCCTCCATTCTAGAGGAATGTGAACTGGTTTCAGGGGGTGGCTTACACATTTAGGTACGAATGATGTTTATCTAAGGTGCTCCTTCTGTGTCTAATGTGCTTTCTCTTCTTGCCTGTTGAGAAATAGCCTTAGCTTTCCTGTGGTTCAAGCGGGCATTCAAGAAGCTTTTTTTTTTTTTTTTTAAGGCCTCCAATGGAAACCACAAATGAAATCTACACTGAGCATTGTTATCTAAACATTTACTGAGCACTTCCTGTGGGCCAAGGACTGAGTTAGGGACTGGATACAGAGATGACAGTCATAGATAACAGGAAAAGCGATGTAGCATCTTCAAGAAGGTTATAGTCTGGGTTGAGGAGGGAAGGGACAGACATGTGAACACACCACAAACATACAAGGAGATAAGTGCTAAAACAAAGTCAAGGACAGACTGCTAAGTGGGTCCAAGCTCTGCAAGGAAGGATGCAACTTACTGGGGAGATAAAGAAAGGCTTCCCAGGTGAGGTGATTTGGAGGGAGGTCTTAGAGGATGGTTTGGATTTTCGTAGTTGATCGAGGTCAACAGTATCAATGGAAGAACAGAGAGGTAGGGAGATGAATGCGAAAAGGAACTTGTCCACGTGGGCTCAATAGGAGTGACTTTTGATTGGTACCCTTTGTGTCTCCTATTGAGGGAGTGGTTTGGTTTCTGTCTTCCTTATTTCTCTAATACCCTGCTTCTCATTTGTCGCTTTGACTTTTCTCTTGGATCTAATCTCCTCTGGCAATCTTGATTCAATTTAATTTAGCATTTATTGCCATCATATATTTTTCAGCTCTGTATCAGGCCTGTGGGAGATAGAAGAGGAGGAAACCCTGTCCCAGACCTCCCAGAGCGTGTTCCCCAAGGCTTGTGTTGCACTGCTTTGGGAACAGGTTGATGATTATCTTCTAGTCCTTAAAAGACATCCAAATTGACAATTGATAGCTCAGCCTTGTCTCAATTAGGAGGTTAGTGAAAATTTCACAAAATATGCTAGGCATGGAAGTTGAAGTTTCCGATGTAAACTGTAACTGAAGCTGAAGACAGTGAAATATAAATCCTTCCTTATGACAAACACAGTCCCCAGGACTGGGACCACAAGCTGATTCATTTATCTTTTGTATGTTTTAGGACAAGCACAATTTTTCCAGAAACTGAAATTGTCTGTTTAGGAATATATGCCTAAGGGAATTATAAATGTAGATTTTCCTGGCACTAACATCTCCTGAGCTGTAAGGGTAAGGCTCCCTAAGAGAGAACTTTAAAAACCTGCAGTGTTGCATGAAGTTTCTCCATGCTTCTTACTGCTTAATCGCTTTTATTTTATTGGTTGATCAAGGAAGAGAAATGTTAACTAGTTATTAGTTTGGCTCAATAGATTCTCATGTCTGAGAAAAAGAAAGTGACGTTGAACGGGAAAAACCCCAAGATAAATTCATGGTGGCACTCACTTCTCTCCTTTATATTGAGGAATAAAAACTAGATTTAGGAAGGTACTTGTATTTTGTATACCTGGAAAATCTTCTAACATAGAAAGGAAAAGGTTAGGCCATGGCCCTTAAGGTCAAGAGAGATTACATTGGGTCTACTAAGGACCTCTTGTCACCACTAGGGACACCAAATTCAGAGCCTTCACACCTTAAACATGCAATAAACCAAGCAGGCATTCACTGTAGCACTTGCCATTCAAAATATCCAAATTGACTTCCAGAATTTTCAAAATTATTAGGAGAAAGGATACCACCCAATGGACTTCTAGCTAGACACTCTATCGAATCCTAACTTTTTTCTTCCCACTCTAGTCCCAGGAAACAAATCGAATCAACAAGAAAATATTAAACTATTAAGAAGTCACATGACTAAACTTTGATATTGACTATAAAAACAAGAGGCCTAATCTCTTGGATTTGTTCGTACGGAGGGGCGTGTGTGTGTGTGTGTGTGTGTGTGTGTGTGTGTGTGTGTTTTGCATTCTGGTCATTTTGCCATTTACCAAGTGACTAATACTCTTCGGTGTCATCAGTTTATGCTGAACCCAGGACCTTTAATTCAGGCCAAGCATGCTCATGATTATGGGATTTCTGTGAGGTTGGTTGACCCAGTCATCTGTGTAGTCTGCAAAATATTTTCTCCTTTGTTTTCTTATTTGATCCTTAAAATTAACCTATGGGGCTTCCCTGATGGCTCAGTGGTTGAGAGTCCGCCTGCCGATGCAGGGGACACGGGTTCGTGCCCCGTTCCGGGAAGATCCCACATGCAGCGGAGCGGCTGGGCCTGTGAGCCATGGCCGCTGAGCCTGCGCGTCCGGAGCCTGTGCTCCGCAACGGGAGAGGCCACAACAGTGGGAGGCCTGCGTACCGCAAAAAAAAAAAAAAAGCCTATGAAGAGACCGAAAAGGTTTGATTATTCACATTTCACAGATGGGGTCCAAAGAGGCTAATTTAGACCCAGTTATATTAATTTAAGCCTTAATAAGTAGCAGAGCTAAGGCTTACAGCTAAGTTTCCCCTCTCGGGGTTCAGAATTTTTCCCACCGCACAGGAGGTGGTATGTGGTAAAAGAAATCATGGGCTGGGTGAATCCCCACCGTGCCAATGGCTGCTGCCTGACTAGGTTATTTTACCAGAGATATCAGTGCCCCAGGCAGGAGGACGACCAGGTGCTCCCTCAAGTTGATAGTCTTTAAATATTTATCTTTATTTAGTGAGAGCATAGAGAAATTGATTTTCTAATAACAAAGATTCAACATTTCTTTGTTTTAAACACTGGGTTCATTCCCTGTGCTGTGGCTCCAGCTCCTCCAAGTCTACATTAATGACCCATGTAGATTTTACCAAAGACACCATGGAGGAACGCGAGGAGAAATGCCACACTGCATCCACAGCACGTTCCTTGAGAAAGCCCTTCTGGATACATCCCTATCCCAGGTCTCTTTTCTCTCCCTCCCTTTCTCTTTACAGACTCAATCTTCCTAGCTTTGACACCCTATTCTCAGGTCTTATACTTCCTGAGATCTCTCTCCCCTTCTTAGCAGAGTAATTTCTTTGTCTCAGCTTCTCTCTCTAAACTTAAAACCTTCTTCCACAGGGTAATATAAATCTTCAGTTATGTCAAACACTGTTTCAATGCACGTAAAGATTTCCTTAAACTCAACAAACCAAAGTACCAGGGCTCAGTACCAGACTGTCTGGTGAGGAGTGAGGTGGTAAAGAAAATTTTAAGCTATATATGTAAAATTTTCCTGTTATTTAATTAAATTCAAATGAGGGATTAATACACTAAGGCAGAATTTAAGAAAACATGGGATAAAATAATTCTAAGTTAACAGACACCATATTCCTGATACTTTCAAAATGTTTATATTCCTTGTTGTTGTTGCTTTAATTTTTATTTTATATTGGAGTATAGTTGATTTACAATGTTGTGTTAGTTTCAGGTGTACAGCAAAGTGATTGAGTTACTCATGTACACATATCTATTCTTTTTTAGATTCTTTTCCCCTTTAGGTTATTACAGAATATTGAGTAGAGTTCCCGGTGCTCTACAGGAGGTCCTTGTTGCTTATCTACTTTATATATAGTAGTGTGTGTACGTTAATCCCAAACTCCTAATTTTTTGCTCCCTCCCACCTTTCCCCTTTGGTGATCATAAGTTTGTTTTCGAGGTCTGTGAGTCTGCTTCTGTTTTGTAAATAAATTCATTTGTATCATCCTAAAAAAATATTCCACATGTAAGTGATATCATATGACATTTGTCTTTCTCTGACTTACTTCACTTAGTATGATAATGTCTAGGTCCATCCAAGTTGCTGCAAATGACATTATTTCATTCTTTTTTATGGCTGAGCAATACTCCATTGTATATATTTACCACATCTTTATCCATTCCTCTGTCGAGGGACATTTAGGTTGTTTCCATGTCTTGGCTATTGTAAATAGTGCCACAGTGAACACTGGGGTGCATGTATCTTTCCAAATTATGGTTTTCTCCAGATATATGCCCAGAACTGGGATTGCTGGATCATATGGTAGCTGTATTTTTAGTTTTTTAAGGAAACTCCATACTGTTCTCCATAGTGGCTGTATCAATTTACATTCCCACCAACAGTGTAGGAGCATTCCCTTTTCGCCACACTCTCTCCAGCATTTATTGTTTTTAGACTTTTTGGTGATGGGCATTCAGACCGGTGTGAGGTGATACCTCACTGTAGTTTTGATCTGCAGTCTCTAATAACTAGCGATATTGAGCATCTTTTCCTGTGCTTTTTGGCCATCTGTATATCTTCTTTGGAGAAATGTCTATTTAGATCTGCCCATTTTTTGATTGGGTTTTTTTTTTTTGATATTGAGCTACATGAGCTGTTTTTATAATTTGGAGATTAATCCCTTGTCAGTCTCATCATTTGCAAGTATTTTCTCCCATTCTGTGGGTTGTTACATTCCTTTTATTATTTCTTTTTTCAACTCACTTAGACTTAATAATTCTAAAATAGACTCAAAATATATAAAGCAAAATTGATAGGACTACAGGGAGAAATTTACATATGTACTATATTCACTAGGTGATTTCCATACATCTTTCTTAATTATTTGAAGGTCAAGCGTCAAGAACTCAGTAAAGATAGAGAGCATTTGAACAACATAATTAATATGCATGATCTAACAGACACATATACAGATCCTACACTCAGCAGTTAGAAAATATACATCCTTCTTAAGCACATGTGAAACATTTTTCAGAACAAAACAACACTTAAAGCAAAACAAGCAGGAAGTGTTGATGATGCTATAGATAAGCATTAGCTTGCTTCTACTTTTAAATCTTTTCTTGATATGGGGCATTACTAGCACTTAGGTGAGCATAATACATGTTATCACTGTGTCTGATCCCTTGATCATTCCTGTGAAACTCATCCATGTTTTCCATTTGCAGACCTTGTGATGAATTGAGAGGAAACTGCTTGCGTCTTTGACAACATCGTTGAATTACATGAGCAATCTGATTCAGCTGTTCGCCAAGTTTATTTTTTTCAGCTTTACTGAGGTATAATTGACAAAGTGTACCTCCTAATAATTTGATATAATATACATTGTAAGGATTCCTCTCATCTAGTTATAAACACATCCATCACCTTACATATCTATCTTTTTTTAGCGAGAGCACTTAAATTCTACTCTCAGCAAATTTCGATTATATAATACAGTGTTATCTACATAGTCTACATGTTTATACATTAGCTCCTCAGACCTTATTCATCTTAGAGCTGAAAGTCTGTATACTTTTACCAATATTTCCCTATTTCTCCCACTCCCCAGCCCCTGGCAATCACTTTTCTATTTCTATGAGTTTGGTTTTCTTAAGAGTCCACATATAAGTGATAGCATGCAGTATTTGTCTTTCTCTGTCTGGCTTCACTTAGCATCCAGTCCATCCATGTTGTTGCAAGTGGCAGGATTTCCTTCTTTCTCGTGGCTGAATAATACTCCTGCATGTGTGTGTATCGGATCTTCTTTA
This sequence comes from Monodon monoceros, assembly GCF_005190385.1. Lineage (NCBI taxonomy): Eukaryota > Metazoa > Chordata > Mammalia > Artiodactyla > Monodontidae > Monodon > Monodon monoceros. Next base: position 36,004,555 of record NW_021703771.1, on the reverse strand, counting down.
TCTTTATCCATTGGTCCATTGATGGACACTTAGGCTATTTCCATACCTTGGCTATTACAAATAACATTGCAGTTAACATGGGGAAGCAGATATTTCTTTGCTCTCCTGTTTTCATTTCTTTCAAATATATACCCAGAAGTGGGATTGCTGGGATCACGTGGTAGTTTTATTTTTACTGTTTTCCATGGTTGCCGTACCAGCTTCCATTCCTGTAAGTTCCTTTTAAATGGCTATCTTGGCACCTGCTTAATTGGATTGCCCTTTCATTGAGCTCTTCTTCTAAACATTAGTTTCCTCATCTGGAAAATGGGGATAGTATTTACATGCACTGGTTTGGTGAGAATTAAATGAGATACTTCAACATAACACACCTAATCCCAATGTCTATTCATGGAGGTAACTGACAAATCTGGGCCATCCCCTGCACCTCACCCTCACCAACATATGCCCATAATACTTCTCCTGTCACTCCAGTCCCAACTCCCGTCAAATATTGTAAACTTCCCAGGGGACAGGACCTTGCCATTCTTCTTCTTTTTCTTATTTTAAGACTTTAATGTTTTTTAGCATAGTTTCAGGTTCACAGCAAAATTGAGCAGAAGGTACAGAGATTTCCCATATATCTCTGCCCTCATACACGCATAGCAGCCTCTATTATCAAAATCCCCCACCAGAGGGGTACAACTTATGAACCTACACTTAAACGTCACAGTCGCCCAAAAGCCATAGTTTACACTGTAGTTCATTCTTGGTGTTGTACATCCTGTGGGTTTGGACAAATGTATAATGACATGTGTAATGAAATGTATAATGACATAATGATATCCACCATTACAGTGTCATACAGAGTATTTTCACTGCCCTAAAAATCCTCTGTGCTCTGTGCTCTGTGTATTCATCTCTCCTCCCCTTCCTTCAATCCATGATAACTGACTGATCTTTATACTGGCTCCATAGTTTTGACATGTGTTCATCATTATAATATCATACAGAGTAGTTTCACTACCCAAAAAATCCTCTTGACTTTCATCCCATCCCTACCCCAATCCCTGGCAACCACTGGCCTTTTTACTGTCTCCACAGTTTTGCCTTTTTCAGAATGTCATATATTTGGAATCATAGAGTTTGTAGCCTTTTCAGATGGCTTCTTCCACTGAGTGACATGCATTGAAGTTTCCTCCACATCTTTTCATGGCTCAATAGCTCATTTCTTTTTAGCACTGAATAATGCTCCACTGTCTGGATGCCCCACGGTTTATTTATTCATTCACCTGCTGAAGGATATTGGTTGCTTCCAAGTTTTGGCAGTTATGAATAAAGTTGCTGTAAACATCCATGAGCAAATTTTTGTATGGACGTAAGTTTTCAGATCATTTAGGTAAATACCAAGGAGCACAACTGCTGGATCATATGGCAAGAGTATGTTTAGCTTTGTAATAAATCACCCAACTGTCTTCCAAAGTGCCTTTGCATTCCTACCAGCAATGACTGAGAGTTTCTCTTGCTCTACATGCTCACCAACATTTGGTATTGTCAGTGTTCCAGATTTTATCCATTCTGGTAGGTGTAGCGTGGTATCTCATTTTTTTTAAGACCTGGTCTTTTTCTCCTTTTATGCTTAGCATACTGTGGCAAATGCTGGGTATAGAGAAGTTACTCAATAGATGTTTCTTAGTTGATTTTCCAGATTAAATAGATTCTCTCTCTCTCTCTCTCTTCCCATACGTATATACGTGCATACACATATAAGCTTATTTGAATACATATTTTAGCCTGAAATATTTTTTACCTTTGCTAGCAACACACATTTATGTGACAATAAAAGTGTTATCTTTAGAAAAGAGATAAGAGATAAGAAGTCTTCGTTACTCAATATGATGAGCCATTGATTCTTACACCTGACAAAAGGTTAAAACACCTCTGTTCCTTGAAATCAGCATCTCTGTGACAAGCAAGACCTTAGTTTTCAAGGTTCTACCTGAAAGACAAATGTTCCTCCTCTTCACAGTACTGATTTTATCTACCTATGATGGATAAAGGAATCATTTGAAGTGACAGAGACCTGAAATGCTGGTTCCAAGAAATTTTGTTGCTAGTTTTTATTAATTCTTCCTCTCTGGGTGGAGTGTAACCCTCACAGTTGAGCTTTTGCTACATGACTGATGGTTTTTTTGACTTCATTCTTCACCCATCTGTGGAGTGTTTTATAGATTAGTGTTGTGTTTTGGAAATATAAAGAATGCTGGAAAATTCAAGTGAGGCTTTAAAAAATTGACCATTAATTTGGTAAATAACATCTTCCTAGCCAAAATGTTTAAACTTTGCCCTTTGAATATAAACCTTTTTAGGAAGTATATTAGCTAGTTTGGTAATTCAATTATAATTCATATCTTCTATTATTTTCTCTTACTCAAATGCTGCAGAGTTATTTCCCTTGAGTCTCATTATTCCACACCCTTTTGCTTTGAGTTAATCCTCAGTCATACATTGTGAATCTCCTACATGCCCTGCACTGTGTTAGACAAGACACCAGCCTCCCGGCATTTGTAGAGGTCCAGGCTAGAGTACAAATGGGGGCTCACGTGACACATGCCTAAATATTTCAAGGTTGCTAATGACAAAATATGATCCATCTTCTCACCATGATAAATATTGCTTCATGACTACCTAGAAGGACAGGTTCAATGTTAGAACTCTTCAATTCCTTGAGGTCCCAGGCCCCAGATCTCAGCCTGCCTTCTCCTGCTCTGACCAGTATCACTGGACACCTGGCATGAATACCTGTGGACAATCTAACCTGTTTATACAAGCTCTGTCCATATGACTCTACAAATAGCCAGTCTTGGCCACTCCTTGGATCTAGGAGTGAGCACACACCCTCTTGGTCCCTTCTCTGAAGGACAGATCTAGGGAAAAGACCTGGGCAGCCCCCCAAAGGACAGTCAGGCCATTTGGACTGGGAATCCTTGGGATCTGGGTGAGCAGAGCATGGTCTGGAAGCAGGAAGTATGGGATCTGGGTAGACATGGAATCCAGGAAGGCCTATCTTGTTGGTCCCACAGACTTCTCACCTCATGTGGAGGGACACTGCCGGAGAGGGGCCCGAGTGGGGTCTCTGAAGCATGAAACCTCCTTTATTCCAGGTGTAAGAGCAGTGCTTATGCTTGATAAGAAACTAAAATCCTGAGCAGATTGAAGATTATTACCTTAGAGTCCACTGAGGAGGCAGACATATAGACAGTGGACTCTATACAATGTGGTCCATGCAATAATCTAGACATGTCTATTGTACTAGTCTGACCTAGGAAAGGGTGGTGTCACTGGTAGTGTCAGAAGTGTCATTTGAGCTGAGTCTTGAGAGAGAGAGCATTTGCCAGGCGAGTGTTTGCCTGGATATATATGGTAAACAAGAGAGTGGTAGGAGCTGGAGCTGAAAAAGTAGACTGTTGTCAGTTCATAAAGTTTGACATTTATGCTGACAAAGGGGAGTATGAGATAGAGAATAGTGAAGGGAAAAGCTGGAGAGAGAAGCATGAAGAGATGAAGTATGGATTTCAAGGCAATGGGAAACCTCTGAAGTATGTGAAGCCAGCAATTGACTTGGACTTATTCGTGTCTTTAAGCAATGCTGATAGTTGCAGTGTGGAAGGGGGTTAAGGTGGGAGAGTAGATGGAGGGAAATCAGTTAAGAATCTGGCCCATGATGGTCTAGGTGGGAAATGACAGGTAGGTATCCTGGACTAGGCAAAGGTCACATTCAAGAGATATATAGGATAGGATGCCATTGTGATAATGGAAGGAGCTGAGGATCATGCCTGAATGGAGAACATAAGGTATTTAGAAACTAGTTATCACTGACTTAAAATAAATGTGATTTTGAGAAGAACCGAGCCCTCTGTTAGCTTCCCTTGTGATGTCATATGCACCCACCATGAGGTGCACACAGGCGCCACCTACAAATCAAGCAGGTTGGTGACACACTCTCCAAAAGCAGGCGTGACACAGGCCTCCAAGATGGCAGCCCAACCTCATGCCCAAATGTTTTCATGTTGATGACTGACCTACCCTTTGTCAAAATTTCATCTACCTGATTTAATATTATTGCACAAATAGTTTATCAGGCTTGCAGCGGATCAGGACCCTTCATTTCTCCTTCTCTATATGAGTCCTTCCTGGAATATTAGGAAACCAGTGACATCCAAGAAAAACTGGCATTTAGAACTTTGGAATATAGTAAAACGTTTGGTTGAAGATGGGTTGATAACAACTGTGGAGGTTTTCAAACCATGTACCTTTACTTTTTCAGGTCATTCCTATCCTTTACTTTCATTGGTAAGGGAGAGTTGCTGTCACTAGTTTCATAAGCAATTCTCAGGCTTGATCTCCCCTTTATATTCCCTTTCCCCCAACCCAGAAATAATGCAAGAAGCCGTAATAGTTCAGTTCACTTCCACTGTTAAGTGGAATTTAAGTGCAGAACTCCACTTTTTGTGCCTGTTGGTGACAATGTTTCATGTCTTATGATTAAGAAGAAATAGTGGGACTTACATTTCTCTGGCAATCTAGGAAACCAATCAGTTGAAAAGCCATGCCCTGAATTTCCCAACTCTTCTTAAGATTGGGTCAAAGTACAGGAAGAAAATAATCTCTTATTCAAATTCTTGCCCTGTTTGCAAAATCTTTGTTTGGAGGCAACACAGTCAGGGTAAACCTTCTGCCTTGGCTTCTCTTCTGATTGGCACACCGTGAGATATTGGCTGAGTTGCTTAACTTTTCAGCATAAGCTCTCCTATCTGCACAAGGTGTTTGATCACGGTCATCTTGTCAACAAGCATTTATTAAGCGTCTATTTTCGTGTGCCACCGTGCTAGGTACTATATCGAGATGCCTACACATCAGACATGTGGTAAAGAACTATGCGATAACAAAAGTAAAAATGTTTCAATGTCCTTGAAGGACTGAATCCGTGCCATGCCAGAGATTATGAATTCAAAGATTCATAGCATGAAGAAAGGTCTTCACAGTTTTTATAATTTTAAATTTATTTAGTTGACATGGGAAATCAGAATCCATCCCAATAGAGAAGAGTTAGCATTGCACAGAGAGAAATTCTATTTCAGGGCCTGGAATATTAGTACACATCACAGGATCTCAAAGGGGGTCAGGGTGGAGAGCGAGTCTGGATAGAGAGCTGCAAATTTATCATAAATACTAGCCAAAAATTTGGGCAGAATCATTTCGTATGGAGAATAACTGTTTATGCTCCAATTGTCTTAGCAGATTAATTCTCTGCCTTTCTTCACCTGGCTTTATGTCCTGGGAAGCTGACCCCTAGGGAATGTAGCACCCAGTCTCCCTTGCCACTTCCTTCCACCTGAGTTAGACCAACGAGAAGCACCAGCAGGATCAGGGGTTGAGGAGATAGTGTTGGGCTATTTCTTCCTGGCTTCCTGTCTCCTTGGTGGTCTTTGGCAGGGACTGTAGCCTCTAGTAGGTTCCACTGAGTTCAAGTAGCCCTATTCCCCCCCTTGCCCTTCAGACCTAAGGGTGGTAACATCTTACTGTTGCTGCTCTCTGGGTGCCTCAGCATCTCTTGGGTATTCCTTTAGCCTGCCCATACCCCTGTAAGTAGTCACTTATTAAACTGTTTTCACTGGAAACTTCTGGGGTGAATTCTGTTTCTTACCAGGACCCTGACTAATGAGTATAGTTACAAAAAATTTTTATAAAGCGCATAAATACCCTTGTGTAGACTGTAAGATATTTTTCACATGAAAAACAAAAATCCCTCAGTTTTAGAATCAACCTCTCCACAAGCTGTCCCTGAGATATTTGAATTTCATTTCTTTGGCTCTCTGGAAATACTCACACAGGGACATTAAAGTCCTCTGATGAAACCATTTTTCAGCTGAGAACTCACTGCAAGAATATCTTAGAAGGGGTGAGAAACCCCAGAGAATACTTTGCACGTTGTCCTTTTCCTTGACGTGGTTGATGACGTGCATTTTAAGTCAGAAGAAAGGAAAACATTCAGTAATTCTGGCCTTTCTTTGGCAATAATGGGTTTTGCAGGTCTGGGAGAGGACTTCCTAAGAGGTTAGAGTGTGCCTGGGTAGAAGCTCTGAGCCACACGCGGACGACACAATGAGGTGTCCGCAATCTGCAGTCTGGAGGACTCACACCTGATCCGCAATTGACCTTTTGTGGCTCACTTTACCTCCCCTCCACGCTATTAACAAACATACAACCGAGTGGGGAGCTGTAAATGAGTCCATTTCCTGCAAATAAGATTTTAATGAGATTCTCTTGCTGGTCACATACCAACCCAAGATAGTAAAATGTTGATTGTTGATCCGCTTCGTCCCGCTAGTGATGTAAACTCTGGTCAATGTTCTGAAAACAAACCAAATTTAATTTTAGTTTACAAAATCATAACGAAACAGAAAATTAGGTCAAAATAAGCAAGTCTGTTCTCTTGTGGTGGTGACAGGGACTTTTGCATAAAGCCAAGTGATCTCACAGCAGAAGCCCGTTCTTGCCTGACCTGGTGTCGTGGCAAACAAAACATTTTCTACCTGGCATGCTTCGCTGGGCGTGATTTGGCTAACTAACTCTTCCTGGGCTTAAAAATGGGGCACTGAGCTGGGTTAGAGAAAGGGAAAGTTACGTTCCAACTCTCTCTCCAAGGGTATTGGAAGGTATACATGAAAAAAGATTTGTTTCCTCCCCACGTTTTGTCTCTGTTCTTTATCTTTGGATATTGATGGGTGAGAGGGACACAAAGGGCACAACGTGACCAGAAGCCAGCTGGCAGGAGCTGATGCTGGGGGAAGAAATGGGAAGACAAGTAATTTTTTCCCCACTGTGTCATCTACTTTTCTCCAGGCAAACAATGCAAATCCCAATAGCCTTAACTATCAGGGACAACTTGAAAACTGTTGATGACGTCACTCATTCAGAACTTAGCCTGCTGCTGGCAGCATCTCTGACTGCTCCCAAGGCTGAAGGAAATGGAGAGGTGAAAAGGAGTATGAAAAAGACAGGATTGAACAATAATATTAGCTAGTTTGCTTTTTTGATGTTGAGTTATTTATTTATTCAACAAATATGTACTAGGCACTATTATGTGTCTGGTAGTAATACAGACTCTATGGATCCAAGGGTGAAACAGTGTTAATTCCCTACCTTCAAATGCCTTACTTTTGAATGAGGGAAAGAGAGACGGTAGACTAAAAGACAAAGTGATCCATAATGTGATGTTTGGTATGATAAATGCTGATATGTGCAAAGCTCTCTACCAAGAATTTACTTACACCGAGAGCTCATCCACTCCTCCCAACGACTCACAGGGGTAGATTTATTGTCTCTATTTTATTCTGAAGAGACAGATTCAGAGCATAAGAGAACTGGTCCCAGGTTGTCCTAGGTGGAGCTGAGCCCAGGTCTGCCTGACTTCACAATCTATAGACAATTGGATGGGTTTATTTGGCCTCCTCATGGGTCTACCTACATCTGCCTATCCTGAAAGACGTTTCCAAGCTTGTCCTCTCTGAGGTCTCAAAGCGCTTCCTGCTTGTTGAATTCTCTTGGCAATTGACCATGAGAGCTGTGGTCTCCTTATATTCAGATCTGTTATTGAAATATTTTATGTGTATTTAGCTTAATTAAAAGGTTGATTGTGGTTAAATTGCTTGTCCCCAACTTTGCTGTAAACTCCTTGAGGGTCAGAAACGTTTAAAAGATTTTTATCCTTTATGGCCCCTCAAGGACCACATCATGACTAGCACACATGGACATTTAATATGAAGTTTACTTAATTGAGTCTCTAGAAGACGTGCTCCTAGGAATTAACTAAACCATCCTCATCGTTATCTCAAGTCATAGAGGAGATCCTTGTCCTTGATTTCTCACCTCAGGGCATCTAGGGCTAAAATTTAGAGAATTTCTTTGTTTAAATGTGTAGTCTGCCTTATAATACCCCTTTGGAAGGCAAAATAAACTGGTCCAAAGTATTCAGTGTAACTAGCACATAAAGGTACTCTGGACCCTTAAACGTCCCCACTTATGGGAAAGAACTGAATTGCTAGACTTAACTTGTTAAGCTAGGAATTAAAGAATAAAATGAAACAAAACAGGACCTGGGAATAAATGACTTGCCTTTACAAAATCTTGCTAAGGGGGAAACACCCTTGCGAACATCAGGTTCAAACAGCGTCCACTGCAAACTTTGCTAACCAACATCCGGAGCAGCAGGTCATCCAGCCTGAGTCTATTTGTATGAGGTCAAGGCTACTCTTTTACAAGAGGACTCATCCTGCACCCTCACTCACGTAAAATATCATTCCATTTCGACATAACATTTCTTCAGCAAGAATGCAGAGGCAGGCAGCAAGTAAAAAAGAAGTACAGCCTTTGTGGGTGTGTAAATACGCTGCCCAGCTGTCCTTTACGCAAAATTCACCGGGGACCAGGAGATTTGAGCAGAGTGATTCCAAAAAGAAATGTTTTCAAAGTACAATCATGTCTTACTCAAATAAATGGGATCTTTCTGAGTTGTTATACGGAGGTATCCCATAATTGAGACTTTAACTTCCTCCCTTATATTTCCATTGTATTAGATAAATAAATGTGAATGTAACATTGTATGAAATATAGAGAGAGACATAAAGGAGTTTTATTGGAGTAATTATTTTAAGATGTGGGGCAGCTCCCAACTCACTTCCAACCCTTTTGGACATTTACTTGGTCGATCTATGAATGACCTCCTCTCTCATTTTGATCACTTGAGAACTGGCAGTTGCAAGAGGTTTTCTTAGGAGCAATTTCAGCCTCTTTGAGATTGAAGTGGTAGCTTGGCTCTAGAAAAGGGGCATGTCTACCATGGTTTTGCTGTTTGTACTCTTTGGGCTGGGCATGTTGCCGTGATGAGAAACCACAGCGCCCAACTTCTGTGTGTACATCCAGTGTGGGAGGAGTGCTTCCAGATATGGCTGATGTCCTGCATGGCATCGCTGAAGACTAAATAAATTTGACAGCATCGAAGACTTACTGTGCAAAACAGAGACACATGTTCAAACTATTAGAATTAGGATGGTAGAGGATGAATAAAAATAGTGAGGAAAATAAGAAAGCAACTGATTAGTTGCTCATGATCAAGTTTCAGAGTCAGGAAAATCCTTCATTCATTCATTCAACAAACATTTTTTATATATGCCAGGTGCCCTCCTAGGTTCTTTGAATAGAGAGATGAACAACAATCCCTTCAGGAGTGTTCACAGTAGAGAAATAAAGACAGATAAGCAACTATTTATAGGAGAGTGTATTAGTTTCCTAGGGCTACTATAAGAAAATCCCACAAACTGGATGGCTTAACACAACAGAAATTTATTTTTCACAGGCCTGGAGGCTGGGAGTCCAAGATCAAGGTGTCTGCAGGTTTAGTTTCTCCTGAGGCCCCTCTCCTTGGCTTGCAGATAACGCCTTCTTCCTGTGTCCTCACGTGGCCCTTCTGTGGACGTGCATCCCTGGTGTCTCTCCTCTTCTTATAAGGGCATCAGTCACATTGGATAAGGGCCCCACCTTAATGGCCTCATTTTAACTTTAAAACCTCTTTAAAGACCTTATCTTCAAATATGGTTACATTGTGAGGTACTGGAGGTTGGAACTTCAACACATAAATTCGGGGGGTAGCACAATTAACCCATAACAGTCTAATAAAAACTATGATAGAGGTTGCTCAGGATACTTGGGAAGCCCCAAGGAGGGGGACAGTCAGAGAGGCTTCAGAGAGCATGTGAGAAATAACCAGGTCTTATAGGATATAGAACAAATAGCCTGGGTACAAACAGTGGGCTCTTCCCACGGATGGAACAGGGTATGAATTAAGAACTCATGAATACATGGTGATATTATGTATTTTTAGAACCACATCTTACATTCAGTCTAAAAATTCTGCAATAGTATATATATATATACATATATATATACATATATATGTATATATATATATATATATATAGAGAGAGAGAGAGAGAGAGAGAGAGAGAGGAAGAGAGAGAGAGATGTATATATCCTTATAAAACAAAGACACAGAATAGGGATGTATACAGGTGGGAAAGATATCTAGAGACATTAATGGGTGTTGGCATGGGATAGAAGCAAAGCGTGAACAATGCAAGGATAGAATACGGAGGTGTTAGCTGAAGAGCGAAGAGACAGAGGCCAGGAGAGGCCTGCCCATCAACCATCTGTTGATTGCCCACTCGTGGGCACTGTGTGAGGGCTTCTTGGACCAGCAGCAATTCTATATTACAGGCTCTTCTTTTAGGCTCCTGCCACCAGGGACCTCTCTCTGAGGCTCAAACCAGTGGGGTCCACACTCTGTTCCTCTGTCTGGTCTCTGTTTTTTAGCAGATAGATATTTTTCTCCTTAAAAAGGTTTCTGGATTTGCACAGTCTGTAGAACCATGTTGAATTGTTATTGAATTAACAAACTGGTAGATTGTGGTAGATTAAAGAAATGAGAAATTTCCTGCCTCCTGCTTGTGTACTATCTCCATGATACATCACAAAAAGCCATCTTCCATTTTCCCAGCTCAAAATCAGTGAGAGTAATAATGATTAGAATTTAAAACTAAAATAGGATAATTTGGGGGGTGTGGGTGGAATATGAGGAAATTATAAATTGAATCAAAGAGTTTATATTCCTCTGAGGAAGCTGCAGGTGGATAAAACAATTCATTTGAGTTTAGTTTTGAGGATTAAAAGGGGAAATTCTTTTTTCAGAGACATTGAAAAATGTAAGAAGTGTGTGATTCAAAGATGTCCACCATATGGATTTGAATGGATCAGCTTTCAGAAAACAGTGACATCAGAGAGCATTTCTCAGCTTCTGAAGCCCTGTGAGCCCAGGAAGCAGGCAAAGCTTAAAATGCCCTGAAATTAATTCTCCTGCTTTTATGATTTTAGCCAGTGTTTTCTTTTTAGTATTGATACCCAGAAGTAGTTTCTCAAAGGACCCTTTAAAAAAATCAAATAACCAAATGACACTATTCATTTACTTGAATAACTAGAATACAGATTTCAAAAATTGATAAATTGTGTTGAGTTCAAATGACCAGGATCAAACTTGCATACATTCAAGTCAACGAGGGGCTTTACTCAAAAGTATTATAACTTTGAAATGTGTGTTGAAATAAGCTGTAGGAGGAAACAGTGGTAAAAGCTGGAATTAAAAATTTGTAAATATTTTACTTTTTGCCATTTTTACCCTGAATTTCTGTGAGCTTTTTGATAATTCTCTGTTAGATTTAGTTTATACATTTTTAGCTACTATTATTACATTCATAACTTTTTCCACATTCACCATAATACCGCAATAGTGCAAAGTTCAATTAATTTTTATTTATATGTGAGTTTCAATCACAATCCCGACAGGAAATATATATGGTATCTGGTCCATTTATCTTAGTTGACAGGAGGAAACCTCAGGCATGAAAAGGAAGAAGCATTTCTCAATGACACAAAGTGATATAGTAGCAGCGATGAGCCTCAATTATGACTGCTGGGTCCTCCATTCCAGCACCTTCTTCCACCCTGCTCCTGTTTTAGGAGATCAGTCCCTCTGGATGTCTGGAACCTTCTCCCGGGCCCTCCTCCAGCTAGGACCTGGTCAACTGAACAGAGGTTGAACTTAAGGATGGATGGAAAAGGATCATGGGCAGTACTGAGGTGTGGGATTCACCACAAATCAAAGCCAAATTCAGATGAGTTTTGTTTGAATTTTAAGTTGTTCTTCAATTATTCACATTCCTCCTTCCCGTCATTAAAACAGAGAACGAATGGTAAAACCAGTGTTCCATCTAGATTTTCATACTAGACTGTGGGACAAGGACTATCCTCATTGCTTTTCCATCACGTTTTTACAGATATTATGGGCCTTGCTTGGTCAAAGTTCTATATGAAAAAGACTTTTAGTGGGGGAGGAGGGGCAGGGCAAGTTCCTTCACTTAAAAAATCATCATCTCCAATTATGTACATAAGTAATACTGGATACTGTGAGGGTACAAAGCTGTATGGTATGGTCTTTGCCCTCATAAAGCTTGTAGAAATTTTAAGATAAAAAAATGTATAACTTTTCAACTTAGAAAAACGTTCGTAGGCTGCCAGTTAGTAATGGTTGCGTGCTCTTCTTTTTGTATTTACTGGAAGGAGAAATCCTAATAGTTTAGTGGGAAAAGACATCACTGGGGTTTTCCGCTGGCATTCTAGAAGGAAGTATGCACTATTTCAGACAATACAATAACGTTCTTCCAGCAAAAAGGAACTAGTCCAGTGCCTAAAAGTGGTTCAAGGCAAAAGTTCCTGAGAGAAAGTAATTTGGGCGAGCCTTTCATTGAATCCTAAGGGACCAGCCTCCCTCATCCTTTCATGCCAGTAAACAAGAGAAAAACAACAAAAGCTTTTTCCCTCCCACTCTTCTCTGGACTTCCATTGTGGGGGGGTGTCTGTGACTGAGAGCTGAAGGCAGTATTGCCTCAAAGGCTCTACCCAAGCTTCTCTCTCTCTCTCTTTTTTTTTTTTAATTAAAGTGTAGTTGATTTACAATGTTGTGTTAATTTCTTCTATACAGAAAAGTGACTCCGTTTTATATATATATATATATATATATTCTTTTTCATATTCTTTTCCATTATGGTTTATCACAGGATATTGAATATCATTCCCTGTACTATCCAGTAGGACCTTGTTGTTTATCCATCCTACATATACTAGTTTGCCTCTGCGAATCCCAACCGCCCATTCCTTCCCTCCCCTACCCCCCGCCCTTGGCAACCACAAGTCTGTTCTCTACATCTGTGAGTCTGTTTCTGTTTTGTAGGTATGTTCATTTGTGCCGTATTTTAGATTCCACATGTAAGTGATATCACATGGTGTGTGTCTTTCTCTTTCTAACTTAACTTCACTTAGTATGATCATCTCTAGGTCCATCCATGTTGCTGCAAATGGCGTTATACCCAGGCTTCTCTTACTTTGGGGGGTGAGGTGACTCCTGCCTCCAGGATCCTTCTAGATATAATGAAATTATTTACTGAAATTTTCACTTATGAATAGAAAATTCTTCCTTTCATAATGGTAAATAAAAATGAAATTTTTATTCATTAATATCTATTATTGACTTATGAGTATGTAATGCACATACATACTCATACACAGTATGAGGAAACATACACAGTTTTTCCACAAATGCCTGCCCGCATTAGTTGCTGGGGATCCAGCCCACCCCCAAACCCCCATCCCTCCACAGCCCCCTCCCGCCCCTCTCCCCTCTTTCCTCTGGGAGACTGGATGCTTTGGTCTCTCTCAACCAAATCATGCCAACAGGAACCCACTTCCCTCAGGGGTTAGCAACCACCAGTCTCACCTCGGCTGAGCAGAAATCTGATTTTCAGCCAGCTCAGCATATTATAAAGGAATTGGAGCAGTGAGTGAGAGAACTCTAGAGGTCTGCAAGACTCACTGGCCCATTTATTAACATAGAAACAATCTCAGGAAAATAAGGACAAAACTGAGGACATTCAAGAGTAGAGTGGCGTTAAAGAGGGCTTCCACGTGTCAATTTAGTTGTTAAACTTTGTGGCAACTCTGTGCAAAGTTGAAGTTATTTGTAACCCTGGAGCTTTAGCTTGATGATGGTTACCTGTAGTTATTTTTAAATGAAAGGATTCTTTTGAATGCTTTGGTTCCCTCCTCATGATGATTTAGCACATTTGTCTCTTTTAGAAAGAAAAGTTTAGACGTGTGCCCCTAATGAAGGCTTTCTTTCACACATGTAAAATATAAATAGGACCACTTCACTACAATCCAGCCAAGAGCCAGTCTTCGAAGGGTATTCTGAGTTTGAAGAGTCTAATTTTGCTCTGTGCGTTGATCACGATGAGTGGAGAGGGAGCTTCCCTGGAAGGTACGTTGTCAAGAGCTGACCTAGTACTGACCTTCCGCACTCAGAGCATCCCCATCGCCCTGCAGGGAGGGCAGCAGAGAGCCTTGTCCACTCAAAACAGTGGTTCAAGTCTCGGAGAAACCGTCCTGAGGGTGACAGTTGGTGGAGTCACAGGCAGACTTGTGCGTGTCTTTCCTGTCCTTTCCAGGGTCGGTCCCTCGTGTTTAAAGTAGGAGACTCTCAAAGTCAGGAAACTAGTCAGACGTCTGAACTCTGCGGTGACGCGGAGGCCCCTGTGAACCGGAAACAGACATTGACATTATCCCCTTCCAACTCAATCGGTTCCAAATACCCACCTCGGATGCAAAGGGGGTATGGTAGTTGACCCAAAGTCTAACCTGGGCAGAGTCAACCTACAGTTCACCAAGGTCACTTTTATTTTTCGTTTTTACTGCTTAAAGAGAGAGTTGGGCGTGTAATGTTGGCACTTTTACAAGCCGCTGGTAAAGGGAGAGGAAAGAGGAAAAAGTAAGACTGTTTTTAATTCATCAAACTGCTGCTGATTTCGGAATAATAAACACAAGTCTGTTTCCTTGATTATTTTATAAATAGCAAATATTTGGGTAAAGGAATTTGATAAGTGCACAGACTATAGGAATTGTTTACCCAAATGATGCATCAGTTAAAAAAAACAAACAACAATCCCCAAAAAACCCTTGAGTATGTCTGTGAGATTCTTCAGTCTGGTTCCCAAGGCCCTTAGTCATCATTTCCCTCATCTTTTGAACTTGATCAAAGCAACACGGGGGCCTCTGAGGGGAAAGGTTGGTTTCATTAGGCAAAAGGCAATAAGGTAGTGCCCTTCCCAGCAGTTAATAGACAGGAATGTTGTAAAATACCGTGTGGTTTTCAAATACCAAGGCGGAAGTTTTCTGGTTTATAACCTTCCTAGTCATCTTGCCTGGCCTCCTGGCTTTCTCATGTGTTGCTGACTGATTCCATGCTAAACCAAACTGGTTAGGCTGGGGCCCTGCTGCCCCGGGTAGACCGGACCTCTGCCTGGTGCCAACTACCATGGCCACCAAGACCGCCAATCCTGGGCTTCTCCTCCCGACCCCAGCCAAAGGTCTGGGATTTCCACAGTGCCAAATTACTGTAAGAGCTTCCCGACTCAAGTCACTGACCCAAACATGCAGCAAATTGCATTTAAGTGAGCAACCCAGGCCCTGAGGAAAATAGGGGGGGAAATATAAACTGTGGTCACTGCATTCTTCTGATATTTAAAAATTAAAATGGAAATATTTTGTCCATTTGGATTTCTGGGAACTTCAGGATGGGAAAATTCTTTTGAAGTTCTTGTAAATGAGGTATCCATTTTTTAATTGAATAATTACCAAGGAAAAAGTAATGAAACAATGTTTTATTTGTTTGTTGATTGGTTCCGCAAATATTTTTCTGAGCATCTATCACAGTCAGGGCTGAGACAGACGTTGATGAACAGGAAGATGAACAGGAAGGGTCTGGCTCAGACCCTTTATCAAGAATGGAAAACATCCACCCCTGGATCATGGTTCTCTCAAGGTGAAGAGCCTTCTCATTGTGGAAAGGAAAGAAACACACAAAGGAGCCATCCACCTCTAGGCAGCATTATGAGTCTCCCATTTCGGGGGTTAGTTTTTCAACATTGAACCTCAGGAGGTTAGAGGTCATCAAAGCCACCCCTCAACCATTCCCTCTGGTGCTTCCAAAGTCCTTGCATCCCCAGAGACCAGTGCAGCACTGTTTGTAGATGGGAGGGGGGATTCTCTCTGCTTCTAAGACATAATATTCCTTGTGAGGGAAGATGACGCCAGCCACGGAGCAGAGATCCCATAGCCCTTCCAGACAGGATTAGATGGTTTTGGTGTGGTCAGCTTTCTCGGAGTGTCTCCTTAATCAAGCTTGTGAAGTTTGTCCCCCATCCTAAATCACAAAAAGTATCTGCTTTTAACCACATTTTTCTCAGGGTCTTTGAGTTACTTGATATATCCTTAATCCAAATTACAGGTTGTTCTAGGAGACTCAAGGATTCAGACGGCTTAAATGTGGCACTGGCAGTCAAAAGACGCTATCTGTCCTGTTAATGACCAGCCAAAGAGAAGCAGGAATCGCAGGCAGCCCAGCATAGTACAGGTAATGACACATGGGATATAAACAGAATGGAAGAGGCTCCCAGGCAATAGTCTTGTTTTCATAATGGAGTCTTTTAACATGATAGGGTCATGTTAAACACAAACTTAATTCATTTGCCCAAGAAAATAGATTGGATTTAGAAAACGTTTTTCTTTTTAGTAGCTCAAAGAAAACACACTACAGCATCTAGGACTGGTTATATTGGAGACTCTCTTTATGTGAACCTGACATCATGCTAACTATTTAAGTGGAGGTTAGAACAGCTTTCAAACTTTGTAAAACCATGTTATACTTATATAATACCTTTCATTTGAGCATTTGTTCTCCCAGGACTTCTGCAAGGGTATAGATAATTTATGGCTTTTTTTATGAGTAGAGAAACTGAAATGACTAACCATTAACAGGTTGTATTGTTCTTAAAGTTACCCTGTAAGTAATGAGTATGTATATATTTTTTTGCGGTATGCGGGCCTCTCACTGTTGTGGCCTCTCCCGTTGCGGAGCACAGGCTCCGGACACGCAGGCTCAGCGGCCATGGCTCACGGGCCCAGCCGCTCTGCGGCATGTGGGATTCTCCCGGACCGGGGCACGAACCCGTGTCCCCTGCATCGGCAGGCGGACTTTCAACCACTGCACCACCAGGGAAGCCCAGTAATGAGTAGATTTAAGAAAACAATCCAAGACTACAAATTCTCAGTTTCTTGGCCTTTCCCCTTAGACCTTTATACCTTAGATAATCCTAAATGCAATGCCATAAGAATATAAGAAACCTTGTATTAAGGATCCCAGTGAACTATTACCTCATTACCATCATAGGACATTTTGATGGGGAATGTGACAGTTACTGTGTATGAATTCTTTCAAATTTAGTACTGCTCCATGTTCGCAGATTTGCATCTTTGAGGTAGTACTTGCCACTTATTTTACAGGATGGTGTGCAAGTTGAAAGAGGGACACTGACACTCCGCATTCCAAGAGGCTCGTTCACGGATGCTCATCAGCTTTGGAAGCTATGAGCAAATCACTTCCAGTCTCACTCTGTCATCCCTTATGCATCTAAAAGTGCTTTTGTGGAGGGAAAGTACGCACCACTCAACAGGACTCATGCCATCCGCCCCATAGATTTTCAGTTTTCAACAGAGAGAGCCTATTCACAGCCAGGGACAGTAAGCAATCACTTCAGTTCAGGCATTTGCAGCTCCCTGTGCAAATGAGGCAGAAGCAGAGGGTTGGTTTTTCCTTATAAAAGGGAGAGACCTTTCAAATTCAGGGGGCAAATCCATGGCACTGCAGATGAGGTGAGATTGCCCCAAATTCTCTGGAACTGAAGGCAGTTGGTAAGATGTGCCCAGTCAGGACGGCAAGGACTCTACCAGGGGACCAGCGATTGCCCTTGGGAAGCTCCAGAGAGGAGTGAGGCTGCTGTCCCAGCTAGAGCTCTGAGGTCCAAATGGCATTTACAGGGGTCTGTGATTTATATAGATTTGTATAAGATTGAAAGCACTTTATGAAATCTGTTCCTACAATTACATTTCCTAAGAATTAGTAGGGATTAGAATGTCACTATTCTCAGACACTCTGGCACGTAGTTTTCCGTACACAGTTTGTGCAGAAATAAAGGAGAGGGAACGATCAGTTGCCAATTTATGTTAGCTTTTCCATACAGAGGCTCACTATGGCCGATTCCTTCTGATTTATGTACCAACTGCCTGTAGCCAGCTGGACAACCGCCATCCTGACTCATTAGCACTTTAGAGCATTTTAAAATAAGCCCTAAGAAAAGACTTCCTTTTTGTTATCCCTGTCATTTGGGATAACGGAAACTCCCCACAGAAATTGTACACATTTCTCAAAATCCGTCAATCCTTGGGTGACATTTCAATGTCCCAAAGTCAGTGCTTAATAAACGTCTCTTGTTATATGCTAGGGCCTTTCTGGGATGTGTTGACCTTTGAAGACTCTCCAATAGATAGGTTTTCTCTCTTATTCAAGAATACCATATATTGGTTTCAATTTCTATTAACCCCAAAATTATGGTTAAAATTCTGAAATATTTGGCTTTTTTGTAGCCTGCAATGATGCTCAAATTTAGTAACATGAATCCCCTTTTTTTTTCCCCTAACACTGAGAATTAAAAACTAAATATCACATTCGGGGAGGGAGGCATATTATAGAATGAATATGTTAGAGAAATTATAATGGGCAAAAGAGTTAAATAAAACACATTATTTAATATTGTTACTTGGCTGTGTCAGCCTATACACACACAGGAATAATTTTTCAAAATTTACTAAAAATCCACTAAGAATCTTACCAAGATTCATTATTAATAATCTCACTGATTACTAGGAATCCACTTCTGCTATTAAAGTTGGATTTTCTTCCCCCAAAAAGACTATATTTCATGGATCGCTGGGCGTGAAGGAGAATTTCAGCACAGTCAAGGTCTGCGGACCTCTTTGGCCTCCTTATTCCCTCTCCGGCCAGCATGCGCTCCCCTACCCACTTTGGAGCACCACATAGTTCCCACATCCAGGAATGGGTCTCACTGCAGGCTGGTGCCTGTAAGAGGAAGCCCTCCTCCATGGAGATCCGGACCTTGAATCTACAGAAGAAAACTTCCTATGGGTCTGTTGAGCATCTGGAGCTAAGGGATAGATTTTGTCCCAGAGATTTTCTGACTGGAATAGAAGACTCTCAGGGCTTCTGAGTACGGGCGCCAGGCAAAGTCCCTATAGCTGTGAGCCAGACAGATGTGGTCTCTGCCCTCCTGGAAGGCACTTTTGTGCTTTCAGTTGAAACACCCTTAGGTACAATTGAAAGGCATTCTTGTTCTGTGGAGACACAGAACTATGCAGTGCAATTCCATTTGTGTGAAAAATCTATATATACAAGAGTAAACAAGTACGCGTATGCATACACTTGTATATGCTTTAAAAATATTCCAAGGACCAGAGTGATACTGTAGGATAAGAAAAGAAGGAAAGCATTTTTATTTTCAATATATTCCTCTCTGTATTCTTTGCTTTAATTCTGTGTATAACTTATAATTTTAAAGAAGTCTAGTCTTAAAAACCAAACAAGAAACCAAGGTATATCTTTATAAGCAAACATGGAAAGGTATATTGTTGAATGGAATGAAAAGCAATTTATAAATGTATCAAGGAAGATTCCATTCTTGTAAAAAAATAGAGATAAATAGATGGTAGATAGATAGGCGGACAGATAATAGTGTATCTATGGGGAAAAAACTGAGGATATAAAACAAATTGCTATCAAAAGTTACCTCTGGGGCACTTCACTGGTGGTCCAGTGGTGAAGAATCTGCCTTCCAATGCAGGGGACGCACGTTCCATCCCTGGTTGGAGAATAAGATCCCACATGTTGCGGGGCAACTATGTCCGCACACCGCAACTACTGAGCCCACACGCTCTGGAGCCCACATGCTACAACTAGATAGAAGCCCACGTGCCGCAATGAAGAGCCCACACACCACAACGAAAGATCCTGCATGCCGCAACGAAGAACCCACCTGCCACAACTAGGACCCAACACAGCCAAATAAATAAATAAATATTTTTAAAAATAAGTTACCTCTGGGGATGTACTGAAAGAGAAGACCTCTCATTTTCTATGTTAACATGTTTCTGTAACATTTGACTGTTTTGTCAGTGAGCATGAATAGATAATCAGAGAAAATTTTTAATAAGAAAAACATTGTGATATGCTTTATGCCAAACGACCTCAGCAAATTCTTCTTCATTTAAGTGATATAAATAGCTTAGAGAATATTAGAGCAATTTTTTTTTTCCCTTTCTGGTAAATGTCCATAAGCATAAACATTTACCCAGTACGAGTTTTTCCAAATCCCTCTAGTTCTCTTTTGCCTTTTAAAGTCCTAAATCAGAGAGGATTTCCTAGAACTCTTCAGGTTCAGTCTGGAGCCTGTCCCTCTGTGGAGGTGTCACAGGGAAAGGCCTGGGTGAGATGCAGTCCAGCAGGGGACATTTACATCCCATGTCGGTTGCTTGACCTTGCTAAGTGCCACCTTTCCACAGCCATGCCACTGGGAAAGGATATTTAGTCTGAGGGGCAAACCGCTTTCTGTCCTTAATCCTTCAGCTTGACCTGGTACCCCAAAACCTTTGCCATCTTACGGGCCTCCTCGAGAGGTAGCAGGCAGATTCAGTTTTCGTTTTACTTTCGGAGCACTCATTTGAAGGTTTTCATTTTGAATTGGCCTGAATCTGGGTCTCAGTCCCACACACAGCCAGCAGCAGGCTCTTGCTTGGTGGAGATGGCCTAGACAGGCTCGTCTGTACTTTCACTTCCCACCCGGATTCCTGAGCACAGACCAATGGGAGATTGCGTCAGCTTCGCCAAGGCAGACCAGTGAGACAGTCCTGAAATCCCCTTGATGACACAGCAAGCATGAAAGCCTGTTTGTACCATATCACACGGCTAAATTTAGATGGCTATTTTACAGAAAAAGCTCTTGAACAGAGGCAAAGAGATCAATCCAGGGATACAGACAACCTGCCTGGGCTAGTTAGTCTTCGCTTATTTTGTAACGCAGACAGAGGAGGAGTTGATTCCAACCTCAGGCAGCTGCAACAGAGTCCATGTTTCCATGAAGTTACCCCGGAGAAGGACATGCCTTCTAGGTGCTAGGGAGCTGACGTCTGCCAAGCCCACACAAGATGTAAGCTAGGGAGGGTAATTGGTATCCTGAAAAACAACAAGTCAGTTATCCAACACCGAGTTACTGACAGTGTCCTGTGAGTGCTTGTAACAGGGCAAATAACAAGCATATGAATGAAATCAAGTATCCCCCAAAGAGACGAGAATCAGTTGCCGAAATATTAATAGTACCAAGGACATCATTCATGTTATGGACAAAGTCTTTGTAACACTTGCATCAGATAGACCTTTTAGTTCATGTGAAAAAATTGGACTTTTAGGACACGTTGTGGTCTATAAACTGGAGTTTTCAATAGTTTTAGTAGTTCATACCAACAAGAGCAACATTATCCATTTAAGACTACTTGGTATTTTGGAGGATGTCATAGATTCTCTTTTCCATGGAAAGATGCAACAAACTATCTGGGTATGTTAACCATTCTTTTCTTTTAGAAGAGCTCGTTTTCTCCAGAGTCTTTCCAAAGATCTTAATTTACAGAATAGAGTCTTTCCACTCTTGGATATGAGGCTGAAGAGCTACAACCTAAGATGTACTGAAAACTTGTCACATGGCAGCACCTCACAGGGCTTCACCTGCTAATGAGTTGATAGATAAAATCTCAAAAGGGTGGAGAGAAGCACAGATAATCATTAGGATACATGTGGTAGAGTGGAACACAGAATAGCAGTCCAAAACGCTTTGGAAGACATGGAAATCCAAGTTGCCCTGAGAGAAGACTGGTGAACAGAAATGTATACAAGAAAAAGAAAAAAAAAAACAGCAACAGAAGAATACCCCAGTGCTTTGCTAAGGATGTCGGTTACTGGGTTCCTCTTTCCCACCTATCAGTCAAGAAGGCGCTGGCCCCAACTGAATACGTGTGCACTGAAACAGAGGCTTTTATATTCTAGAACCCATAAATTCATATCTAATTTAATCTCAGACAAAGCATTGAAGTGAATGACATAAACAAGAAAAAAAAAGGAGCCCAAAGAGACAAAAAAGAAATGACTTAAATAGGAAATAAAAAATAGTCATAGAGAGAATTATCATTATAAACTAGATAGAATTGTATAGCTATTTGTGTGCATTATTTTATGTTAATAATAATAGTATTTGATATTGGTAAAGCACAGCACTTTTGTCAGTCTCTCAATCTTTAGTATGTGACTCTAGTAAAGATTCATTTATCGTGAAGAACAGATTTTTGGAAATATCCCTTTTGCATTGTTCTGGTTTGTCTTCTATGCCCCAAAGTTTCTAACAATCAAAGTTTCTAACAATCAAAGCTTTGGGTTCCATTTGTAGTTTTGCTGCTTCAGCCATATCTCTAAAATGAGAAAAAAAGGGTGAAAACAATTTGAAAATGAATTTGCCAGTTAAAAAAATGCCATTATTCAAAATATGAGATGAGTCAAAGGGAGACATTGCCCAGAAAGAAAACACACACACACACACACACACACACACACACACACACACTGACACTGAAAACTATGTCACTAGACAAGTTTGTTCACTTTCCGACAAGAAGTGACTCCTTCATCAGTTCGTACGCCACATATATTACATGACTTGAATACAAAATGCTATTTGCCTTTCAACAACAAGAAAAGCCCCTAAGATCTCACATTACCTCAGTTTTCCCCTAAGTTTCTCAATGTGCTAGACCAGTCTATTACCCTTCAGAATAGCTGATCTGCAGAACTTGAATAGACAAGGAAAAACAACCAATTATTTTTCTACTTTGCACAAATAACAGCTACAGTCACTCCTGTTGCCCAAGGCACTTTCCCCTTCCCTTTCACTGGGAGCTAATAAATGGATGGATGGATGGATAGATAAATTAAATAAATAAACAGTTTTAAAGAAATAATTATTCCAAAGCCCCTTGTCGAGCTGAGTATGGACTAAGTGCTGTGTAAACTTTTAGAAGAAAGGTTCTGGAAAAATGCAGCAAATAATGACTCAACAGTTATCTCAGGAAAAGACCAGCAGCATTATATTTGGGGTCTACTGGTTGTATCTTAGTGGGAGAGAGGCTTGTTTATAACTTAAGCATTTGCTGTCAGAGCTTTTCCCCCAGGAGTGGGGGAAGGGTTTTGTGTCTCCACATGGTCTGTGTGACCTCACGCTCCCCGGCTTCTGGGTCCAAAAATCCGGATTTTATGTCAAAAATGAATAAGTGAGGAGATTTATCAGCTTCGTATTTATGCATAAAGCAAAACCAGAACATGTTAATATTGGTCAATGCTGTGTGGTAAGTACACTCCTATTATATTTTTTACTGTATCTTTCTACATTTTTTAACTTTTAAAACAAAGACAAACAATAAAAGAAGCTTCATGTTTCTACACACAAAAATGTATTTTACCTCATGAATCAATGAGATGAATATCCTGTGAATCAATGAAATAAATATCCTAATGTTTTTTAATAAGGAAATGTTTGCTACAAGTATTCCATGTCTAGAACCAAGGCAGTTCTTTTTTATAGAGGGTCTGCCAAATATTTGCTGTTTGAGATCAGAAAATATTAAAGGCTATTCAAAAGTACATAAAGAAAATTGTGTGGGAGGATTGAAAACTTAAATGAAAACTATCAACATAAAAAAAAAAAGAAATCTGGATTTTAGTCTAAGTTCTGCTGCTGATTTATTATTTGAACTCAGCAAATGTCTTAGCTTCACCTGGGTCTCAGTTTCCTTATTTAAAAGTGGAGGTGGGGGCTTCCCTGGTGGCGCAGTGGTTGAGAGTCCGCCTGCCGATGCAGGGGACACTGGTTCGTGCCCAGGTCAGGGAAGATCCCACATGCCGCGGAGCGGCTGGGCCCGTGAGCCATGGCCGCTGAGCCTGCGCGTCCGGAGCCTGTGCTCCGCAACGGGAGAGGCCACAGCAGTGAGAGGCCCGCGTAACGCAAAAAAAAAAAAAAAAAAAAAGTGGAGGTGGTAATAATGCCTTTTGAACTAACGCAGTCGGGTTTTGTGAGGGACGGATGTGTGAAACTACTTTCAAAGAACAAAGCACTGTTTGAATGTTAGGTAGTTTCATAAAAAAAATATAGTATCTTCTTCTGATTTTCTTCTCTCACAGGTGCCATTAATAAAAACTATGGTTAGAGTGAAACTGGAATTGAAATTACATTCCTGATCTAGGCGTTGCCAGTTACAGTGCCATGGGCTTCTGGGCACTTAATGAGTCTTACGTGGTGGTCATGATCTCCCTTGATACACAAAGAGATTCATTCTTTCAAGGCTTGACTGTAGAGTGAATTTCCCTTTCCATGTTGGAATTTTATTGCCCCTGACATCCAGATGGAAAAAGGCCGAATGTTCCAGAGTGTTTCATAGATTCACTTTAACTGTGACTTAAGTGTGTGGTGATTAATGTCCACGATGCACATTCTATCAATTTGTAGTCTTTTGAATCGAAAGTTGCCCTAACCACGTTCCATTGGGTTCCCTTTGACTTTTGACAAACTCATACTGTTTGGTTAAATGGTTGTTCACTGGGCGTCTCAGTCACAGATGTAGTAGAGTATCCTAGTTTTCAGTTGGGTACAGCAGTCAGTTATAACATCCTGGGAAAATAGTCAATTTAGCCTGTGATTCATGTTGGAATCATGCATTGCTTTCTAGTAAGAGATTCCTTGGAGTTGTGTCTACAGTTTAATAGCAGACAACTTTTACAAGAACATTTTGCTGAACAAAAATTCCCTTTGTAACTTTTAGAAATTGAGTTTGCACAAGAGTGCTTGAATAGCATAGACATTACTGTGGCCAAGTCCAATGCAGTCATCTCACATAATTTTCCAACTCCTGAATAAGAATATTCAAAGCTGAGGTTGAGATTCCACTACTCTCAAATGTGGTTTTTTGTTCTGAGATGATTTATTTTCCTCCCTGCAATTTATCACACTTTACATCATGGGAATAGAACCACTGACCTCCCCTAAGAGAACATTTTTAATGATCTTAATAGTTCTTGACATGCCTGATGTCTCATGACTAAGCAACAGACTTGAAAACACAGGCACTGTAGAGATTCCCAGACCTTCCCTTAAGCTGTTACAAAAGTTTAGGCAAATCACATGCTGTACTCATGCCTCAGTTTTCTCATTGTAAAACAGGAGAACAATACGATCTACAACACAGGGCTATCCTCTAACTTTAGGGGGGAAATGTTTACCAGTAGAACATTCTACTAGACAATTCATCAAAATATTTGATTTAATGGGGTCAGTCCTAGTATCTTGGCACTTTCATTTAGGAGAAAAGTAGTTAAACATGGGAAAATATGTAATTTTAAAATTTGTAGAGAAGAAAAGCAAGCTTTTCAGTTGTGTTGAGGTAACCAATAACTCTGTCAGGATTAGGAATCAATCTACCTATAGGAAATGGCTAACTTTTTGGAGACATGTCCATGAGTTTTTGTCCCTCACATTACCAACACTGTCTCAATAGCACACAGATACATTTGGTGACGTCTGGTACCTACGAAACTAAGGAATGTGGAGGTTTGGGGCTTTGCTTCAGTAGATGGTAAACCAAGTAGGAAATAGAACCAGGACCAAATTCCATTTTCCTGTGTCACAGACTTGTGTGAGTATTTCATATCAGGTCTCCAAAAAGCAGCTTCTGTAAACCTTGAGAAGAAAGTGTGACTATTTCCTTAGGCGCGCTTTATACGGCCCAGCTCCATCAGGTCACCAAGTCACCACCCAAAGTGGTTGAATTTCTGTGGTGTGATATACAACGTGAGATCATTGTATCTTGTCTTACATAAAATGTTAATGCACTGGTAAACGATCACTGTACAAGAGGCAGGCAAAGCAGGTCTAAGAGAGATCTAATAGGAGAGGTAAGGCATGGATTCTTCCCTGCCTCTCTTCCTTCATAAGGCTGGGTTAGGAGCCTTTCCTCTGTACACCAGAGTCCCCTACACATTCCTCCATCATCTGTACTTACTGCATTGCTTGGTAGTTTTATTTCCTTTACTAAACTGAAAAATTTACTATGAAGCCAGCACACAGTGGAGAGGCAGAACTAGGTCTCCTTTTTCTTCTTTTGCCCTCCTCTTTTATTAATTTATTAATTCACGCTTTTATCCAAGAAATATTTTTGAGCCCCTCCTATGTGCCAGACACATGAATGGATTATCACATTTAATCTTTACAACTTCACCATCACTTCCACTTTAAAGATAAAGAAATAAGAAATTAGGTCACTTGCCCAGTTCAGAGAGAGAGAGAAAAAAAATGTGGGGAGGAAACCAGGATTTAAAATTACATGTCTTTGGCATCAAATTCAATGCTTTTTTTTCTTCTACATCATGTTATTTCCCAGGCCTAGGTTATTAGCTAAAAAACAATGGAAATGGAAAAAATGCTTTCTTTATCTGAAAGGAGCTGGATGGCAATACAGAGATACTGTTGAAGGCTTAGGCACATATGGTGACTGATAAACACTAAATGACTTATGACATAGCATGGTCTAAGTTATTTTGCAAACTTTTAAGTAACCAGTATAGCAGGTCAGTTCTGTAAAGTGGAGAATAAATACAGCACAAGGCCTTCAGGGAGGCAGAGCCTGGGGAGGGGGCTCTGGTCAGGGCTAGAAACCAGGACACAGATTCAGGGGAAGATTTCTAAGTAAAAATAGTGCCCCTAAGGCTGATCTCTATAGGTGGGAAAGGAGAATTCAAGACTTACAGGAACAGGTACAAATTAACATTTGGCCGGAAGGTAAAAACCTCAGGAAAATGTCAAGGATTTCATCAGGATAAACTTGCAGAAGAATGTCAAGTTCCAGAGCACCAGATGGCATTTTCTGAGGTACTCGGTATTATAAACAGAGATTTCTGATACAGGCATTTCCTCAGAGACAGAGGAAAAGTCATCGCAGATTTTTATTTGAGGACAGATGTGGCACCAAAGGAAGCTATGCACGCATGACCGTGCCTTGTGGAGACATGGAGTGGTAAACCGGCCAAGGAGGCTGATTCCTTTCTTCTGCCTGGATTTGTTTTCTTTGGTCTCCTTGAGGCTTACTGGTAATAGCCAAGCTCAAAAGCATAAACTTTTGGTATCTCTTTTAGGAAACACACTTTTCATGTTTCTTTCTGGAAACCATCCCTTTATGAGACTGGAAACTCTGCGATCGTTTTGTCTATCAGAGGACAGAAGGTTAAGATTTTCTCTTGGCTAATGGGTGGCATCAGTGGAAAGCTTTGGAAGAAAGCATTAGAGAAATTTATTTTCATTCTTGTTAGTAAATAGGCAATATTTTTGAAGATACTCGAAGTAGGGCGTTTGTTTCTCTACTTTATACACAAAAGTCTCCTGTATTTGTGTCCCTTCCCCCACGCATTTCCTTTGCGTCTGCCTTTCCACCCCACCCCCTCAGCCTGCCCGAGCCAGGAACATCTCCTTACATCTTCTTTGTTCCCTTCCTAACTTCCACCTCTCGTATTCTTCCATATGCTTCAAATAAAAGCCCATTGTCCATCTGACAAGTCACTTTGCTTTCATATTCCTCCTTGTGAGTCACATCCCCTGGAAGTCCATCTTCCTTTTGGAGTGTCTTTCTTTCTGAACCACTTCAGATCCTGAAACGATGAAGGGAATCACAACAATGCCCTATTTTCCTGACTTCTTTGTCACGTAAACGCTCTCAGAAAACTTCCTCCCAGAGATTTCGCATCCTTTTCCTTTTATGATGTCTTTGGAGGGACTGTTATACTTCGGAAAGGCAGGGATGCTTTGGGATTTTTGCCTTGTGCACTTCCTAACGTGCTTGTTGGATTCTTACGTGTCACTGAGGATATGATTGTGGTAGCTGTGATAGAAAAAAGTGAGAATATTGTTCACCATTTATTTATAAAGGCAATGAAAAGTTCAGAGGAGCCCATCATATTTCAGAACACACATGCAGTGAGAAAGATCTAGACCAAGCTGTCTTCCATGGAGGGGAGACAGACCCTGCTGCAGACGGAACCATCTTCCACTGGCCGTGGGGAGGGGCGGGGCAGCAGGAGGCAGACAAAAGACAGATCTAGGTTTGAAGCCCAGCTTCACCACTTACTAACAAGTTAACCTTTCAAAGCCTCAGACTCCTCTTCTGTTAAATGGGGATAACTAATATCTAACTAACTCATGACCTTGCTGTGAGGTTTCGGTGAGACAGTGCAAGTGAGTTATTCCACATGGTGACTACTATAAGGTAAATGTTCAACAAATGAGAACTGTGGTTAGTAGATGCCAAGAGGGGCATCTAGAGAGTATGTGGATGTTTCAGGAGGCAGACAGCAGCACACAATCCAACACAAAATAGCAGTTATTAAAAACAGATGAAGGAGCTTCTCCGTTCTCTGGGAAGACAACCACCCAGCCCAGAGGAACTTGGGGAACTGCAGGATACTGGGGGTGGCTTGGGCTCAGAACCTGAGTCAGGGATCCGCAGGTGGGGATCTTACAAGCAGGTCTTAGAAAGCAGAAGCTCATACATCGAAACCAAGAGTCAAGATCTCGGCTGGACGAACCTTGGGGATGCTTCAATGCTGAGTTCCTCTTCAATTCCTTAGGCCCCTCCCGCCTCAGATCAGGATTGTTTTCAAGACCAGGGAGCCCAGGAGTCCACTGAGTAGCATCTTTTTTTTTTTTTTAGGTGAATGTCTTAATTAGATGAGGTTAATTTTTTTTTTCAGGTTGATAATCAGTTCTTTTTTACATCTTTATTGGAGTATAATTGCTTTACAATGGTGTGTTAGTTTCTGCTTCACAACAAAGTGAATCAGTTATACATATACACATGTTCCCATATATCTTCCCTCTTGCGTCTCCCTCCCTCCCACCCTCCCCATCCCACCCCTCCAGGCGGTCACAAAGCACCGAGCTGATCTCCCTGTGCTATGCGGCTGCTTCCCACTAGCTATCTACCTAACGTTTGGTAGTGTATATATGTCCATGCCACTCTCTCACTTTGTCACAGCTTACCCTTCCCCCTCCCCATATCCTCAAGTCCATTCTCTAGTAGGTCTGTGTCTTTATTCCTGTCTTACCCATAGGTTCTTCATGACATTTTTTTTTCTTAAATTCCATATATATGTGTTAACATACGGTATTTGTCTTTCTCTTTCTCACTTCACTCTGTATGACAGACTCTAGGTCTATCCACCTCATTACAAATAGCTCAATTTCGTTTCTTTTTATGGCTGAGTAATATTCCATTGTATATATGTGCCACATCTTTATCCATTCCTCTGATGATGGACACTTAGGTTGTTTCCAACTCCGGGCTACTGTAAAGAGAGCTGCAATGAACATTTTGGAACATGACTCTTTTTGAATTATGGTTTTCTCAGGGTATATGCCCAGTAGTGGGATTGCTGGCTCATATGGTAGTTCTATTTGTAGTTTTTTAAGCAACCTCCGTACTGTTCTCCATAGTGGCTGTACCAATTCACATTCCCACCAGCAGTGCAAGAGTGTTCCCTTTTCTCCACACCCTCTCCAGCATTTATTGTTTCTAGATTTTTTGATGATGGCCATTCTGACTGGTGTGAGATGATATCTCATTGTAGTTTTGATTTGCATTTCTGTAATGATTAATGATGTTGAGCATTCCTTCATGTGTTTGTTGGCAGTCTGTATATCGTCTTTGGAGAAATGTCTATTTAGGTCTTCTGCCCATTTTTGGATTGAGTTTTTTGTTTTTTTGTTATTGAGCTGCGTGAGATGCTAATAAATTTAGGAGATTAATCCTTTGTCAGTTGCTTCATTTGCAAATATTTTCTCCCATTCTGAGGGTTGTCTTTTGGTCGTGTTTCTGGTTTCCTTTGCTGTGCAAAAGGTTTTAAGTTTCATTAGGTCCCATTTGTTTATTTTTGTTTTTATTTCCATTTCTCTAGGAGGTGAGTCAAAAAGGATCTTGCTGTGATTTATGTCATAGAGTGTTCTGCCTATGTTTTCCTCTAAGTGTTTCATAGTGTCTGGCCTTACATTTAGATCTTTAATCCATTTTGAGTTTATTTTTGTGTATGGTGTTAGGGAGTAATCTAATCTCATATTTTTACATGTACCTGTCCAGTTTTCCCAGCACCACTTATTGAAGAGGCTGTCCTTTCTCCACTGTACATTCCTGCCTCCTTTATCAAAGATAAGATGACCATATGTGCATGGGTTTATCTCTGGGCATTCTATCCTGTTCCATTGATCTATCTTTCTGTTTTTGTGCCAGTACCATACTGTCTTGATTACTGTAGCTTTGTAGTATAGTCTGAAGTCAGCAAGCCTGATTCCTCCAGCCCCGTTTTTCGTTCTCAAGATTGCTTTGGCTATTCAGGGTCTTTTGTGTTTCCATACAAATTGTGAATTTTTTTGTTCTAGTTCTGTGAAAAATGCCAGTGGTAGTTTGATAGGGATTGCATTGAATCTGTAGATGGCTTTGGGTAGTAGAGTCATTTTCAGAATGTTGATTCTTCTAATCCAAGAACATGATATATCTCTCCATCTATTTGTATCATCTTTAATTTCTTTCATCAGTGTCTTATAATTTTCTGCATACAGGTCTTTTGTCTCCTTAGGTAGGTTTATTCCTAGATATTTTATTCTTTTTGTTGCAATGGTAAATGGGAGTGTTTTCTTGATTAATCTTTCAGATTTTTTCATCATTAGTGTATAGGAATGCCAGAGATTTCTGTGCATTAATTTTGTATCCTGCTACTTTACCAGATTCATTGATTAGCTCTAGTAGTTTTCTGGTAGCATCTTTAGGATTCTCTATGTATAGTATCATGTCATCTGCAAACAGTGACAGCTTTACTTCTTTTCCGATTTGGAGTCCTTTTATTTCCTTTTCTTCTGTGATTGCTGTGGCTAAAACTTCCAAAACTATGCTGAATAAGAGTGGTGAGAGTGGGCAACCTTGTCTTGTTCCTGATCTTAATGGAAATGCTTTCAGTTTTTCACCATTGAGGACGATGTTGGCTGTGGGTTTGTCATATATGGCCTTTATTATGTTGAGAAAATTTCCCTCTGTGCCTACTTTCTGCAGGGTTTTTATCATAAATGGGTGTTGAATTTTGTCGAAAGCTTTCTCTGAATCTATTGAGATGATCATATGGTTTTTCTCCTTCAGTTTGTTAATATGGTGTATCACGTTGATTGATTTGCGTATATTGAAGAATCCTTGCATTCCTGGAATAAACCCCACTTGATCATGGTGTATGATCCGTTTAATGTGCTGTTGGATTCTGTTTGCTGGTATTTTGTTGAGGATTTTTGCATCTATGTTCATCAGTGATATTGGACTGTAGTTTTCTTTCTTTGTGACATCCTTGTCTGCTTTTGGTATCAGTGTGATGGTGGCCTTGTAGAATGAGTTTGGGAGTGTTTCTCCCTCTGCTATATTTTGGAAGAGTTTGAGAAGGATAGGTGTTAGCTCTTCTGTAAATGTTCGATAGAATTCGCCTGTGAAGCCATCTGGTCCTGGGCTTTTGTTTGTTGGAAGATTTTCAATCACAGTTTCAATATCAGTGCTTGTGATTGGTCTGTTCATATTTTCTATTTCTTCCTGACTCAGTGTTGGCAGGTTGTGCATTTCTAAGAATTTCTCCATTTCTTCCAGGTTGTCCATTTTATTGGCATAGAGTTGCTTGTAGTAATCTCTCGTGATCTTTTGTATTTCTGCAGTGTCAGTTGTTACTTCTCCTTATTCATTTCTAATTCTATTAATTTGAGTCTTCTCCCTTTTTTTCTTGATGAGTCTGGCTAATGGTTTTTCAATTTTGTTTATCTTCTCAAAGAACCAGCTTTTAGTTTTATTGATCTTTGCTATCATTTCCTTCATATCTTTTTCATTTATTTCTGATCTGATTTTTATGATTTCTTTCCTTCTGCTAACTTTGGGGTTTTTTTGTTCTTCTTTCTCTAAGTTCTTTAGGTGCAAGGTTAGGATTTTTATTTGAGATGTTTCTTGTTTCTTAAGGTAGGATTGTATTGCTATAAACTTCACTCTTAGAACTGCTTTTGCTGCATCCCGTAGGTTTTGGGTCGTCATGTCTCCATTGTCATTTGTTTCTAGGTATTTTTTTTATTTCCTCTTTGATTTCTTCAGTGATCACTTCGTTATTAAGTAGTGTATCGTTTAGCCTCCATGTGTTTGTATTTTTTACAGATCTTTTCCTGTAATTGATATCTAGTCTCATAGCATTGTGGTCAGAAAAGATACTTGATACAGTTTCAATATTGTTAAGTTTACCAAGGCTTGATTTGTGACCCAAGATATGATCTATCCTGGAGAATATTCCATGAGCACTTGAGAAAAATGTGTATTCTGTTGTTTTTGGATGGAATGTCCTATAAATATCAATTAAGTCCATCTTGTTTAATGTATCATTTAAAGCTTGTGTTTCCTTATTTATTTTCATTTTGGATGATCTGTCCATTGGTGAAAGTGGGGTGTTAAAGTCTCCTACTATGAATGTGTTACTGTCAATTTCCCCTTTTATGGCTGTTAGTATTTGCCTTATGTATTGAGGTGCTCCTATGTTGGGTGCATAAATATTTACAATTGTTATATCTTCTTCTTGGATCGATCCCTTGATCATTATGTAGTGTCCTTCTTTGTCTCTTCTAATAGTCTTTATTTTGAAGTTTATTTTGTCTGATATGAGAATTGCTACTCCAGCTTTCTTTTGGTTTCCATTTGCATGAAATATCTTTTTCCATCCCCTTACTTTCAGTCTGTATGTGTCTCTAGGTCTGAAGTGGGTGTCTTGTAGACAGCAAATATATGGGTCTTGTTTTTGTATCCATTCAGCCAATCTGTTTCTTTTGGTGGGAGCATTTAGTCCATTTACATTTAAGGTAATTATCGATAAGTATGTTCCTATTCTCATTTTCTTAATTGTTTTCGGTTCATTATTGTAGGTCTTTTCCTTCTCTTGTGTTTCTTGCCTAGAGAAGTTCCTTTAGCAGTTGTTGTAAAGCTGATTTGGTAGTGCTGAACTCTCAGCTTTTGCTTGTCTGTAAAGGTTTTAATTTCTCCATCAAATCTGAATGAGATCCTCGCTGGGTAGAGTAATCTTGGTTGCAGGTTTACTCCTTCATCACTTTAAATATGTCCTGCCAGTCCCTTCTGGCTTGCAGAGTTTCTGCTGAAAGATCAGCTGTTAACCTTATAGGGATTCCCTTTTGTGTTATTTGTTGTTTTTCCCTTGCTGCTTTTAATATGTTTTCTTTTTATTTAATTTTTCACAGTTTGATTAATGTGTGTCTTGCCATATTTCTCCTTGGATTTATCCTGTATGGGACTCTCTGTGCTTCCTGGGCTTGATTAACTATTTCCTTTCCCATATTAGGGAAGTTTTCAACTATAATCTCTTTAAATATTTTCTCAGTCCCTTTCTTTTTCTCTTCTTCTTCTGGGACCCCTATAATTCGAATGTTTGTGCATTTAATGTTGTCCCAGAGGTCTCTGAGACTGTCCTCAGTTCTTTTCATTCTTTTTTCTTTATTTTGCTCTGCAGTAGTTACTTCCACTATTTTATCTTCCAGGTCACTTATCCGTTCTTCTGCCTCAGTTATTCTGCTATTGATTCCACCTAGAGTATTTTTAATTTCATTTATTGTGTTGTTCATCGTTGTTTGTTTCCTCTTTAGTTCTTCTAGGTCCTTGTTAAATGTTTCTTGCATTTTGTCTATTCTATTTCCAAGATTTTGGATCATCTTTACTATCATTATTCTGAATTCTTTTTCAGGTAGACTGCCTATTTCCTCTTCATTTGTTAGGTCTGGTGGGTTTTTATCTTGCTCCTTCATCTTCTGTGTGTTTTTTGTCTTCTCATTTTGCTTATCTTACTGTGTTTGGGGTCTCCTTTTTGTAGGCTGCAGGTTCGTAGTTCCTCTTGTTTTTGGTTTCTGTCTCCAGTGGCTAAGGTTGGTTCAGTGGGTTGTGTAGGCTTCCTGGTGGAGGGGACTAGTGCCTGTGTTGTGGTGGATGAGGCTGGATCTTGTCTTTCTGGTGGGCAGTTACACGTCTGGTGGTGTGTTTTGGGGTGTCTGTGGCCTTATTATGATTTTAGGCAGCCTCTCTGCTAATGGGTGGGGTTGTGTTCCTGTCTTGCTAGTTTTTGGCATAGGGTGTCCAGTACTGAAGCTTGCGTGTCGTTGAGTGAAGCTGAGTGCTGGTGTTGAGATGGAGATCTCTGGGAGATTTTCACCATTTGATATTATGTGGAGCTGGGAGGTCTCTTGTGGACCAGTGTCCTGAAGTTGGCTCTCCCACCTCAGAGGCACAGCACTGACTCCTGGCTGGAGCACTTTCATCCACACGACTCAGAATAAAAGGGAGAAAAAGTAGAAAGAAAGAATTAGTAAAAGTAGAAAGAAAGAGAGAGAGAGAGAGAGAAAGAGAGGCGGGAGGGAGGAAGGAAGGAAGGAAGGAGGGAAGGTAGGACAAAAAGAAAGAGGGTAAAGTAAAATAAAATAAAGTAAGATAAAATATAATAAAGTTATTAAAATAAAAAATAATTATTAAGAGAAAAAAAAGAGAAAAAAATTTTTTTAAAATGGACGGATAGAACCCTAGGACAAATGGTGGAAGCAACACTATACAGACAAAATCTCACACAGAAGCATACACATACACACTCACAAAAAGAGGAAAAGGGGAAAAAATCATAAATCTTGCTCTCAAAGTCCACCTCCTCAATTTGGGATGATTCATTGTCTAAAGGAGGGAAGGAGGGAGGGAGGGAGGAAGGGAAGGAAGGAAGGAAAGAAGATAAAATAAAATAAAATAAGGCTATTAAAGCAAAAAATTATCATTAAGAAAAAATTTTTTTAAAAAAAGGATGGATAGAACCCTAGGACAAATGGTGGAAGCAAAGCTATACAGACGAAGTCTCACACAGAAGCATACAAATACACACTCACAAAAAGAGGAAAAGGGGAAAAAATCCTAAATCTTGCTCTCAAAGTCCACCTCCTCAATTTGGGATGATTCGTTGTCTATTCAGGTATTCCACAGATGCAGGGTACATCAAGTTGATTGTGGAGCTTTAATCCGCTGCTTCTGAGGCTGCTGGGAGGGATTTCCCTTTCTCTTTGTTCTCACAGCTCCCGGGGCTCAGCTTTGGATTTGGCCCCGCCTCTGCGTGTAGGTCGCCGGAGGGCGTCTGTTCTTCGCTCAGACAGGACGGGGTTAAAGGAGCCGCTGATTCGGGGGCTCTGGCTCACTCAGGCCGGGGGGGAAGGGAGGGGCATGGAATGCGGGGCGAGCCTGCGGCGGCAGAGGCCGGCGTGACGTTGCAGCAGCCTGAGGCGCACCGTGCGTTCTCCTGGGGAAGTTGTTCCTGGATCCCAGGACCCTGGCAGTGGCGGGCTGCACAGGCTCCCCGGAAGGGGTGTGTGGATAGTGACCTGTGCTCACACACAGGCTTCTTGGTGGCGGCAGCAGCAGCCTTAGCGTCCCATGCCCGTCTCTGGGGTCCACGCTTTTAGCCGCGGCTCGTGCCCGTCTCTGGAGCTCCTTTAAGCAGCGCTCTTAATCCCCTCTCTTCGTGCACCAGGAAACAAAGAGGGAAGAAAAGGTCTCTTGCCTCTTCGGCAGGTCCAGACTTTTCCCCGGACTCCCTCCCGGCTAGCCGTGGTGCACTAACCCCCTGCAGGCTGTGTTCTCGCCGCCAAGCCCAGTCCTCTCCCTGAGATCCGACTGAAGCCCGAGCCTCAGCTCCCAGCCCCGCCCACCCCGGCGGGGGATGAGACAAGCGTCTCGGGCTGGTGAGTGCCGGTCGGCACCGATCCTCTGTGCGGGAATCTCTCCGCTTTGCCCTCCTCACCCCTGTTGCTCTGCTCTCCTCCGCGGCC
Organism: Monodon monoceros; assembly: GCF_005190385.1. Taxonomy (NCBI): domain Eukaryota; kingdom Metazoa; phylum Chordata; class Mammalia; order Artiodactyla; family Monodontidae; genus Monodon; species Monodon monoceros. Next base: position 35,968,892 of record NW_021703771.1, on the reverse strand, counting down.
CCAAAGCTTTCCCCCTCCGCCACCCGCAGTCTCCGCCCACGAAGGGGCTTCCTAGTGTGTGGAAACCTTTCCTCCTTCACAGCTCCCTCCCACTGGTGCAGATCCCGTCCCTATTCTTTGTCTCTGTTTTTTCTTTTTTCTTTTGCCCTACCCAGGTACGTGGGGGTTCCTTGCCTTTTGGGAGGTCTGAGGTCTTCTGCCAGCGTTCAGTAGGTGTTCTGTAGGAGTTGTTCCACGTGTAGATATATTTCTGGTGTATCTGTGGGAAGCAGCATCTTTTCTTAAGAAGTCTGATGGAACGCTCTATTTCTTTTCCTCACGTGGTAAATACTCAAACATAGAATTATCATAAAATGAATCATCGAAAGAGAGCCATTTGAATTTTTTCCAAGACAGCTGTGTCCGAAAAGACTCTTTCCTCCGAAGAAAGTTCTCAAGTTTCAATATTTCATTCTACCCAAGTTCCAGAACTTTCTTTCCTTTATCTTGTTTGCCTGCACCATCATTCTGCAAGTTCTCCCAGCGGATCTGTGTGCTGGTGTTACCTCTGGTCCAAAAGAGTTTTAGGCTGCTCCCTTACAGTATCTTTAGATTTAATTCATTAACATTCTTTCTGATACAGAAACATAAAGATGAGAAACTAATATAATTTGTCCCCTTGAGTGTAATTACTTTTTATTAATGTGACAGAGAAACATAATATTTTAAAAATACATATGTCTAGTATACCAAGCTTTTCAGAGCTTAGATTTGGTTGCAAATAAATGAACACTAAGCCTTAGATATTTATTTTTCTTTCTATGTTGATATGTGTATAGGTAAATCAAAAGAACATTTCTTTGAACTGTTATATCCTGGAATATACACTGACTTATGGTGAGTTAATACACTAATCTGAGGTGTTGTGAAGAAGATCTCTTTTGTCATATAGATGCTGTATTCTATGAGTATGTCCTGAAACCTACACAAATTTTCTTTTCCTGAGTGTTCTGAATCTTGCAGCAGTCACTCAGTCTGTTGGTGGTTGTTATTGTTGTTTTATACTGTAATGCCCAAATACTACTTTGTACCAGGCCCTCCCTGCACACATTGGTCACTCAATAAGTACTGTGGACAGACTGACAAAGCCTGAACTGTATATCCTCAATGATTTACTTTTTATTTTGTATGTACTTACTGGCAATATTTGGGGGAATTGTCAAGGTGACTTTTCCCTCTAAAGAAGAAATAGCTGTTGCTTGAAAACCAGACAAATCCAAGAAACAGGCAGAGGGTAGGTTTGGACAGGGAAGGAATGAGGGATGATGCTGGGCAAAGAGGCTTAGGTGTCTCTCCATAAGGATGCATATTGATTAGAGTGGAGGAGTAGTCCTGGCACTTCACAGCTGTCATCGCAACCATAGAGCAGAAGGTTTGTTTTCAGGAAGTGACTAGTGGAATTTCCCAACTGCAGACATTTAATCTGTTAGGTGGGGCATGTGGCAGTTACTAATTGCCTCTGGGTTATGACAGAGAATGTCCATAAATCAGACCATTCTTCTGAAGGGAGCAGGCCATGGTGGGGGATTCGTGTTCCTGAACAAGGCTGGAGGAGTCCAGTGGTACCCCCGAAAGAAACTTTAATTCTTAAAAACCCACAGCCCTGTAATGCTGGAATAAACGGAGAAATAAATGATTCAAAGAGTACAATTCAGGGCTTTCCTGGTGGCGCAGTGGTTGAGAGTCCGCCTGCCGATGCAGGGGACACAGGTTCGTGCCCCGGTCCGGGAAGATCCCACATGCCGCGGAGCGGCTGGGCCCGTGAGCCATGGCCGCTGAGCCTGCGCATCCAGAGCCTGTGCTCTGCAACGGGAGAGGCCACAACAGTGAGAGGCCCGTGTACCGCCAAAAAAAAAAAAAAAAAAACCCAGAATGCTGAAGTAGACACCATCAAATGATGTACTTTCTGAAGGAGAGAAGAAAATAAAATAGAAAGGAGAAAAATCTTCTTCTCCAAATAAAACCATAATTAAAACAGCTTTGGAGGCGTCAGGTTATCATTCCACTGCTATTTTCCCCAATCTGTTTTATTTGTAGAAGTCAAGGGAGAAGAAATCCATCCATAGAAGAAGCTTCACAGAGTAAAAAGATGTGTTAGGGTTCCACTACCCAATAAATTCCCCACAGGCACCTAAAACTGCATTTGGATTCTCAATGGCATGGAACACAGAGATCTTTGAATATTGATCTCTAGCTCCTAAGTATATCAGGTCCTCCAAAATTTCCTCCCAGGTTAATCTTCTTAGTGGACCCCATTCTCCCCATGGCACTGAATTGTCACCTGATCCTTTCTGTCCCGTGGAAATGAGAGGAATTTCCATCAAAGGAGGAATTATTTTATTCGAGAGCAGAGACCTAAAATAAGACTTTCCCGGGGAACCCATTTGTGTGGATAGGAAACCTCCTAGAATTCTGACCTTGCTCTCTTAGGCTCTAAAGCTTCCCTCTTGGCAGTTTTCTAGGCAGGCTTCGTGACTGTTCCTTTTGACCCCAGCGAGGTCAGGCCAGCATGTGTTTAAGTGAAACCCTGCACCTTCCCTACTGAGTAGCCCAACATAATTTACTATTTCATGTTTTGCTCCAGAGTTTGCCTCACCTCTTCTTTCTTCTTTCTTCTATTATCTCCAATCCCTTAACCTGTATTCTTGATACCCCAGGCTTCCCATCTCTCCCCTAAACATCCCCTCTCCATTCCACGCCATCAGTACAACTCTGTGTATAAGTGTAACTCAGTAGCCAATGATAACGAACCACTTAAGCCTTCTCACCTCGTTTTCCCCATGAGACAGTTGAACTGAAGAATGTCGTGGGCTTTGCTTTACAAGAACCGGGAATCCCAAACCTACCTCCTTCAAAAATGTTAATACTAGATTGAACCAAAGAATGGGAAGAAAAAGGATCAGTCTGTCTAGCTGAGACAACAGATATCCATGCCGCCCCTGCCACCCATTGAGGAGATTAAATATACCTACTTTTTAAAAATCTCAAGCTATCTGACCACGTGGCATACAGGTATTTTACAAGATATATGAGAACTCCTATGTCCTCAAGTTTTATACCATAGAAAAAATCCTCAGTGTCTTCCAAGCTAAACCAAAGAAACGGAGTTTACTTGACTTGCCTCTGCTAGTTTCATCTGTTCAATCAAGTTCAGCTCTGTGCTGTTATATATACGGAGTGAGGGGCTTTATTGTATCTCCCCTCTATTTAGTGATGCATTCTGTCTCCTATGCGCATAACACTTTTGCTTCAGTTATGACCCTTGATTTGAAACTTTCCATTCTCTGAATAGGACGGAAAAAATAACTGGGCAAATCTTGGCCAGTCTTATAAAAATCCACAGATGCCTCTCTGAATAAAACAGTTCAAAACTACAGGCCAATATCACTGATGAACTTAGATGCAAAAATACTCAACAAAATACCAGCAAACAGAATCCAACAGCACATTAAAAGGATCATACACCATGATAAAGTGGGGTTTATTCCAGGAATGCAAGGATTCTTCAATATATGCAAATCAATCAACATGATACACCATATTAACAAATTGAAGGAGAAAAACCATATGATCTTCTCAATAGATGCAGAGAAAGCTTTTGGCAAAATTCAACACCCATTTATGATAAAAGCCCTCCAGAAAGTAGGCACAGAGGGAACTTTCCTCAACATAATAAAGGCCATATATGACAAACCCACAGCCAACATCATCCTCAATGGTGAAAAACTGAAACCATTTCCACTAAGATCAGGAACAAGACAAGGTTGCTCACTCTCACCAGTATTATTCAACATAGCTTTGGAAGTTTTAGCCACAGCAATCAGAGAAGAAAAAGAAATGGAATCCAAATCAGAAAAGAAGAAGTAAAGCTGTCACTGTTGGCTGATGACATGATACTATACATAGACAATCCTAAAGATCCTACCAGAAAACTACTAGAGCTAATCAATGAATTTGGTAAAGTGGCAGGATACTAAATTAATGCACAGAAATCTCTTGCATTCCTAAACACTAATGATGAAAAATCCGAAGGTGATATTAAGAAAACACTCCCATTTACCATTGCAACAAAAAGAATAAAATATCTAGGAATAAACCTACCTAAGGAGACAAAAGACCTGTATGCAGAAAATTATAAGACACTGATGAAAGAAATTAAAGATGATATAAATAGATGGAGAGATATATCATGTTCTTGGATTAGAAGAATCAACATTGTGAAAATGACTCTACTACCCAAAGCAATCTACAGATTCAATGCAATCCCTTTCAAACTACCACTGGCATTTTTCACAGAACTAGAACAAAAGCTTTCACAATTTGTATGGAAACAAAAAAGACCCCGAATAGCCAAAGCAATCTTGAGAACAAAAAATGGAGCTGGAGGAATCAGGCTTGCTGACTTCAGACTATACTACAAAGCTACAGCAATCAAGACAGTATGGTACTGGCACAAAAACAGAAAGATAGATCAATGGAACAGGCTAGGAAGCCCAGAAATAAACCCACACACGTATGGTCACATTATCTTTGAAAAAGGAGGCAAGAATATACAGTGCAGAAAATACAGCCTCTTCAATAAGTGGTGCTGGGACAGCTACATGTAAAAGTATGAAATTAGAACACTCCCTAACACCATACACAAAAATAAATTCAAAATGGATTAAAGACCTAATGTAAGGCCAGACACTATCAAACTCTTAGAGGAAAACATAGGCAGAACACTCTATGACATAAATCACAGCAAGAGAAATGGAAATAAAAACAAAAATAAACAAATGGGACCTACTGAAACTTAAAAGCTTTTGCACAGCAAAGGAAACCATAAACAAGACCAAAAGACAACCCTCAGAATGGGAGAAAATATTTGCAAATGAAGCAACTGACAAGGGATTAATCTCCAAGATTTACAAGCAGCTCATGCAGCTCAATAACAAAAAAACAAACAACCCAATCCAAAAATGAGCAGAAGACTTAAATAGACATTTCTCCAAAGAAGATATATAGATTGCCAACAAACACGTAAAAGAATGCTCAACATCATTAGTCATTACAGAAATGCAAATCAAAACTACAATGAGATATCATCTCACACTGGTCAGAATGGCCATCATCAAAAAATCTAGAAACAATAAATGCTGGAGAGGGTGTGGAGAAAAGAGAACCCTCTTGCACTGTTGGTGGGAATGTAAATTGATACAGCCACTATGGAGAACAGTATGGAGGTTGCTTAAAAAACTAAAAATGGAACTACCATATGAGCCAGCAATCCCACTACTGGGCATATACCCTGAGAAAACCATAATTCAAAAAGAGTCATGTACCAAAATGTTCATTGCAGCTCTATTTACAATAGCCAGGAGATGGAAGCAACCTAAGTGTCCATCATTGGATGAATGGATAAAGAAGATGTGGCACATATATACAATGGAATATTACTCAGCCATAAAAAGAAATGAAATTGAGATATTTGTAGTGAGGTGGATGGACCTAGAGTCTGTCATACAGAGTGAAGTAAGTTAGGAAGAGAAAAACAAATACTGTATGCTAACACATATATATGGAAGAAAAGAAAAAAAAAGAAAAAAAGAAAAAGGTCATGAAGAACCTAGGGGTAAGACGGGAATAAAGACACAGACCTACTAGAGAATGGACTTGAGGATATAGGGAGGGGGAAGGGTAAGCTGGGAGAATGTGAGAGAGTGGTGTGGACATATATACACTACCAAACGTAAAATAGATAGCTACTGGGAAGCAACCGCATAGCACGGGGAGATCAGCTCGGTGCTTTGTGAGCACCTAGAGAGGTGGGATAGGGATGGTGGGAGGCAGGGAGATGCAAGAGGGAAGAGATATGGGGATATATGTATATGTATAACAGATTCACTTTGTTATAAAGCAGAAAGTAACACACCATTGTAAAGCAATTATACTCCAATAAAGATGTTTTAAAAAAATAGAGGCTTTCCACTCTAACTTTCATCTACCAGATGAGGTGGCTGAGGGGGAAGGAGGAAGTGGATCACCGGCTACAATCAAGTTTTGATCCCAGCTCTCACCCAAGCGCCACCCACAAACACCATCTAAAGCAGGACCGTTTGTTAGCACTTCAGTCATGAGCACTGTAATTAAGATTCCACAGTTCACTTCTGGTGTCAAACGGAGTTTTTTTGTTTTCTGTTCTTTTAAATTTAGGGTTTTTTTTTCTTTTTGGCTGCGTTGGGTCTTCGTTGCTGCGTGCGGGCTTTCTCTAGTTGCGGCGAGCGGGGGCTACTCTTTGTTGCGGTGTGCAGGCTTCTCATTGCGGTGGCTTCTCTTGTGGCTCGCGGGCTCTAAAGCGCGTGAGCTCAGTAGCTGTGGTGCACGGGCTTAGTTGCTCCGTGGCATGTGGGATCTTCCCGGACTAGGGCTTGAACCTGTGTCCCCTGCATTGGCAGGCGGATTCTTAACCACTGCGCCCCCGGGGAAGCCCCTCAAACACTGGTTTTAATGGAAATAATTTATATGGCATCTTCTCTGTGAAGAAGCATAGGGCCATTTGGACTCTAGCCTCTGAACACTGGTCTGAGCACAGGTCCGTGCTGCAGGATGGAAAGCTTGCAACAGACCCCACTGAGATGGAAGCTACAGATGTCACCCAGAACCTGTAGCAGTGAAGAACTTCGGCACGTTAGGAAAGAAAGTGAAGAGGAATGTTTTCCCTTCTGCCCTTTCTCTAACAACTGTGTCAAACCTGAAAATGTGGCTCCAATCCTTTTCAGAACTATTATTTTCTTTACAGCAAAGTTCTAAAAACTTGGTTTCTTTTGATTTCTGCCCCCCGGCAGGAAAATGACACATTTGGGGCCAAGGCATTAAAGCAGGGTCTCTTGGGAGAAGGGAGAAGGCTATTGCTTTCCAGCCCACAAACAGTTGCAGGTGCAAAAAATGTGCACACGAAAAGGGAGGTCTGCTAGAGGCCCCTTTTAAACTGCAGCCTTTTAAGTTTAATAAATCTCTTTGCTCTTCCCTTTGTGGGCCGTGTGCTTCCCTCCCAGGATCAAATGCACATCCCAGTCCTCAATGTGGCCTCCAGAAGGAATCTTCATGTTTGTTGTGAAGTTTTCCGTAATTACATAATCGGTGAAGTCTGTGAGTTCGTGTTGAGAAGGTTGAAAAATTCAAGACTGGGGATTACGGTAACATAATTAGATGGCTTCCTGTAAGAGCCAAGTGATTTTTCCCTGGGCCGGACTCTGATTGGCTGCCCTCAGAGGCTTTCCTCTTGATCAGTGAATCACAGTTGGATGGACACTTCTGTTGGCCAACACTCCAAGGTGTTTTCACGGGGTTTGTTGGTGGTGTGGGTGAACTCTGCGTACTCTGCGTTGGTTTGATTGAGAAGGCAGGAGCCACGAAAACAGAGGGCTGTGGTTTCTTGAATGCCTTTGCATCTGTGTGTGACAGAGCCAGTGCTTAGCTTGTCTGGGCTGTGGTACCTTGACTCATCCAGCAGTGTCTAGAAGCCTGGATTCCTTGCCTCTTGGGGTTTTAGGGGCAGGAAGAAAGAGAATTTTGAAAGGAAAGACCACAGCTGAGTTTTAGGTGTGTAATAGCGTTTGGTACCTGATACGCATCATTTCTTGTGAATGTTTTCCAAGTCAGCTGGATGTTGATGATTATACATTAAAAACCAAACAGAACCAGAAATAGCCTTTTATTTTCCCGCAGTGTTAGTCTCTCAGAATCTGCTCTCCCAGTACCTAGCAGTCCTCTGAAATGATTATTCATGTGCTGTCTAAACCCTACCCCCTCTCTCTGCTGTTCAGTTCTTGTGTGTGTTTGCTATTTTAGCTCTGTCCTGACAGGTGCAGAGACTAGGAATCGCTTAAAAGCACAGGCCAAGATGTGATAGCAGCTGATTGTTTCCTAAAGGAAACCTTCATATCGTTACCTTGCTATCTAGCTGGTTTCCATGGAAACATCAACTGTCTGTCAGTGGTCTCAACCCAAAGGTGTAGCTATGAGATAAGAAAAGATGACTATGAGGGACATCTCTCCCTTTATTTTGTTCTGTAATAAAGAGCTAGACAGTCCGATTCTATACTTGATGCCAGAATTTAACATCTGATTTTAAAAAATACAGATGGGAACACAGGTGAGTCTCAGGTGGAAAGAGTATACATTTAATTTTCATTTTAATTTTCAGGGGCATCAGGACTGGTTCAATTGCCAATGACTATATTCATCAGGCACGAAATCCTTCTCCAAGCAGGTATTGATCAGAGTTTGGATCCTCAAGTAAAAATTTTCCAGAGGTCTCTCTTCATTGCATTGCACTGAGAGATTCTCTGACTCTGCCCGCTGGACCTTTCATTTCTGCTGCCATCCTACCACTCATTCATTCTGCCCAGTTTGCTCTCAGAGTAATTCTAACTACATAAATTTATACAGGGAAGCATCATCCCTCTTTTGCTATGTTCCCCAAGAGAATAAATAACATAAATGTATTTCTTAAATATTGAAAGAATCTCTTTGAAAGCAAACTGAGCCTTGTGCCTTTTTGAGAGGTAACTCCTTATAAGACATCTTACTTCTTGAGTAACAGCTGTTCTTGATTTTGTCTTTGCCAAATTTGAACTCCAAAGAATAAAACGGTTAATGATGTCTATATATACATATTTGCTCTTCTGCCTTATAAAATGAAAGATAAAAATTAGATTTGTTTGGAAGTCTCCAAATTTTAATGATTACAAAATGATCGCAAGAGTCCTCGTATCAATCAAACGTATGATAAAAGAAACAGAAACTTGACAAATCAAGAAGTTTAGCATTCCGGATTATGTTTAAGTAAAATGTGTTGCTGTAAATATGACCCATGTTTGAAAGAGATATACTTATGCTCATGCACAAAGACTAGTATAATAATTGTCAGTAGGATAATGAGAGAGAAAAATACTTTTTTTCTAGAGGTTTAAATGTCCTCCTTGTCAACTAGTGACATTTATAATACACTTTATGAGTTAAATTAATGATTTGCCAGTGTTTTCACTATCCATAATATATCCTTACTCCCGGGTTAATCAGTGACCAAATTCCTATAAAACTGATTATGTATAAAACTTCAATAGAAGAGAAAAACCTCCTTTCTAATATTGTTATATAATAATATATAATTATATAAAATCATATAACAATTTTTATTGTAAAAATTAACCAGAATAATTTAATCTTATTTTCTCTATCCATTATCTATGGCTATGTAACAAGTTATCCCCAAACTTACTGGCTTAAAACAACAAACGTTTATTATCTCATAGTTTCTGTGGTTCAGGAATCTGAGCATGGCTTTGCTGGATACCTCTGGCTCAAGGCCTCTCACAAGGCTACAATCAAGGTGTTGACTGGAGCCCCCAGCTTGGGGAGGATCCCCTCGGAGTTCACTCACTGGCAGAATTCAGCTCCTTGTGGACTGTTAGACTTGCTGGCTCTTGGCCAGAGACATCATTTTCTTGCTAAGTGGGCCTTTCTATTGGGCGGCTTACAACAAAGCAGCTGGCTTCCCTCTGCATAAGCCAGTAAGAGAGTGGGAGAGGCAAGTAAGATGGGAGCCATGTGCTTTTGTATCCTAATCTTGGAAACAGTATCCCATCTCTTTTGTCATAGTTTATAACTTAGAAGCAAGTCACTAGATACAGTCTGTGCTCAAAGGGAAAACATTACATAATGACATGATTATCAGGAGTCAGAGGTCATTAGGGGCCATCTTAAAGGTCAACTACCATACTTATCATCCACAGGGATTCCTGCTTCTTCCTTACAATTACCCACAGGCTCCGGTGATAATCAGAAATTGAGTCTTCTGGAAGGAATAGTACAAAATCTCAGTAAAGAGCAGTACTTTAGCTTTTTGCTGGTTCAAGAGTCTAAATTGTTAGTAGACACTCCTGTCTAATGGTCATGGTACTTCTAAAACCATTGCCCTTGACAATTAGCAGATGTGAGACTAATCTTACAGACACTGGCAAAGATAACCCATCCGTGTCTAAATTAAATGAAAAGGCCATTTGAAATTAGCTATCTATTGTACTCATGGTCTGTCTTGATATTAGTTGTCTATTATATTAGTTATCTATTGCTATAAAACACATTGCCCCAAACTTAAGGACTTAAAACAAACAAACATGTATTTCCTTTAGCACAGAGTTCTGTGGGTCAAGAATTTGGGAGTGGCTTGGCCAGGATGTTCTGGTTGGTGTCTCCCATGAGGTTGCAGTCAAGATGTCAGCTAAGGCTATAGTAATCTAAAGGCTCGACTGGAGGATCCACTTCCAAGGTGGCCACTCCTATGACTGGCAAGTTAATGTCAGCTGTTGGCAGCAGGTCTCAGTTCCTCACTGCATGGGCCTCCACAGGGCTGCTTGAGTGTCTTCATGACATGGCAGCTGGCTTTCCCCAGAGAGAGAAATCCAGATTGATTATGGGACATATGAAATATGTTTCAAATTTGAGTAATGATCCTTGTCTTAGTGTTTGTTCATGTTGCAGGCAAAATACGTATGATTGCCAGAGTATTAGGTTCCGCTGCACAGGACCTACCTTGTCAAATGGTTCAAAAAATATTCAGCTCCCAAAAAAGGTAAAAAAAATCCCAGAAAACTGTGATATCTGATCACCAATTGCCGAACCACAGTGCAAATTTGTTGGACCTAAGCCCATTTCCTGCCCTCTGAATCTCTTAGATGTTCCACAGAATTGCCAATACACAGGCCTCAGACAGGAGGAAGAGTTGTATAAAAGGATTGATTATACTTGGCAGAACTTCGAGAAGGAGTGCAAATATGATCAAATTACCAAAAAGTCCTGGGAGATTGTATCCATAAGACAAACAAAATAAAACCAATGCTGAAGGGCTCAACAAAAGACTTGGAGCTCACATTGGTAGAGAGACTCGGTTTGTCAAGACAGGCAGAGTGGCTTTTAGGGGGTGGAGAATTAGGGCTCCCAGGTATGGCTATCTATAGCAGCAAGAGTCTCTGACAAACCTTGATGGGACCTTGATTTGTTAAAATATCATCCAGAGACCACTGGCACACACCTGTAGTAAAAGAAAAAAAAAAGAAAAAAAGGTTGATTTAGCCTGCAGAAAAAGACAATACAAAGCAGAAGAGTGAGTCAAATATAGTACAAACCATGGAGTGAGTCCAAAGTGGGGGAGCACAGGGTAAGGTTTCTGTAGGACCTGGGGGCTGGAATTAGTCACAAGATGGTCTTGGCATGGATTATTTAGAACCTGTGAACCAGGCAAGTTGCTGGAAGAGTCAGTGGTCTCAGTTTTAGAACATAAGACCTTTTCAGAGTTATTGTTACATCATTCTATGGTTCTATCTTGGAGCATACGCATTTAAACAAAGAGATATACAATTTTGACCTTAAGTCATTTATCTGTTTTACTAGTCATAGTGCAGACTATTTTGTAAGCTATGTTTTCTGTTTCAACTGTCATCCTCAATCTGTATAAGGGAATCTGAACTAGCCCCTTCCCACGCCTTCATGTTCCATGAGGAAGCCTCTAGCCAAGGTGTATTTGATGAAAAGAATCCCTTTCCTCTACTTGTGCTGTTTCTTTTTCCCGGCAAGACTCAGCCCCAAGCTTGAGGGGAAAGGAAGAGCTCAAAACTGGATCAGTTCTATCACTGCCTTTGCAAACAGTGTTTTCTCTAACTATAATTCCACTGCAAAATTCTACTCTTTAATACCCAGCTCAAAATTGCATCCTTTAAAAAGTATTTTCCAATGTCTCTTCCTTCTCTCCTCCCCATCTTCAGCTCCCACCCCTGACTTGGAGGATAAAATTATGCTCCCTATGTGTTCCTGGTTCTTAGTAGTCCGCTTGGTACACAGTAGATGCTTAGTATATATTTTTGAACTGCGTTGGTAATACCTAATTAATTTGGTAGTAGATATTATTAAAATACTTTGATATTACTGTTACTTCAGCTCTTTCTAAGTTCTCTCCTCTCTGATTTCCTATTGCACAGTTTGGCATTGTTGTTCTCTGACAGTTTCATACATATTAGTTTTGTTTGTCTTGTATTCCAGTTATTAATAAATTGTGAGCTCTTAGGGACAATTTCTTTTACTGGGTCGGCACCCTCCACCCCACTCCCATGCCCCTTCAGACTTAAGACGATTCTCATACTTCCTAAATATTTGTTGGTTTTGAGCCTATTTTGAGATATTAGCTTATGTTTTCTCCTGTATTTTCCCTACCCTTCATTTTATCCCATTCAAGAAGGCAGTTGGCCCAAACTTCATTGCCTCAGGGAAGAGTTGAGGCCAGGTGTGAAGCAGGAGTAGAGCATCAGCCATTGTGCATTTTTCCCCAAAGGCCTAAACACTAAGTTGAATGGAGAAAGTTTGGAGAGGGAAATAAAGAATGGGATTCCCAGGTACAGACAGGGCAAGTGGAGAAAGGAGGCAATTGTCAGGTCCCCCTTCCACTGCCTCCAGCTTAAAATAATAATAATAATAATGACGTGATGGAGAATGTGGAGAGGAGAGAGAGACAGTTCTGGGGGTCCAGGAAAGGTATGGACTCAGGTCCTGCCTGCAAGGCACAATTCCAAAGCAGTGTAAAACCTTCAAAGAGGAATGGATAGAGAGCGATGGCGGGTTTGACTGTGAGAGACCCTGTGGTGGATCGTTCTCTACATTCGGTGTTTGTGGGGAACATTCCGTATGAGGCTACTGAAGAGCAATTAAAGGACCTCTTTTCTGAGGTTGGGCCTGTTGTTAGTTTCAGGTTGGTATATGATAGGGAGACAGGAAAGCCAAAAGGTTGCGGCTTCTGTGAATACCAAGACCAGGAGACAGCACTTAGTGCCATGCGAAACCTAAATGGGTGTGAATTCAGTGGGAGAGCACTTCGAGTGGACAGTGCTGCCAGCAAAAAGAAAAAAGAAGAGCTGAAGAGCCTTGGCACTGGTGCCCCTGTCATTGAGTCACCTTATGGAGAGACCATCAGCCCTGAGGATGCCCCTGAGTCCATTAGCAAAGCAGTTGCCAGTCTTCCACCAGAGCAAATGTTTGAGCTGATGAAACAAATGAAGCTCTGTGTCCAGAATAGTCCTCAGGAAGCACGGAACATGTCGCTTCAGAACCCTCAACTGGCTTATGCTTTGCTCCAAGCCCAGGTAGTGATGAGAACTGTGGATCCAGAAATTGCCTTGAAAATTCTGCATCGCCAGACAAATATCCCAACACTGATTGCAGGCAACCCTCAGACAGTCCATAGCGCTGGACCTGGCTCAGGATCCAATGTGTCGATAAACCAACAGAATCCTCAGGCCCCTCAGGCCCAGTCTTTGAGTGGTATGCATGTCAATGGCGCACATCCTCTGATGCAAGCTTCTCTGCAGGCTGGAGTTGCAGCACCGGGGCAGATACCAGCGATCGTAACAGGACCTGGCCCTGGTTCCTTAGCGCCTGGAGGAGGAATACAGGCCCAGGTTGGAATGCCAGGCAGTGGACCAGTGTCCATGGAGTGGGCACAAGTGCCGATGTAAGACCCCAGAGCAGCTATGCAGCGTGGGCCCTTGTCTGCCAACGTCCCAACTCCTCGAGGTCTGTTGGGAAACGCTCCAAATGACCCACGCAGAGGCACTTTCCTTTCTGTAACTGGAGAGGTAGAGCCTAGAGGTTACCTGGGACCACCTTATCAAGGTCTGCCCATGCACCGTGTCCCTGGCCCTGACAGCCGCGGCCCACCCCCACATGAGATGAGGGGAGGGCCATTAGCTGAGTCCAGACCTCTAATGGCAGAGCCAAGAGGACCCGTGCTAGATCAGAGGGGTCCACCATTGGATGGCAGAGGTGGAAAAGATCCCCGAGGCATAGATGCACGAGGGATGGAGGCACGAGCCATGGAGGCAAGAGGATTAGATGTTAGAGTATTGGAAGCCCATGCGATGGAGGCCCGTGCAATGGAGGCCCGTGCAGTGGAAGTCAGAGGAATTGAGGCCAGGAGCACGGATACAAGGGGCCCAGTCCCAGGGCCTAGAGGCCCTATACCTAGTGGAATCCAGGTCCCAGTCCAATTAATATGGGGGCAGCTGGCCCCCAGGGATCCAGATATGTTCCAGTCATGCAAGAAGTGAGCATTCAGGGTGGAGGCCAGCCTGGTGGCTTTAGTCCTGCCCGGAACCAAGTCACAACACAGGACCATGAGAAGGCTGCTTTGATCATGCAGGTTCTTCAACTAACTGCAGACCAGATCACCAAGCTTCCTCCAGAGCAGAGACAGAGTATGCTGATCTTAAAGGAACAAATACAGATGTCTACTGGAGCTCCTTAAAATGTTTTCAGAACTACCTGGTGACAAATCTGGAAATTAATTCCATAACTTGGTTGAAATGTTGCAAAAAGATGATTTCTGCATCCTACCCTTTGAATGACTCAAATTGGTGCCAGGTGGGGGACTCGCATCACCTTCTCTCAGAACAAAATCGGTTCATTCTGTTGTCTCAGTTTATATGTTTTCTGTGACTTGAAATAAAATTTGAACACAATTTTAGTATATTGCAGATTGATATACATGACCTTTGTGCTTTTAGAAGGCTGAACACCAAGGGTGAAACCTTACATGTGTTTTCTACCCTTACTGCAGTATTGTACTGCTTTTTTAACATCTTTATTGGATTATAATTGCTTTACAATGGTGTGTCACTTTCTGCTTTATAACAAAGTGAATCTGTTATACATATACATATATCCCCATATCTCTTCCCTCTTGCATCTCCCTCCCTCCCTATCCCACCCCTCTAGGTGGTCACAAAGCACCGAGCTGATCTCTCTGTGCTATGCAGCTGCTTCCCACTAGCTATCTATTTAACATTTGGTAGTGTATATATGTCCATGCCACTCTCTCACTTTCTCCCAGCTTACACTTCCCCCTCCCGATATCCTCAAGTCCATTCTCTAGTAGGTCTGCATCTTTATTCCCGTCTTGCTCCTAGGTTCTTCATGAACTTTTTTTTTGGATTCTATATCTATGTGTTAGCATACGGTATTTCTTTTTCTCTTTCTGACTTACTTCACTCTGTATGACAGACTCTAGGTCCATCCACCTCACTACAAATAACTCAATTTCGTTTCTTTTTATGGTGCTATCCTACATATATATTCCATTGTATATATGTGCCACATCTTCTTTATCCATTCATCTGTTGATGGACACTTGGGTTGCTTCCGTGTTCTGGCTATTGTAAATAGAGCTGCAATGAATATTTTGGTACATGACTCTTTAGAATTATGGTTTTCTCAGGGTATATGCCGAGTAGTGGGATTGCTGGGTCGTATGGTAGTTCTATTTTTAGTTTTATAAGGAACCTCCATACTGTTCTCCACAGTGGCAGTATCAATTTACATTCCCACAAACAGTGCAAGAGGGATCTCTTTTCTCCACACCCTCTCCAGCATTTATTGTTCCTAGATTTTTTGATGATGGCCACTCTGACCAGTGTAAGATGATATCTCATTCTAATTTTGACTTGCATTTCTCTAATGAGTAATGATGTTGAGCACTCTTTCATGTGTTTGTTGGTAGGCTGTATAATTTCTGCAGAGAAATGTCTATTTAGGTCTTCCGCCCATTTTTGGATTAGGTTGTTTGTTTTTTTGATACTGAGCTGCACGAGCTGCTTGTAAATTTTGGAGATTAATCCTTTGTCAGTTGCTTCACTTGCAAACACTTTCTCCCATTCTGAGAGTTGTCTTTTGGTCGTGTTTATGGTTTCCTTTGCTGTGCAAAAGGTTTTAAGTTTCATTAGGTCCCATTTGTTTATTTTTGTTTTTATTTCCATTTCTCTAGGAGGTGGGTCAAAAAGGATCTTGCTGTGATTTATGTCATAGAGTGTTCTGCCTATGTTTTCCTCTAAGAGTTTGATAGTGTCTGGCCTTACATTTAGGTCTTTAATGCATTTTGAGTTTATTTTTGTGTATGGTGTTAGGGAGTGTTCTAATATCATTCTTTTACATGTAGCTGTCCAGTTTGCCCAGCACCACTTATTGAAGAGGCTGTCTTTTCTCCACTGTACATTCTTGCCTCATTTGTCAAAGATAAGGTGACCATATGTGCATGGATTTGTCTCTGGGCTTTCAATCCTGTTCCATTGATCTATATTTCTGGTTTTGTGCCAGTACCGTACTGTCTTGATTACTGTAGCTTTGTAGTATAGTCTGAAGTCAGGGAGCCTGATTCCACCAGCTCCGTTTTTCTTTCTTAAGATTGCTTTGGCTATTCCGGGTCTTATGTGTTTCCATACAAATTGTGAAATTTTTTGTTCTAGTTCTGTGAAAAATGCCATTGGTAGTTTGATAGGGATTACACTGAATCTGTAGATTGCTTTGGGTAGTATAGTCATTTTCACAATGTTGATTCTTCCAATCCAAGAACATGGTATATCACTCCATCTGTTTGTATCGTGTTTAATTTCTTTCATCAGTGTCTTATAGTTTTCTGCATACAGGTCTTTTGTCTCCTTAGGTAGGTTTCTTCCTAGGTATTTTATTCTTTTTGTTGCAATGGTAAATGGGAGTGTTTCCTTAATTTCTCTTTCAGATTTTTCATCATTAGTGTTTAGGAATGCAAGAGATTTCTGTGCATTAATTTTATATCCTGCTACTTTACCAAATTCATTGATTAGCTCTAGTAGTTTTCTGGTAGCATCTTTAGGATTCTCTATGTATACTATCATGTCGTCAGCAAACAGTGACAGCTCTACTTCTTCTTTTCCAGTTTGGATTCCTTTTATTTCATTTTCTTCTCTGACTGCTGTGGCTAAAACTTCCAAAACTATGTTGAATAATAGTGGTGAGAGTGGAGAACCTTGTCTTGTTCCTGATCTTAGAGGAAACAGTTTCAGTTTTTCACCGTTGAGAATGATGTTGGCTATGGGTTTGTCATATATGGCCTTTATTATG
This sequence comes from Monodon monoceros, assembly GCF_005190385.1. Taxonomy (NCBI): domain Eukaryota; kingdom Metazoa; phylum Chordata; class Mammalia; order Artiodactyla; family Monodontidae; genus Monodon; species Monodon monoceros. The sequence continues at coordinate 35,951,891 of NW_021703771.1, read as the reverse complement.
TTGAGGTAAGTTCCCTCTATGCCTACTTTCTGGAGGGTTTTTATCATAAGTGGGTGTTGAATTTTGTCGAAAGCTTTCTCTGCATCTATTGAGATGATCATGTTTTTTCTCCACTTTGTTAATATGGTGTATCACATTGATTGATCTGCGTATATTGAAGAATCCTTGCATTCCTGGGATAAACCCCACTTGATCATAGTGTATGATCCTTTTAATGTGCTGTTGGATTGTGTTTGCTAGTATTTTCTTGTGGATTTTTGCATCTGTGTTCATCAGTGATATTGGCCTGTAGTTTTCTTTGTGACATCTTTGTCTGGTTTTGGTGTCAGCGTGATGGTGGCCTCATAGTATGAGTTTGGGAGGGTTCCTGCCTCTGCTACACTTTGGAAGTGTGTGAGAAGGATAGGTGTTAGCTCTTCTCTAAATGTTTGATAGAATTTGCCTGGGAAGCCATCTGGTCCTGGGCTTTTGTTTGTTGGAAGAATTTTAATCACAGTTTCAATTTCAGTGCTTGTGATTGGTCTGTTCATATTTTCTATTTCTTCCTGGTTCAGTCCCAGAAGGTTGTGTATTTCTAAGAATTTGTCCAGTTCTCTAGGTTGTCCATTTTATTGGCATAGAGTTGCTTGTAGTAATCTCTCATGATCTTTTGTATTTCTGCAGTGTCAGTTGTTACTTCTCCTTATTCATTTCTAATTCTATTGAGTCTTCTCCCTTTTTTTCTTGATGAGTCTGGCTAATGGTTTATCAATTTTGTTTATCTTCTCAAAGAACCAGCTTTTAGTTTTATTGATCTTTGCTATCGTTTCCTTCATATCTTTTTCATTTATTTCTCATCAGATCTTTATGATTCCTTTCCTTCTGCTAACTTTGGGGGTTTTTTGTTTTTCTTTCTCTAATTGCTTTAGGTGTAAGGTTAGGTTGTTTACTTGAGATGTTTCTTGTTTCTTAAGGTAGGATTGTATTGCTATAAACTTCCCTCTTAGAACTGCTTTTGCTGCATCCCGTAGGTTTTGGGTTGTCATGTTTCCATTGCCATTTATTTCCAGGTATTTTTTGATTTCCTCTTTGATTTCTTCAGCGATCACTTCGTTATTAAGTAGTGTATTGTTTAGCCTCCGTGTGTTTGTGTTTTTTACAGATTTTTTCCTGTAATTGATATCTAGTCTCGTAGCATTGTAGTCGGAAAAGATACTTGATACGAATTCAATTTTCTTAAATTTACCAAGGCTTGATTTGTGACCCAAGATATAATCTATCCTGGAGAATATTCCATGAGCACTTGAGAAGAAAGTATATTCTGTTGTTTTTGGATGGAATGTCCTATAAATGTCAATTAAGTCCATCTTGTTTACTGTATCATTTAAAGCTTGTGTTTCCTTATTTATTTTCATTTTGGATGATCTGTCCATTGGTGAAAGTGGGGGTTTAAAGTCCCGTACTATGATTGTGTTACTGTCAATTTCCCCTTTTATGGCTGTTAGCATTTGCCTTATGTATTGAGGTACTCCTATGTTGGGTGGATAAACATTTCCAATTGTTATATCTTCTTCTAGGATTGATCCCTTGATCATTATGTAGTGTCCTTCTTTGTGTCTTGTAATAGTCTTTATTTTAAAGTCTGTTTTGTCTGATATGAGAATTGCTATTCCAGCTTTCTTTTGATTTCCATTTGCATGGAATATCTCTTTCCATCCCCTCACTTTGTCTGTATGTGTCCCTAGGTCTGAAGTGGGTCTCTTGTAGACAGCATATATATGGGTATTGTTTTTGTATCCATTCAGCCAGTCTATGTCGTTTGGTTGGAGCATTTAATCCACTTACATTTAAGGTAATTATCGACATGTATGTTCCTATTCCCATTTTCTTAATTGTTTTTGGTTTGTTATTGCAGGTCTTTTCCTTCTCTTGTGTTTCCTTCCTAGAGAAGTTCCTTTAGCATTTGTTGTAAAGCTGGAGTGGTGGTGCTGAATTCTCTTAGCTTTTGCTTGTCTGTAAATGTTTTAATTTCTCCATCTAATCTGAATGAGATCCTTGCTGGGTAGAATAATCTTGGTTGTGAGTTGTTCCCCTTCATCACCTTAAATATGTCCTGCTACTCCCTTCTGGCTTGCAGAGTTTCTGCTGAAAGATCAGCTGTTAACTTTATGGGGATCTGCTTGTATGTTATTTTTCCCTCGTTGCTTTTAATATTTTTTCTTTGTATTTAATTTTTGATAGTTTGATTAATATGTGTATTGGCATGTTTCTTCTTGGATTTATCCTGTATGGGACTCTGTGCTTCCTGGGCTTGATTAACTATTTCCTTTCCCATATTAGGGAAGTTTTCAACTATAATCTCTTCAAACATTTTCTCAGTCCCTTTCTTTTTCTCTTCTTCTTCTGGGACCCCTATAATTCGAATGTTGGTGCATTTAATGTTGTCCCAGAGGTCTCTAAGACTGTCCTTAGTTCTTTTCATTCTTTTTTCTTTACTCTGCTCTGCAGTAGTTATTTCCACTATTTTATCTTCCAGGTCACTTATTCGTTCTTCTGCCTCAGTTATTTTGCTATTGTTCACTTCTGGAGTATTTTTAATTTCATTTATTGTGTTATTCATCACAGTTTGTTTGCTCTTTAGTTCTTCTAGGTCCTTGTTAAATGTTTCTTGTATTTTCTCCATTCTATTTCCAAGATTTTGGATCATCTTTACTATCATTATTCTGAATTCTTTTTCAGGTAGCCTGCCTATTTCCTCTTCATTTGTTAGGTCTGGTGGGTTTTTACCTTGCTCCTTCATCTGCTGTGTGTTTCTGTGTCTTCTCATTTTGCTTATCTTACTGTGTTTGGGGTCTCCTTTTCGCAGGCCGCAGGTTTGTATTTGCCATTGTTTTTGGTGTCTGTCCCCAGTGGCTAAGGTTTGTTCAGTGAGTTGTGTATGCTTCCTGGTGGAGGGGACTAATGCCTGTGTTCTGGTGGATGAGACTGGATCTTGTCTTTCTGATGGGCAGGTCCACATCTGGTGGTGTGTTTTGGGGTGTCTGTGGCCTTATTATGATTTTAGGCAGCCTCTCTGCTAATGGATGGGGTTTTGTTCCTGTCTTGCTAGTTGTGTGGCATAGGGTGTCCAGCACTGGAGCTTGCTGGTTGTTGAGTGCAGCTGGGTCGTAGCACTGAGATGGAGATCTCTAGGAGATTTTCGCTGTTGGATATTACATGGAGCTGGGAGGTCTCTTGTGAACCAATGTCCTGAACTTGGCTCTCCCACCTCAGAGGCACAGCACTGACTCCTGGCTGGAGTACCAAGAGCCTGTCATCCACATGGCTCAGAATAGAAGGGAGAAAAGAAAGAAAGAAGAAGATAAAATAAAATAAGTTTATTAACATAAAAAATAATTATTGAAAATATTTTTACGTAATAAAAAAAAGAAAAGAAAGAAAGAAGAGAGCAACCAAACCAAAAAAACAAATCCAATGATAACAAGTGCTAAAAATTTCACTAAAAAAAAAGCAAAAAACAAAGAACGGACAGACAGAACCCTAGGACAAATGGTAAAAGCAAAGGTAAACAGAGAAAATCACACACAGAAGCATACACGTAAACTCTCACAAAAAGGGAAAAAGGGAAAAAATATATATATATATATCATTGCTTCCAAGGTCCACCACCTCAATTTGGGATGATTCGTTTTCTATTCAGGTATTCCACAGATGCAGGGTACATCAAGTTGATTGTGGAGATTTAATCCGCTGCTCCTGAGGCTGCTGGGAGAACTTTCCCTTTCTCTTCTTTGTTCTCACAGCTCCTGGGGTTCAGCTGTGGATTTGGCCCCACCTCTGCGTGTAGGTCGCCTGAGGGCGTCTTTTCCCGCTCAGACAGGACAGGGTTAAAGGAGAGGCTGCTTCGGGGGCTCTGGCCGGGGGGAGGGGCGGTACCGATGCGGGGCGAGCCTGCGGCGGCAGAGAGCAGCATGACGTGGCACCAGCCTGAGGCGCGCCATGCGTTCTCGCGGGGAAGTTGTCCCTGGATCACGGGGCCCTGGCAGTGGCAGGCTGCACAGGCTCCCGGGAGGGGAGGTGTGGATAGTGACCTGTGCTTGCATACAGGCTTCTTGGTGGCGGCAGCAGCAGCCTTAGCGTCCCAAGCCCATATCAGGGGTCCGCGCTGATAGCCGCGGCTCGCGCCCCTCTCTGGAGCTCCATTAAGCAGCGCTCTTAATCCCCTCTCCTCGTGCACCAGGAAACAAAGAGGCAAGAAAAGGTCTCTTGACTCTTTGGCAGCTCCAGACTTTTTCCTGGACTCCCTCCCGGCTAGCTGTGGTGCACTAGCCCCCCGCAGGCTATGTTCACACAGCCAACCCCAGTCCTCTCCCTGGGATCTGACCTCTGAAGCCCAAGCCTCAGCTCCCAGCCCCGCCTGCCCCGGCAGGTGAGCAGACAAGCCTCTCGGGCTGGTGAGTGCCGGTCGGCACCGATCCTCTGTGCGGGAATCTCTCCGCTTTGCCCTCTGCACCCCTGTTGCTGTGCTCACCTCCGCGGCCCCGAAGCTTTCCCCCTCCGCCACCCGCAGTCTCCGCCCGTGAAGGGGCTTCCTAGTGTGTGGAAACCTTTCCTCCTTCACAGCTCCCTCCCACTGGTGCAGGTCCCGTCCCTATCCTTTTGTCTTTGTTTGTTCTTTTCTCTTTTGCCCTACCCAGGTACGTGGGGACTTTCTTGCCTTTTGGGAGGTCTGAGGTCTTCTGCCAGCGTTCAGTAGGTGTTCTGTAGGAGCTGTTCCACATGTAGATGTATTTCTGATGTATTTGTGGGGAGGAAGATGATCTCCACGTCTTAGTCTTCCGCCATCTTGAAGCTCCTCCTCCCAGTATTGTACTTTAATGTTATGTTGCCATAGCTCCGTTTTGCTTTTTAAGTTAACCATTTATTCTTTTTGATGATATTTGAGAATTTCTCAGAAACAGTGTTTTCTGGAACTTAGTTTTTGCTTAATTTGTGTCCAACGGGAATAATAATATTTGCCCTTTGAGAGCTTGCTAGAACTTCTGAGTCCACTGGAAGAAAATAGCATGTGCTTAGAGCTGTAAAATGGTCAGAAGGCCAACAATGCAAAGAGCCCACCTAGCAGTGTTTTTAGTGTAGAAAAATCCAAATATCAAAATGTATTTTTTGGTCAGTACCAAGTCTATTCACACACATAGTTCAGAGTTAAGACAAAGATGATGTATGATCACTGGTTTGAGTGTGTCAATAACACAAGAGACTGTTGACATTTTCTTCTGTTTTAAAACTCTTCAGTTTTAAAATTTTCGCATGTTCCAGGTGAAATAAACACTGAACAGAAATGAGACAAACAAAGTACATTTCATCCTGCCTTCTAAATAATTACTAACCTACAGCCCTACCCAGTAACCAAATTTATTCTGGGAAATTAAAATATAGAAACTCTAAAACTTTTACATTTTTCTCATTTATTTTAAGAGGACCAAATGTAGAGCAAAAGCTGTCAGATTGCCCATTAGGCCTGCCCCTGCCTGCTTCCTTTCAGATAGATGTGAACATAATCACTGCTACTGGCACTAACCTATTGCTCTTCCATCCTAGTATTCTCTCTCTCATAGTGGCATTAAGGAGAGACATGATTTCTCTCCATCAGGCCAGCCTCAAGAGGTTAAGAGGTGCCTTAATAATTAGTAAAGTTCCACTGGAACTATTCCTGAGCCTATTTATGTTTTCAGAGTCCTAGCATCTGGATTAAGATTATGGTCAAGTGAATTAAAAGCCTGCCATAGGCTTAGAGAATGTAATAACATATTGCTTACATGTGAAACAAAAAGAATGCAAAGATAACCAACTTTATGAGAGTCATCAAAATTGAGGGATTTTCTATTTTGATATATGAACATTTACTGCAACAAAAATTTGCTGAATGAGATACTTGATATAACAACCTAGGAAGAAAAACTTGCTCAAAACAGCTGAGGAGTTTTCTGGGTATCCTGCTCATCCCCAGCTTGGGCTTAGATGTTGATTATGTGTAGGATTTATTATTATCATTACCTTTTCTGCCTACTTCCATGAACATTCTAGGCCTTGATATGTTGATTTTAGCAGCAGTCATATCTTGACGTGTCGATATATTTAGACATTAAGAGCAAGAGTACAGCCTTTCTCCTTAGGAACCCATTATAAGTTTCAAGAGCACTGAGATTCCCAGTCAAACTCACTGAAGATCAAATTATAATTTGGTCAGCAGTTGTCTAGTAGGAACCATATCATCAAGGTTCCATCATGCATGTTCCGAAAGACTTATTACATTTAAATTAGCTGAAATCTGGGAAATTGGTAACAGCAGGGGTATCCCAATCTATTCCCACGGAAACATCCGTTAGTATTTTTTTCCTGATGTCCAGTCAATAAATGAAACACAATTAGCTACCATGAGTTCATGACCTACCTTTATTTTGTTCAGACTAGTGACTGAAAAAATTGGTTTTACTAATCTTTCAAGTCACGTAGGTTTCTGGATAATTAGAAACAATCATTTATTCATTTTTGCTCACTTAATGGTAGAGAAATAGGTGCTATAATGTTGATTCAGTAGAAACATTCTTGTAAATCTAGTGATTTAAATTGTCTTTGGGCACAACGAAATGTGGATTGTTTTTCCTCTTTTAAGGGCCCCAGTCCTCTTTCCTTCTACTGATTCACTGTGACTACTGACAACCCAGAGCCAGGTGGATGGAAGAAATAAAAAGCATTTCGATAGGAGAAAGAAAAGGATTTTGCTTATGTCATTAGGTGAATGATTCCTTAATGAATAGGTACATAGGAGCCAAAAAAAGTGTTGTCAAAATTTTAAATTATCTTTTTTTAAGACTAGACATTAATAACCCCCTTGATAAAAATGGTAATAAAGAGCCCTTGTTGACTAAATAATCGTCCTAAGATGGAGTTCAAGTTTTCACAATTATTTCCAACAGAACAATGCAAGCTAATGACAACATAACTGACTTTCAATTATAATACAATTTCAATTACGATTATCATACTTTCAAGATTTTCTTTCCCAAATAGAGAGCCTAGGTAAAGTAACAAAAGATTTATTCATTAAGCAAAGAAGAAAATCCTTCACTTTTTGACAAGCAAAAATAATTAAAGCATAAATTGCTCTTCACACTGGATAAGACCATGTTTAACAGTAAGAATGTACATAGTGTTATATAGGGATTGGGTTCTCAGTAATTCTATGTTCGTTGTTTTACTGTTTACGCTTATTATGTTTTGTCATTAATTCTTTAATAAATTTTTATCTTTAAAAAAAAGAGGAATGGATACACTGACCAGGGACAGTCTTACAAAAAGGCCCTCCACTCGGTATCATTTTAAGTCTCCCACCAGTGTGAGATGCTTTCTTGAGCTTTGGGACAAGGTGGATAATATTGCTTGAAGGAACGAAACACAGGGCTTAGAATCAGAATTTAAGTTGCTATAATCCATAGAGAACGTACTCTTCTTACACACCCGAGTATGTGGGAATTTACAGGCATACCTCATTTTATTGCATTTTGTTTTATTGCATTTTTTTTTACAAATTGAAGATTTGTGACAACCCTGCATGGAACAAATCTATTGGCGCCATTTTTCCAACAGCATTTGTTCACTTCCTGTCTCTGTATCACATTTTGATAATTCTCACAATATTTCAAACTTTTTCATCATTATTATATTTGTTCCGGTGATGTGTGATCAATGAGCTTTGATATTACTATTGCAAAAAGATTATGACTCACTGAAGGTTCAGGTGATGGTTAGCATTTTTTAGCAATAGCCATTTTTTAATTAAGATATGTATATTGTTTTTTTAGACATAATGCTTTGCACACTTAATAGACTAAAGTGTGGCATAAATATAACTTTTATATGCACTGGGAAACCAAAAAATTCATGTGATTTGTTTTATTGTGATATGCACTTTATTGCAGTGGTCTGCACTGGTCTTTATTCACCTTCAGTTTGCATTTGTTTAGTTGATTAATTTGTTAGTTATATAAATTTGGCAAAATTATTGCCTATCACATCCTAGAAGGGAAAAAAGTTCATGTCTCATTATGTAACAGGTGAATGTGTTATATGATTTTGGTTCCTAACTCTGTCACTAAATTAGCTGTATAACTTTGAGAAAATTATTTCACTTTTTTAAGTCCAAGGTGCATCATATATTGGTAAAGGAGTATCTGCCTTGTTGGGGTGATATGAAGATAAATTGAGATAATATCTATAAAGTGCTTCACAAAGGAACTGCAATGATAGCTATCATATATTAAAGTACAGACTTTTTTTTTAGGACTGAAGGACCTTAATATTCATGTAGACCAATTATAATATTCAAATTTTGACAGCAGTAAAAAAAATATCCTTTTCCTCCTGTATCTTTCTTTCAAAAAATAATTAATATTTTAGGGAAAATTCAGCAATATTTATAGAAGAAATGGACAAAAGTAGTTCCTCAATTTTAAAAATTCTCAACTAAAAAAATACAGAATAGGAAGAAAGTTATGCCTCAGAGACTTTTTTTTTTTTTTTTTTTTGCGGTACGCGGGCTCCGGACACGCAGGCTCAGCGACCATGGCTCATGGGCCCAGCCGCTCTACGGCATGTGGGATCTTCCCGGACCGGGGCACGAACCCGTGTCCCCTGCATCGGCAGGCGGACTCTCAACCACTGCGCCACCAGGGAAGGCCCTCAGAGACTTTTTGAACATTAAAAAAAAAGTGTAGATAAGATGAAAACACAAATAAGTTATTTGATACTGCATATTTTAATTAAAGTAAGACTGAAGTAAGTTGTCTATACTCATTTATTGCATACCCATGCCAGAAAAGGAGTCTTATTTTTTCTAGGTGAATTTACAACCTATATGTCAATGAAATCTAATTCTTTGCTGATTGATGGAAAGCCATATATAATGATGACGAATATGTTAAAAGCAAGAGCAGTAAATGGCAATCTTCTAACTTACTGTATATGTCACTGGGAAGAGTGATTATTTCTCACAAGTAGAGGTGAAGTCAGGAACTATTATCGTCCATATTTAGGTGGTTTTGCTCTTTTCTTCTACATCCACCAACTTGATTAAATAATGATTTGCTCACAAGAGACTTGAGCTTGGTGGCTCCAAGTTCATTCCCAGTCAAGACTGTAAATGTAAAGAGAAGCGCAGAGATAAGAAAAGGCTCCACTAAGTCAGAACCAGACAGGGTTATGGGAGGGGGCAGCAGCCTTGAGGAGAGGCAGCAAGTCACCAGCCAGAGAAGGGTCAGAAGACCTGAGTGACAACTACAGGTCGCCTTCCCAGTACGTTGCATAGCCCCAGGCAAATTCTAGCCTGTTGAGGAGGACGAGGGGTCTGTAGAAGCCATCTCTTAAGGAAAAAAGCTTTGAATCCTCTCGGACTGATTGAGGAAAATCCAGGGCTTGCTAGAAGATCCCAGTAGTTTCACAAGATAGTCAAGGAAGACATTCTCTGGTGATGGTTGTTAGGTCTTCAATGAGAGCCAGGTAAAAAGTATTAGAGTCACATCAACATTTCAATGAAGAAACACCAGGGGGTTAGTCTCCCAACACCTGTGATCTCAATGGGCATTTTAATTGGTACTGCTAGTGGGCAGGAAATAGCTTTTTACCAGGAGCAGAAAGTGTCAGCTTGGCCTAACAATAAAGAACTTCAGAAAAGTTATGATACTATGATTTATAAGAAATATGTGTATTTGATCTTCGTCCATGGTTCTTGGCTCACAGCTCCCAAAACCCCTGGAATTTCCTGAGTGATAAGACCAATGGGAGCATCTTTTATTATAATATTTGGTTTTGACCTCAGTTTCTGAAAATGCTCCAGAGCCATAGAGGTGAAATGGGTGTCTTGTTATTTATAATAAACTCTTTTCCACCACATTTGGGTTTATGTTACTTTTGAAAATGCCCTGAGGATGGGGACTGGTTGCCAGGAGAACCAACCATGAATAGAGGGTTGGAACTTTCAGTCCCACCCCCTGATTTCCGGGGAGGGGAGAGGGGCTGGAGGTTAAATCGATCACCAGTGGCCAATGAGTTAATCAGTCATGTCTAGGTAATGACGCCTCCATAAAAACCCTAAAGAGGTGGGCACTCGGAGAGCTTCAAGGAGAGTGGTGTGCCCGGAGAGGGCATGGAAGCTCTGTACCGTTTCTACACGTGCATCTCTTCCATCTGGCTGTTCCTAAGTCACATCTTTTTACAACAAACCAGCGATCCAGTAAGTAAAATGTTTTCCTGAGTCTTTAAAGCCACTCTAGCAAATTAACTGAACCCAAGAAAGGGGTTGTGAGAACCTCGGATTTATAGCCAGCGGGTAAAGAAGTACAGGTAACAACCTGGTTTTGCGGTTGGCATCTGAAGCGGAAGAGGCAGGGCTGGACAATCTTGTGAGATTGAACCCTTAACCTGTGGAATCTGATGCCATCTCTGGGTAGATAGCATCAGCATTGAGTTGAACTGTAGGACACCCAGCTGGTGTCGGAGAATTGCTTACTGGTGTGTGGTGGTGATCGGAACCCCTTTAAGGTGGTTGTCTGAATGTCTTCTTAAATTTTTTAAATTTACCACTGTAAGTCACAGTTACTAAACTTCTGCATTCAGAGTTATGCATTAGGGTTCACAATGTTTAATGTCGGATGTTTGCTCAGAATTATAACGAAATTCCTCTTCTAAATCAATCTCAGGTATATAGGCTATCAGCGTTTTCTTTTCTGAAAAACGGCTCTGTGTCAAGCACTAAAATAGTTTTTATTTTTAACATATTGTCTCATGAAATCATTGTAAAAGTGCCATGTGGTGGTCATGTGCCCCATTTTCAGAAGAAGAAACTGAAACTCAGAAGTTAATTTGCCCAAACACCCCACAGCCTAGTAAATTGAAGAGAAGGAATTTGTAGCCACATCTCTCTAATTTCCATAAATCGTACTCGTTCCTCCACAAATGCTACCTGTCATAGAACAAAAGAGACAAAAGCCTTTGTGTTGAAGAAAAATCTATGTTCTCATTTGGAAAAAATATTTTGGGGTCATTTCTCACTTTGCCTACTTTTACTCTATCTTGATTAATAAGTAAAAATAAAAAATCTTTTCCCTATCATTAAAATACTGTGGTTTGACAACGTAATGAATTAGGTGCTTCATTTATAACCCATGCCAATCCCCATGACGTGCTATAACTGTTTAGAAGGTGAATTCTGAAGTTAACCTTAGAATTAGTTTCTTAGAAAATACTTGCTCACAAAGACAGTCTCTCACCAGCTTTTTCCTATTCATTTCAGTTTGGTAGAAGAGACCCTAAAATACACTTAGGAAAGAACACAGCTTTCCTTTCATAGTTGGCATTCTGATACACTGAGAAAAGGAAAGGGGAAAGCAGATATCTGAAGCAGCTGAGGCATTACAAAATATATAAAAAGAAATGTATCATTCATCTGTTGACAGACATTTAGGTTGCTTCCATGTCATAGTCAATATTTTATAATAACTTTGGGGTTATTATAGTCATTATAGTCTATAAAAATATAGAATTACTACATTGTATATCTGAAACTAATATTATAAGTCAACTACAATTCAATAAAAAAAGAAATGTACCATGTTTATTAAGAGCATTTCTAAATGTTCGACTTATCTTCTATGTGTGAGTACAAAATTTTTTTTTTTATCTAAAATTACTTGACATGTCTTCCTAAGTGTAATCCTGTAGCCGAAATTCGGCCTCTGTACCCAGTACCAAATCGAATCTCGAATCCTGGGTGAAGTAGAAAATGATAGCTTTAAACTTTGCCAGGTAAAGGGGGCTACAGCAGGTTAACTCCCTCAAAACTCTGTGTCCAGACCTGCAGGGGAGGAGTAGTGACGAGTTTTATCATAATGGTTCAAAGAGGAGGGCGTGATCCACTAATGGACAGTCTTCTGATTGGTTGGTGGTGAGGTAATTGGGAGTCAGCATCATGAACCTTCTGGTCTGGGGTTTAGGTGTTCCTGGGCACCATACAGTTAACTTCTCTCACCTGGTGGGGATTTCAGTACCTGCAAAACAACTGAAAGATATTGTTATGTGTATCCCTTGAGAGGGAATCAGGACCCTGGCCCAAGGCTGCACTATTGGGTTTTTTTTTGTTTTGTTAAACTGCTCCTCCCTTGTCTCCGAATCCCCTCCCTTCCCTGATTAGCAACTGTTTGAACCTGCCCTTTGGAACTCAGGGAAGGTCATGGAGGCTGAATGAAGCCTATTTTCTGCTAACAAGAAAATGGGGGACACAGAAAGATTTTGTGCCCAGGAACCCCACAGGGTCCTGCTTGGTTTCAACCCCAGTTTATCCATTTGTTTTCTCTTATGAAAGAAGTCTATTTTTCATTATTTTAAAGTGACCTATTGCTGATATATACAATATATAGCTATGTATTATTATACGTGTGTAGGTATATATATATGTATATATCATCTTTGTCTTCTATACAAATATTACTGAATAATATACTCTTGATAAATATTAAGGTAACTTATTATTATAATGGTTTCTGTACATATATGAATATGGTTTGCAAATAATGATAATTATCTTGAGAAGAAGAGAAGCAATCCCTGACATCGGGAGTTTGCCTGGTACTATTAGGCAGGTCTTGGGGTTCTTCCATTAAATATGCATAATTTCACAGAACATCAACATCAGACGAGGCCACACTGTGACCATCATGTATCCAGACTAAAATAAGACCACTCTGTAATCATGTCTGAGCACAGACAAATCATGAAAAATGGCCAAGCCACAAATTATCAAATATGTCCCTGTTCTGACTAATAAGTGTGTTGTTGCCTTATCACCAGTTACGGCTTTAGCCTTGGTCTAGTCTCCCATACCTCTAGAAGAGATTTATTAAGACTTTAATAATTTACTGACACCCAATCACAGAGTTATCTCCACTTCCTGACAGCATCCTCTCCAGAGATAAGCCTTGCTTCCTTAAACCCTCCAAAATCACTTAACACAAGCCAAATTGTAGTTAAGTCCTTCCCAATATCTTGTTACCAAGACACCCCACAAATCTCTGTTGGCTTCATTCCCTAGCAAGCCTTCTCTTGATGCAAGGAGTAATAAGCCCACATTGTTTAACAACAGATGAATTCCTGGTGGTCTTTGTCTGGAGGACATTGATAGATAATCTCTCATATCAAGCTTTTTTTCTTACTTTTTCATATCTTGTTACATTGACCAGATTCTAAAATTACATAGAATAATAATGACAGCAAAGGGACTAACATATTTTACCATGGAATTAATACTTGCTTTTCTTTTAATGTGGGTTCCTTTATCAAGTAAGAATAGTTCTGTACTTTAAAAAGAAAGTTTATTTTGAAATTGACACAAAATTTTAATAGTTTTTTTTATTAACTTTTTATTTTTTAAATATTGTAATGGAACATGATTTTGATAGATTTTCCTCCCATGAATTTCTAGGATAAATCCTTTTTGGTTGTGGTAGATTATATTAATGAATTCCAGCTTTAATAAATTATATAATTTACTTTATCATGTAATAAACACTCTTTAAGTACTTAGAGTATACCAAGTTCTGTCTTAAGTCATAGAGACATGGTGCAGTGGTTAAGAATCCGCCTGCCAATGCAGGGGACATGGGTTTAAGCCCTGGTCCAGTATGATCCCTCATGCTGCAGAGCAACTAAGCCCGTGCACCACAACTACTGAGCCTGCACTCTAGAGCCCAGGAGCCACAACTACTGAAGCCCACGCGCCTAGAGCCCGTGCTGTGCAACAAGAGAAGCCACTACAATGAGAAGCCCATGTATTGCAAGGAAGAGTAGCCCCTGCTTGCCAGAACTAGAGAAAGCCCACCCGCAGCAACAAAGACCCAAAGCAGCCAAAATATTAATTAATTAATTAATTAATTTAAAAAATCACAGGAAGGGAGGTGACTGTGTTTATAAAAGTGTAGCATGAGAGAGCCTTATAAATTTTCCGTACCTTGACTACGGTGGCGGTCACGAATCTCTGCATGATAAAATTGCATGGAATGACACACACACACACAGATAAGCACGTGTAAAACTGATGAACTCTGAATCGGGTTGGCAGATTCTATTGATGGCAGTTTTCTGCTTGTGATATTGTACTATGGTTATTCAAGATGTTGTCATTGGGGGAAACTAAGTGAAACGTACACAGGATCCCTCTGCACTATTTCTTACAACAGCATGTGACTCTACTATTATTTTAAAATAAAAAAGGTGTAAAAATTATATAATCCCTGACATGTAGAATACAATCTGGTAATAGAAATAGATTATGAAGAAATAAACACACAAAAAAGCCATGTAATAACTACTATAATGTAGTTAGAGAAAAGTATCGGGTCCAATCAGTGCGTAAAATATTGGAATCTAGTCTGTACTCAAGGGTCAAGAAGGACTTCCCTGAGGATGTAACGTTTAAAATGAAGTTTAGGGACTTCCCCGGTGGTGCAGTGTGTAAGACTCCATGCTCCCAGTGCAGGGGGTCTGGGTTCACTCTCTGGCCAGAGAACTAGATCCCTTAGTTCATGCCGCAACTAAGAAGTCCCCATGCTGGGGCTTCCCTGGTGGCGCAGTGGTTGAGAGTCTGCCTGCCAATGCAGGGGACACGGGTTTGTGCCCCGGTCCGGGAGGATCCCACATGCCGCGGAGCGGCTGGGCCCGTGAGCCATGGCCGCTGAGCATGCGCGTCCGGAGCCTGTGCTCCGCAACGGGAGAGGCCACAACAGTGAGAGGCCCGCGTACCACACACACACACACAAAAAAAGAAGTCCACATGCCACCGCAACTAAGAGGCCCATATGCCTCAAGGAGGATCCTGCATGCAGCAACTAAGACCCGGTGCAGCCAAAATAAATAAATTTTTTGACAATAAATAAAATGAAGCCTAAGAATGAGAACGAATTGGCCATATAGAAAGGAAAGGAGAGAGAAGATTTTCACCTTGAGGGAGTGGGGTCTCAGCAGAGAATAGTGATCATGGGGAAGGTTGACAAAAGGTAATGCTGAAGAAATAGTTTGGGGGCAGGTCATTATACTATGGGTTATAATAACTGTATTATGTTAATAATGGAAAGCCATGAAAATGCTTTAAGCAAAGCAATAATAAACTTACATTTTTTTAACTATTAATTTGACTTTTAAGTAGAGAACAGCTTGGTTGGAAAGGATCCTCATAAATATGTAGAAAAAAGGAGGCTGTAGGAGTCCAGGTTAGTGATGGGGGTCCTTGGAATTAGGTGGGGGCCTTGGAGATGGGAATATGTAAATGCATTCAAGAGATACTGGACAGATTTAGTAATGATTTGAATGTGAGATGTTGACATCATAGATTTTACCCAGATTTTGGCATGGGCGATGGAGTGGGTGGAGAAGCCATAATCCCAGGTGGGTTGGATGAGAGGAAGTACCGATCTGAAGTGGGGTCGGGGATGGTTTGGTTCAATTTTAAAACTAAGATGCCAGCAAGACTTCCAAGTGGAGATTTCAAGAAGGCAAGTAGATCTCTCCATCTGGAACACAGAAAAAGGGGTATGTGCCAGGGATAAAAGCTTTTTAAGTCTTTGGCATATAGATGATATTTAAAGTTAAGGTTGATAGTTATGGGCAGTAAGAGAGAGTGAAAAGACAAACAAGTGGCCCAGAGGAAATTCCTGATGAATTTGAACATTTAAAAGTCAAGGAGACTTAGAAGGTGCAGTCAGAGAGAAAGTGAAAATCCAAGAGTGATGTTGGGGAAGCAGAGGGAAGAGAGTATTTCCAGAAAGAAATAGTAAACCCTGTTTCAAATGATCTGCTGAGAAATCAAGTCACATGAGGCATGGACACGCCCGGCCATTGGATTTAGCAACATGAGGATCATTTGTAACTGGGGTGGAGAAGGGGAGAAGGAATGCCAAGGGTGGGGGCTTGCAAATTTGACTGGAGGGAATAAAGGAGCTGAAGCCAGATGATGTGATTTTTTCTGCAAAAGTATAGGCATTGGGAAAGATTTGAGGAGGATGAGGAAGGTGTAAGACAGTTGCTGCAAGAGAATGACAGTGGGTTGACTAGAAAAACATTTCAAGTACTGGGATAAATTTTTTTAAAGTTTAAATAAGTGGAAATTATTCAGATTTTTCCCTTGGATAAGAAGACTCAGTATTGCGAAGATGTTAAGCCTCGTCATCTCTATCATTATTTTTGATGTAATCATAATTATTACTAAAATTACAATCACACATCACACTTACAGAGGGCTTACTATGTGTCGGGCACTGGCTTAAATGTTCATCAAACCCTAATCAAAGTCACAAGTTCAAGGAAACTTGCAAAATGACTGAAGTTTATCTGAAAAATAAACATGCAAGAATAACAAAGAAAATTCTGGGAAAGTAAAGAGTGCAGATTAACCAACTGTAATTGTGGTTTGTAACAATAGAGAGCTCAATGGAAAGAACTCAGAAACAAACACAAGTTTATACAGAGTAACTTCGATAAAGCTGGGTTTTCCAATCATTGGGAAAAAAATAGATTTACAGTTAAAAGTCTGGGACACCTAGGTAGCCATTCGGGAAATAATAAGGCTAGATTTCTACATAATTCCTTAACCCCAAAGTAGATGGATCAAAGATGTGAACAGAAAAAAAAGATAAAAGAACTAAACATAACCTTTTAAAATATAGGATAATAGTCATCATTGACCTGGCAAAAACACACACACTCGCGCACACACAAACAATGCCAAAAGGTAAATGTTAAACTGGGGAAAACATTGTCAACTTTTTAGGCAGCAGATTGAGCTTTCATAGATCAATTAAAAATATGACAAGCCCATTTTTAATAAAAGGGGCAAGGGGCAGACAGTTCAGAGTAAAAGAAATACACATGGTTAATAAACCATGTGAAAAGATGCCCGAGTTTTGTCACAAATTTAAAAACACAAAAATTTAAACAACAAACTGATAGGACTTTTTATTTATCAGATGAATTCAATTAACATTCTTTTTGAGCACCTACTAGATACCAGGTGTTTTTAGGATTTTTTATGAGTATATTTTACATATTTTTGTGAGCATATTTTCCATAATCTACCAGTTTTTAATAATATGATCAGTAGTTTGAACGGAAACATGCCCTTAAAGAGCTTGATAATACTTGAAAGGTGATTTTCTTATGTAAGTCAGACTTTCAGCAATCTTGTTTATAAGCTTAATTTGATTAACACATTCTTTTTCACAGAATGCACAGTCTTCAAAAGCAATCTATTTTTTTTTTTTTTTTTTTTTTTTTTAGCGGTACGTGGGCCTCTCACTGTTGTGGCCTCTCCCGTTGCGGAGCACAGGCTCCGGACGCGCAAGCTCAGCGGCTGCGGCCCACGGACCCAGCCGCTCCGCGGCATGTGGGATCTTCCCGGACCGGGGCACGAACCCATGTCCCCTGCATCGGCAGGTGGACTCTCAGCCACTGCGCCACCAGGGAAGCCCAATCTACCTTTTCAATGCTCACAAAATTAATTAGAAATACTGTCAATTCAATAAAATGTGAGCGTTCACACTTAACGTTGGAATGTTGAAATCAAACCAAAGCAGAATCATAACTACTGACTCATCTGTCAGCAGAAGGTGAGAGGAGCAGTTGATGAGGCTAGTATTTCTTCTTTTCTTCATCTCTTCATTCTTTCTTTCAACAAACAGTTCTTGAATCTCTACTCTGTGCCAGCTATAGAACTAACTACTGGGGATACTATAATGGAGAATCCTTATAGTAGAGAGAGAATCCTTACCTTTGGATTTTACCATCTAACTAGGGCTACAGGAAGTAAACCTGCAATGATAATACTTTGTTATTAAGAACTTGCATTTGTTTCAAGTAACTGACATCTCCCCTTGCCACCATTCTTTCAATCCAGGAACAGGGTAGCGCTACCCAGGGTGACATGTTACTTCTGTGACTATACTAGATACCCATTTGGGGGTGATTGAGGCACCATATTTAAAGTATCTTTCTAAATATTGTGTGACAACTAAATGCAGCTAAGTCATGGACTTCCTCCGAATTAATAAGACTAAGCTTTTTGGCAACATGGAAGATATATTCCAGATCTAAATGAATCATTAGAGATGAGCAAATCATTTGTAATTAAGAAGATAAAGATGTATGTATAAAAGCATCATAAATCTCAGAATAACCCCCAAATGTATCCATTTGTCTTTGTCAAAAAATATTGGAAAGAACCAAAAGAAATAGTCAAATGTAATTCCAAATAGTTTATGCTTTTGAAAACCCACTAAGCTGATATATACTGTGTTAGGAGGGAAAAACCTCAGTATAAAGAATTAATTATTAGAATTAAAGAATTAAAATAGTTTCACAAGACGCTTTATAGAGTTCCTAAGTTATATTAGATTGAATCATTTGAAATAGCCAACATTTAATTTTTTTTAACCTGCAAAATTGGCAATTTCCCATGGTTCACCCTAATAGCATGGCATTATTTCAATTCCTAAGAAGGAATCTTTGAGTAATGAGTAATTTATGAAGCTCTCACTGCAAGCCACATGCTGTTCTAAGCCTTTTCTGACATCAATCCAAGGTCTTTACCTGGGGCCCATAGACTCCCACAAAAAAGTCCAGGCAGAATTGAGGAGAATCTTTGAACTTGGATGAAAAAATTTACATATTTGTTTTCAATAACCTTTAACTGGAACTTAGCATTTCTTTCAACTGTAGATGCAAGCAGCAAACTTTGGTGATGTTAGCAATATCTTTGTTTTTATCACCAGTAGAAATCACAGATATTTTCATATTACATTACAGTTGTTAGAGCTATCTCAAAATAACACTTGTACTTATCACAAACTTGAAATTTCCTGTTAATATTACACCTACTTTTAGATATTATTTAATGTGTTTATTCTAATCACAAATTTGTTTTTAAAAATATTGGAAAACTCTAAGATGATTTGTTTGCTTCATAGTATCATATCTTTTATGTATTTAAAGTATATTATGCTGAAAAGAGTTTCCAAGGGCTTCCCCAGACTGTCAAATGGGTCCATGACACAAAAAGTTAAGAATCCCTAGTACCACTTGATTGTTGTAGCCACTCTGCATAGCAGGTGGTATTGCCATCCCCAATGTACAGAGAGGAAAGTTTGGGTCACTTGCTGAAGGTACACAGCTAACAGCACAACCAGGTTTCACAGTGAGTCCGGCTTCAAAGCCCAGGCTCTTAACTAGGACCTACACCTCCTCTGGAAATTTCCAGGTGACCAACGCAGATCATAATAGTCAAGATGCTGATGACCATCAAATAATGTTTGTGTGAGCCTGAAAATATTTCCCTTGTGCTACAGCAAGGACTATACAACAACCAACTTGAAAAGTGTTGTCCAAGGCAATCATAGGTTTACAATATGAAGAAGAAAATTTTAACTAAATAATGAGCGTGGGCCCTGGGCAACTGCAGTGCTGTGAGGGGGTAAAGGTCTGAGAGACCCAGGGAAGGATGTGTCGGAGAGGGACAACACCTAGCACACAGAGGTGTGACAAGGTTATAGCAAGTGAAATTTATTTTTTACTCAGAAGGTGACCCCTGCCTTCTCCTGCTTCTGTGTTTCTCTCTCTTCTGTCTCCATTCAGTTTCTTGTTTAGGTTTCTATCCCACTTCTCCATATACTAGCCAATATTCAGCTTGAAATAGAGGGAAATAGGCCAAGTTACAGCAGGTGAAATTCAGGCTTATACATTTATCCATTCATTTGGTACTTGTTTTTTGATAGAGGTATAATTGACATATATTAGTTTCAGGTGTACATGATTTGATATTTGCATATATTGCAAAATTATCACCATAGTAAGTCTAGTTAACATCCATTACTGTAGACAGTTATGAAATTTTTTTTGTTATGAGGACTTTTAAGATCTACTCTCTTAGCAACTTTCAAATATGCAATGCAGTATTATTAACTATAGTCGCTGTGTTGTACCTTACATCACCATGACTTATTTATTTTATAACTGGAAGTCGATACCTTTTGACCCCCTTCACCCATTTTGCACCCCCAACCTCCTGTGCTGGCAACCATCAATCTGTTCTCTGTATCTATGAGTTAATTTTTTGGGTTTTTTAGATTCTATGTATAAAAATATGAGATAATACAGTATTTGTCTTTCTCTACCTGACTTATTTCACTTGCATTATGCCCTCAAAATCCATCCATGTTGTTGCAAATGGCAAGATTTCCTTCCTTTCTGTGGCTGAATAATATTCCACTGTGTATGTGTGTGTGTGTGTACATACCACATTTTCTTTGTCATTTCATTATTGATGGACATTTGGGTTGTTTCCATGTCTTGGCTGTAATGTGAATGTTGCTGTAATAAACATGGGGATGCAGATATCTTTTTGAAATAGTGATTTCATTTCCTTCAGATATATACCCAGAAGTGGAATTGCTGGCTCATATGGTAGTTCTATCATTATGTTGGGGGGGAATTGCGATACTGTGTTCCATAGTGGCTGTGGCAATTTAGATTCCCACCAGCAGTGTACAAGCATTCTCTTTTCTCTACTTACTCATCAACTTTTGCTATTTTCTGTCTTTTTGATAACATCTCTTCTAACAGGTGGAAGTGATATCACATTGTGGTTTTGATTTGCCTTTCACTGGTAATTAATGATGTTGAGCACTTTTTTGTGTACCTCTTGGCCATTTGTGTATCTTCTTTGGAAAAAATAATATTTATTCAGATCCTCTTGCCCATTTTTAAATCAGATTATTTGTTTTTACATATGAAGGAAAGAGACAATAGATTCAAAGTAAGACAGAGATTCCCCACCTAACCCGAAAAGCAATAGGGATTCCACACATATCTCTTTCATACTTAATACATTCAACCATTATTAAGTCATGAGTCAGGTCCTAAGGATTCCCAAGTGCCTTTCAGTTTTACCAGGATAAACAGAAATTGACAAATATCACCTTCCCAAATTCCCCTCTATTTGCGTAATAATAAGTGTAGATATGATAGCCATCTTCACTTTCCTTAAAGAACAGTGAGGATCCCCAGGGAACCTTGGCACTACAGGAACATCGCTGCTGAGAAATGGCCCTCTAGGCTAGCGTGTTGGTGAGCACCCGCTGTGGCTGTTCCTTTTTTTTTTTTTTTTTTTTTTTTTTTTGCGGTACGCGGGCCTCTCACTGTTGTGGCCTCTCCCGTTGCGGAGCACAGGCTCCAGACGCGCAGGCTCGGCGGCCATGGCTCACGGGCCCAGCCGCTCCGCGGCATGTGGGATCTTCCCAGACCGGGGCACGAACCCGTGTCCCCTGCATCGGCAGGTGGACTCTCAACCAGTGCGCCACCAGGGAAGCCCGTGGCTGTTCCTTTTTTTGATTCGTTGGTATCAGGCTCCCAAAAGTGTGGTGGTTTGTAGACGATGGTTCTGCATGCAGATGACCGTCATTTAAATTCCCACCTCCACATTCTGAGAGAGGTGACCTTGAACAAATTAGTTAACCTCTTTGTGCCTTGGTTTTTTCATCTGTAAATGACATTGATAATATTCCTCTCTTCAAACAGATGTTGTGGGGATAAACAGATGTTTGCAAGTAGTTGTCATATAGCTTAATAAATGTGTTAGCCATTTTCATCACGACTGATAGTAATAGCACTAATTTCTCTGTGCGTTTGCTTTTCCTCTTCAATCCCCATGACACAAATGAATTCCACTTCAGTGAGGAAAGGAGGTGTTCAGAGATTGATGAAGCTTATATTTCTCCTGTCAATTATAATAGGTTTGTGGTGGCAGAAGAAATTATGAAGCAAGTATCCCCAGCTATTTGGTTAGACAGAAACAAAGGGCCTAGAAAGGCTGACGCTCTCAGCAATAGAAACATGCTTCCAGAGTCACCTAAGGTGGTATGAAACTTTGGTTTCTGAGGCATTATAAGTTTTCACTATCATCGCTAACAAATAATCAGCTCATTTTAAAGCTACGGAAATTTGAGCTTTACTCTCATGCTGTTCTTGAAGGTTTTGCTCCAGGATCAGTGAATAGTTGAAACCATATGATAATTATGAACTTCTGATAATTGAGGCCCCTTTCATGGACTCAAGACGAAGAGGTTGGAAAACCAGGTCGTTGTAATGAGCACTTACTACGTATCAGGCGCTATGCAGTTTTTCACACATTGTCTCATTGGCCATCAGGATGGCTCTATGAAACAGGAATTGTGGCCCTACTTTAGTAGATGAGAAAATGGAATTTAATACAATTGAGTAATTTGTCAAAAGTAAACACAGTCAGAAAGTGGCAGCAGCGTCGGGATTTGAATGCTGGTCAGCGGTCATTGCAGGGCCCACATTCCACCCCATAGGCCGCTGGTTACCTCGTGTGTTAAATGTGCTACTCTCGTAGGAGCTGTAGCATATTAGCTTCACCGTGAAAAGTTCTGCCCCTAGATCTCAAAGATGTTTATGCAGTTGGCCCTTGAACAACAAGGGTTTGAACTTCAGGAGTCCACTTATACTCATTTTTAAAAATAAATACGGTCCTACAGTACTAGACTATCCTTGTAGGTTGAATCTGCTGGTGCAGAACTGTGGATACTGAGGAGCTGCGTATGTGTCTAGCCAACTATAAGTTACATGTGATTTTTGACTGCACGGATGGTTGGCACCACTAATCCCCACCAATTCCGTGTTAATCCCTCCCCAACTCCCGTGTTGTTCAAGAGTCAGCTGTTCTCGTTGTTAGTGAATTTCACAAACCTACACGATGTTAAAATCATTATTGATTTTAACTTCATTAATAATACCATAATCTTTGCTAAAACTGCCAGTGGCCACGTAACACAATGCTATGACAAACGTTAAGCAAAAATTAGAAAGTGAGTGATTTAACTAAAAAGAACATGCTGACTCTTAGAGTTCTTTGGATGAGAATAAAATGGTTCCGGTAGACTCAGAACTTGCATTTGTCAAAGTCCACAGGAGGGAAGGTGTTATCTTTTTCTGCCGAACTCCAGGTTCACCAGACAAGGCATATTGCAGAAAAAGAAAGTCAAGGGGTTATCTTCCACAAACATTAAGAGACTCTCAATAGGCAGGGAATGGTGTTTTGGATGAAATTCTCAAAGATCTTATCATTGGGCTAATGGTTTTAAAAGTGAACTTTTTCCTTCTATTTGGCATTCATGAATCATACCATAAATGACTGCCCCGGGCTCTGGTTAGCTGGGTATTAACCATTTCATAGCCATGTCTATGTTTACCCAAGAATCACCTCTTCTCAGAAACTAACTTTTTTAAATAGATTTATTTGTTTGTTTTTGGCTGCATTGGGTTTTCGTTGCTGCTCGTGAGCTTCCTCTAGTTGCGGCAAGTGGGGGCTACTCTTCTTTGAGGTGCGCTGGCTTCTCATTGCGGTGGCTTTTCTTGTTGCGGAGCACAGGCTCTAGGCTCATGGGCTTCAGTAGTTGTGGCTCTCAGACTCAGTAGTTGCGGCTTGGGGGCTCTAGAGTGCAGGCTCAGTAGTTGTGGCGCACGGGCTTAGTTGCTCCACGGCATGTGGGATCTTCCCGGACCAGGGATTGAACCCGTGTCCCCTTTATTGGCAGGCGGATTCTTAACCACTGCGCCACCAGGGAAGCCCAGAAACTAATTTTCCATACTTTATACTCCCTGCTGACTTTTAAAATAAAATTCAACTGAGCTATGAAAAGTGCCTTTGGCTCATTCAGTAAAGCTAATCCCATAAATTCAAGCAGAGGTGAAAATGCATGGTCTACAGTATTTATCTTCATTTCTGATACATAGTGTTTTCTGATCTAAATTTTATACCCGAAGATAGTTTGCTTCTAAGAAAACGGCGTCTGCAGTGACATTCACTTTTCATCCAATCAATAGCCTGTTTTCTGGCAAAGCCAGAGAGGGTTTGCCTGTCGGGTGGTAGGGATGTAACATCAGTGAGGGTGCTCGCAGGCAGCTCCCATAGGGACCACCATGCTGGCAAATAGCCCTCAAGGTAAGCTTGACCAGTGAATGAAGTTGCCGCAGAATGGTTCAGCTGTGAAGTTGAAAAGCCTGACACCTTTCTTTTGGAAGATGAGTGTGAGCAGATACAGTAAATCACCATTTTAATTAAAAAGTAACCAAATATGCAAACTAAAAGTCTTCCCAACATAGATACTGTCTTCCCAATATAGATACCCAAAGAAAGGCCAACTTGCTCACCTCTCTGGGGTCAGCTTGCCTTTGTAAAACTTAGGAATGGAACAGCACATCTTTATGAGGCCCCAGGGGCTGGTGTTGATTCTTCCAGGGCTAATCTAATCCTAGAGCAATTTGGAGACTTTACAAGTAGATAAAATGGGAAAAGGAAATTGCTAAAGGTTTGAGAGAAGTTAGAATTTAATTCCATCTCTCTAGACCTTCTTGTAGGGGCCTATTCACTCTTTGCCCTTCAACTGGGATTTGGAATAGCACAAGAATCATTTTCTACATAAAGAGCTGGGGAGAAAGGCTACATTAACAAATGAGTATCATGCAGCAGACCTGGCACTCACAAAAGCCAATCTTATATGTAATTTCACTTAAGTAATATTTACCAATGCCTTTTATCTACTGGACTCTGTGCATAGAAATACGGTTTATCAAATCATGGGTTTTAGAAAAGAAAACACACCCAATTTTGTCTAATAAAAGGCAAAAATAACAGGATTTCTTTGATGTGTATAATCACCCTATCTTCATTCCACTTTTAACATTATTTTTTGACAAAGTGCAGATCAGAGAATACAAACAAAAACCACATCATTCCTCAAGGGAACTTTGAAGCAAGAAGAGATCATAGTCTCTAATTCTGTCATGTGATGATCAACATAGACCAGCTCCTCAACCATTATTTCAAAGTCTTCACACAGTTTTGAAATCCTAAAGGATTACATTCGTCCTTGGCCCAAGCATACCATTCACATTAGTATGAGTGGCAAGTCTTCTCACAGGCAAAGGGCAGTTGGTAGCTCCAATTCTACAAGAAAAAGCCTGATTCACATTGACATTTATCTTAGGACCTGGTTTCCCATGAGCTAACTTATCTATCATGCACCTTGACAAGTTTGCTGTCTCTACCATTCTGACCATGTAGTGCTTTGTCTAAAACTCTGCAATGATAAGGGCTTTCGTTCACGTAAGCTTTTTTTTTTTAAGCCTTAATTCAGTATCAGGTAAATTCAGATGGAACATTGTTAGAAAATGACTGAGCAGAGACTGGGAAAGTTTGTGGAGTACCCACTGCAGGAAAATAACTTCTGCTCTCACACGTATCAGGGAACTGGAGGCACAGTTCACTTCCTCATGGCCAAGGGCTGGGGGGCAGGCGTTCACTTATACTAATGCTTCCCTAAATTCTCCATTCAAGAGCATTCCACCAATTGACTAAAATTGCTGCTATGGGGAAAGGAGTAAATGGTGCAGGGGAGGGATTTTTTTTGAAAAGATTATCCTAACTCATAATAATAAGGTGGGGGAAAGAAAAGAGGCACAGATCCCAGCAAATATGGTAACTCGTCTGCTGTAAGGATATCTAAGTTAGGAAGTACAGCTTGCAATGTGAGTTTAAGCCTGCTTCCAGAAGATTGGGAGGAAGGTTCGGCAAGGAAGAGAAGAGAGCAGACTTCCTAGGTAAGGAAGCACTGATGGCACCTCCCAAGGAGGAGGGGTCAGAGTGAAGCCAAGACTAGCAGTTTGTAGAGCGTGGTAACAGCAATGGCCAGTTCATATGAACCATCTACAGTTCATGTGAACTTTCATGATATTGTTTGAACACGCAGTACAAGATGAAGTATGAATTAGGAGCTATTTGTTTCCATCTTACTGGTGTAAATCCCAGGGCAGGAAGAATTAGTACCTGGCTCGTAGTGGCATGGCTGGATCTCAAACCCATCTCTTTTGATGCCACATCCTATGCATTTTCCACGGGACCACGGTTGCTGCAGTAACCTATTTTGTGATCTGTTCTGGGGTAGAGCATTGACATGTAGACCATTCAAGTGGAATTGTGAATCTAGCGTCTAAGACAAGTCGAGGAGAGGAAGTAGGCATTAGATGAGATTTCCAATCTTGTAATGGCATGAATATGATACTCTTATTCTAGCCGTCTTAGAGATGAACTAGTGGAGGACAAGCTACTCACAGCCCTAATACCATGTATCTGCCTGACCCAGTTCCAAAGGAGAACACTGGAGGGGTGGATATGGAGCTAGCAGGAATCAAAATATGTAGGCGGTGTGTGTGTGTGTGTGTGTGTGTGTGTGTGTGTGTGTGTGTGTGTGAGAGAGAGAGAGAGAGAGAGAGAGAGAGAGAGAAAGAGAG